>NW_023458555.1:83134134-83148733 GCF_013731165.1 Rhagoletis pomonella | reverse complement strand
AACCCTTACTAAGTAGAATTCTCCTTTCTGTGTTGCCGGAAAAGGGGACCGGAAGTATTTTTGCGCAGAACTTCTTTCTGCGTAGGCGGCCTTCGGCCGCGCTTAGGGATTATATCCCTTACTAAGTAGAATTCTCCTTTCTGTGTTGCCGCAAAAGGGGCCCGGAAGTATTTTTGCGCAGAACTTCCTTCTGCGTAGGCGGCCTTCGGCCGCACTTAAGGATTATAACCCTTACTAAGTAGAATTCTCATTTCTGTGTTGCCGGAAAAGGGGGCCGGAAGTACTTTTGCGCAGAACTTCTTTCTGCGTAGGCGGCCTTCGGCCGCGCTTAGGGATTATAACCCTTACTAAGTAGAATTCTCCTTTCTGTATTGCCGGAAAAGAAGGGCGGACGTATTTTTGCGCAGAACTTTTCTCTGCGTAGGCGGCTTTCAGCCGCGCTTAGGGATTAAAACCCTTACTAAGTAGAAGTAAATAATTCATATTAGAAAAAACGAAATTATCCATATGCACACTTTCGTTAGAAAACCGAAATAATGCATATAACAAAAACCGAAATAATGCATGCATGCACAATTTCAGTTCAAAACCGAAATAATGCATATGGCTAAAACCGAAATAAAGCATACATGCACAGTTTCGGATGAAAACCGAAATAATGCATATGTGAAAGACGAAGGTATGCATACATGCACAAGTTCGGTTGAAAACCGAAATAAGGCATATAACAAAACCCGAAATAATGCATGCATGCACAGTTTCGGTTGAAAACCGAAATAATGCATATGAAAAACCCGAAGTAATGCATACATGCACAGTTTCGGTCGAAAACCGAAATAATGCATATGAGAAAATACCGAAATTATGCATATGCATACTTTCGCTTTAAAAGCGAAATAATGCATATGAAAAAAAAACGAAGTAATGCATACATGCACAGTTTCGGTTTAAAACCGAAAAAATGCATATGGTAAGAACCGAAATAAAGCATACATGCACAGTTTCGGTTGAAACCGAAATAATGTCTAAATGCACAGTTTCCATATGCGCAATTTCGGTGCCCCATTTTATACGTGTGAGCAAAGTGAAAGCAATGTTTTGAACGTGTAAACGTATATGGCGAACAAATTTTAATGCTCAATTTGGTTGTTTTTTCAAAAAAATTTTGCCTACCAAAACGTTCATCAAACCAACCCAGCTACCAAAGGAGAATGAACCTACCAACGGCAACGCTGCTTGCTATTGATCGGTAGTTTACGTACGCTTGCAGAAACTGGTTTATGCTTACTCACACTTGACCCGAACGATGAGAGTAAAGAAGGGAAAGTATTTGCGCGGCGATCGGATGTCTTGTTAGGCCGTTTAAATGGAATTGCGCAGGAGTTTAGTAAATATTGAACTATCCTGCAAAGTGATGAAACACATATGTAATTTGCCCAATTTGCCACAGGGCGAAGACGACGTCGTTACGACGTCGCTTTGGTGAAGTCGTTTTGGTGAACTCGAAACGACGTCGTTACGACGTCGCTCTGGTGAAGTCGTCTGGGTGAGCTCTAAAAGACGTCGTTACGACGTCGCTTTGGTGAAGCCGTTACATCGTCGCCCTGGTGAAGTCGTTTTGGTAAAGTCGAAACGACGTCGTTACGACGTCGCTCTGGTGAAGTCGTTTGGGTGAACTCGAAACGACGTCGAAACGAAGTCGTTTTTTCCGTACAAAATTCAACGTCGTTCCGAAGTCGTTTTTTCTCATCGAATCGAAGACGTCCGTCTGGTGAAGTCGTTTCGGTAAAATCGAAGCGAGTCCGTTTCTTCGAACCTACAAGTTTTTTGAGGAACCTTCGGTCTAGGGTGGACAAGTTCCACGCCCCAATTTTAATATATCTAAGCATAAATAAAAGTCATTCATTTGGATAGTAAACCGTTTTTATTATGACATATAAAATGTTTTTTATAGAGGTAAAGTTCACTCTATTGGCCTTATTAATAAAAAATAAAATTTGTGGGAATAAGGTTTATTTTTAATTTGGTAGAAAACTGTACTTTTACTTTACAGCGTGGCGACGAACAACTGTTACCCAGGTTTTTTTGAGAAATAAAAGGGTCCTTTATAGATTTTGCGAAAAAAGTATTTTATTGTTAATTTTCACAGATTTTACTTAAGTCGGATTAATTAGTGTTTAAATTGCAATCCTTATTTACATTTGCCAGCAGTGTAAACTTTGAGAGGAAAGTTCATTTGGCACGCAAGTCTTTTTCAGGTGATAGAAGGGACTCAAAATGGAGAAAATTAGCGGAATCTCATCACAACAGCGGCAATTAGAAGTACGCTTTAATTGTTGATGACCAGCTCTCAAAAATGATTAATATAATTTAAACGACGTTGAATTTTGTATGGAAAAAACGACTTCGTTTCGAGTTCACCAAAACGACTTCACCCGGGCGACGTCGTAACGGCTTCACCAAGGCGATGTCGTAACGGCGTCGTTTAGAGTTCACCCAAACGACTTCACCAGAGCGACTTCGTAACGACGTCGTTTCGAGTTCACCAAAACGACTTCACCAGAGCGACGTCGAAACGACGTCGTTTCGAGTTCACCCAAACGACCTCACCAGGGCGACGTCGTAACGACGTCGTCTTCGCCCTGTGGCAAATTGGGAGGGGAGTCGTTTTTGCGACCCGCTAGCGAGTCATTTTTGCGACCCGCCGGCAAGTCGGTTTTGCGACCCGCCGGCAAGTCGTTTTTGCGACCCGCCGGTAAGTCGTTTTTGCGACTCGCCGCCGAAGTGTGCTTTTCATCCGACGGCGAGTTTGCAAATTGTTCACCAAAACGAGTCGGAATCGACGTCGTTCCAAAATAAATCATCTTAATACTTAATACGGCAAATGAAATCTAATAAGATTTTTCATAGACCGTATATACATCACTTTCCGATAGAACTTATAGGTTCTGACAAATTAATTAATTATTACAGTCTTTAAATTCTTTCGTAAGATATACGTGATTAAGTGGAACCACTTTTCGTTTTAAGCTGAATAACGGTAAATTGCAAATATCTCAAAAACGTATCCATAGAAAAAAAAAACCTCGATTTTCGGAATCACCCAGTAATTCTACATAAAAATTGGATAGTGGCATTTGGGGAACAAAAATAATAATAATAATAATAGATTGGAGCTTACATATATGTATGTGTTTGTTCGAGCTTCTCCTTCGATTTGAGGCGTGCGCCATGATGTTGTCACATAAAGGGGAGGGACCTACAGTTTCACGCCGACTCCGAACGGCGATTTTATTTTTATAAGAAGCTGTTTTTCATGGCAGAAATACACTCGAAGGTTTGCCATTGCCTGCCGAGGGGCGACCGCTGTTAAGAAAAAAACATTTCTTCAAAAATTTGTTTGCGTTTTTGTTTTGACCAGGGCTTGAACCCAGACCCTGCGGAGTGGAAGCGCGCACTGCTTACCACTACACCACAGCGGCTGCTGAAGAACAAAAACCGAATTAAAATTTGTGATCCAGTGTTATTTGCCATATTGTAGTATATAACATTTCTAGTGTTAAGACTCAAACATTATAATTATGTTTGATTGATTGAAAAAAAAATTAAATTAAATAGACCAAATTTGTTCTACCAATTTTGGTAATAATTTACCAAGTGGTAACCCTGGTCGTGAATTTAATATGTTCTCAACATCAGCCATGACCGATCTCAAAGTCTCCTCACGCTGTCCAGCTCCGGGCAATACATCAGGCATAATGCATTTCACCGAGCGCACCATCCAGGGTGCTACAGCAGGTATAAAACACCATTTTATATCTAGATATTTTTCCTCCAAAGTGTTGTACGACACGCAGTGATATTTGGTCCCCATTTCGTGCCCATAAGCCCAAAAATGAATAATCGATTTTGGGCTTTATTCTCTTGGTTTCGCTAAAGTGATGTTTCAGCTATCAAAATATGTCCAAGTCAGGTCTCGACCTTTTGCCTCTGCTCCTACGATTAGTGTGAACGCTAAAAGCCACAGGGGCGATCGATCTTAAATTTGTAAAATGGGGTTTTCTTCTACGGGTCAGTTCTATAAAGTTTAATTATAAATTTTTTTAATATGTTCAACTGGTTAGTATTTAATTAAATATTAAAGTGAATTTTTCAATAAAAACAGTTTAAAGAAAATGTCATTTTCTCCAGGTTATCCAATCAAAAATTCATGTTTATTTAAAGATAATTGTATTTGTATAATATTTTTGAAGTGAGTGTTCTTAGGCGGCGGCTTCGTAAAAATTTTTAAAACTGAAAGTGTTACATGAGTAAGAAGGAAGATATAGTATAGTGAAGGGGAAAAAGAAAGAAAGCTACGCATGACGGCTATACAAAGAAATAGCGCAAACAATTTCAACGTGCATGCATGCGTACATACATATGTATGTTTGAATGCACGTACATATATATGTATGTACATATGTACGAAATTCCCGGCAGTAAAATTGAGAGACAGTCTGACATAGCGTAAGCCCGAAGTAGCGGGACGAAATACGAAAGTAGCTTAGCGCGAAGACCTCCGACTCAAGCATAGCTGGTTGTGAGTTTTCAAATTTAATGAATTTAAATTGTTGCGTGCAGTTTACAATACTTTTTTTTATAAAATACTAGCCAATGCCCGCTTACTTCGCGGCGCCTAATAAGAGCTTTTGCGTTAGCCAATGCAAAAGAGCATTTACAAACAAAATTAGTCTGTAAAGTCAAAGTTTTTGATTTAAGTTGAAACCACTAAGGCGCAGTATCCTCCTCACACATAGGCCAATAATAGTAACGCTGTGATACCATATGGAATACCAATCCCTTTTGGTGTCATGAGCTTTACTGATGGTCTTATTTCCACCTGTGAGATCTCTGCCAATCATGCGTAATCTTTTTTATGATCTTGCAACTTCAACATTGGTGCTAAGTGTATGCCAATAAAAGTTCTTAAAGGGAAACTCAAGAGCACAGAAGTGCGTTTTCTTTATAGGAGGGCCAAGAACCCCCGTTGTCCCACAGGATGAAAAGTTTTCCGGTACATTGCTAAATGAGTCGTGTGATCTCCTAAATTTCTTTCAAATGGAGCAATTGATATACCTACGGTGATATTTCTTTTTTAATTCACGAATTTTCCAATTCGTGGTAAAATTTATGAACTGATTTCTGGGTAGATGCAATACCACATGATCGTGCATGAGGGCGTCAGAAAAACTTAACCCCATCCTTCATTTAGACATCTGAAAACTAAATTCGTATAACTTAAACATAGTGCCAAAGCAGACCAACCACACGGGGTTTCTATACATTTCGACTTCAGCGCCATCCATTGGGTTCATTTTCTACAAAACCATTGCTTACCATAAAATGAATACGTGTTATGAATTTCAACCTTAACTCCAGCGGCACTAATCGGGTAATTTGTATCATACAGGTACATAGCTCACATTTAAAATTTGAACGAAATCGGTTAATAAATACAATTTTTATAAAAAACTCTACTCCAGCACCACCTACCGAGTTTATAGTAGCATGTAATTGGACCCTATATGTATGTAAGATAACCTCCGACAATCTGACGGAACTCTATTCAGTGTTTTTTGAGTTTATTCCGAACAACGAAAACGGCTATCATTTTATGCAAATAGGTATAGAGATAGGACAGATTATAGCGAAACTCGTAAAAGCAAAACTTTGTGAAAAATTAAAAAAATTGTTCATAATTTTCACATAAGTTTTACCTTACTGAAAATTAAAGACAAAGTTACAATAGTTCAATGAGATTAAGAAATCTAGGAGAAAATGGTTCCCAATCGAATGATACGCGTTTACGTAAATGTATATCGATCCAGCCTTTCCAATAATTACCACTTTTCGCCATAACTACGGTATTGATAACATATGTAGCTGTGTAGGATTTCAGGACGTTAGCGTAAGCAGTTCCAGAGATAAGCTATATGAGAAGTTCAGTTTGTATGGAAGGACGGAGCCAGGCTCCTTTCCCAATGCATTTGCAATATATGCACCAGTGCTAAGTTCAGTTCCCCAGCGTAATTGGTTTTAGAGATATATTGGTTTTTTACGTTTCAGTCTGTATAAGAATATCTCGAGCTACATACCGAGTAAATTTTTGGTCAGAATATTTATTTTCAAGGTGTTGCCAAATATGAACCAAGTCGATGCAGCCGTTTAGTAGTTTAGTGAAATACATTGTAAAGAGAACTGTATGAAATTGTGAAACGTGAGACGATTTCTTAATTTTTGGCAGCAACAACGAAAAGTTTGATTTTTTTTTAGCGAAAAACCTTCCACACAGAAATAAAAAAAAAAATAACTTTGTGGTTATATCGAGGCGAAATTTTGAGAACGGTCCGTTGCTAACTCTAAATATAAACAACGACGTACTGGAAAAAGTTAATACGTTCAAATACCTAGGAATAATGATCGACGATAAACTAAAACAAAAAAAAAATGGATTCTATATTTTCAATTAGAGCTCTAACAATATGTACATCGGTGAAAATGCATTTAATTCCATACATTAACTTTTGCGTGATACGCTTACAAACATACAGACAAACATACCAAAATTTTATATTTGGCTTCTGTTTTATCTAATAAACCCCCTATAAATTTTTCTTTAACATCTATTATGTACAAATATCGGCCTGTTGCAATTTTATTATTCTCAACTACTCTCGTTTGATTCCCATATGGCAACACTCAGTTTATATTACAAATTTAACTGAATTAAAGTTTTCAAACCCGCTTCAAGAATATTTTTAAAAGTAAGCTTCCTAATCCTCTTTAGTTTAATATTCGTATTGCAATATTTCATTTATTTTACAAACTTTAATGAATACAATTTTTCAATCAGTTGGCAAATCCCCTAAAAATATTTTAGCATTAAAATTTCCTAGCCTCTTTAGTTTGATGCCAATATTGCAATATTTAATTTATGCTATCAATTAAATTAAATTAAAGTGTTCAAATAGGTGGCAACCTTCCACAAAAATATTTTAAGCTGTAAGCCTTTGTAAATTTCTTTCTTTTGACAGCCATATTGCAGTATTCACTTTACCGTATCAATTGTCCTAAACTGAAATTTTAAACACAGGTGGCAACTCTCTAATTTTTTCTTCTATATTGGAAGCTAGATCTCTAGCGATACATCGGTGAAAACTGCATTCAATTCCATGTTTTCGACTGATGCGCGTACAAATAAACAGGCAGACAGAGACTCAAAAATTCTAAAAATTGTTTATTTGGCTTCTGTAGCTTTAATAAAATTAATTTTTCTTTAATATCTATAAGGTACAGACATCGACCTGTTACAATTTTATTATATGTATAGATGTAGATATAGATTTAACTTATTTTATCAATTTAATACAATAAAATTTTTCAAACAGGTGGCAGCCCTCCCTAAAAATATTTTCGGCAATATAATTTCCTAAACCCTTTCAGTTTGATACCCATATTGCAATATTAAATTTATCTTATAAATTGAATTAAATGTAAATTTTCAAACAGGTGGCAACTCTAAAAAAATATTTTTGGCTGTAAGCCTTGTTCAGCCTCTTTCTTTTGACGCCCATATTGCAATATTAATTTTTTCTTATCAATTTACTTAAACTCCAATTTTCAAACAGGTGGCAACTCTAAAATTTTTTTCCTCCTATATTTTAAGTTAGACCTCTAGCAATACATCGGTGAAAACTGCATTCAAATCCATGCATTCGTTTTCGAGTGATGCGCGAACGAACATACAGACAGACAGACAGACAAAAATTCTAAAAGTGGTTGATTTGGCTTCTGGTGCTCTAATAAAGACCTCCCACATAAATTTTTCTTTAACATCTATAATGTACAGACATCGACCTGTTACAATTTTATTATATGTATAGATGTAACAAAAATTTGAATCTGTAAAAGAAAAGAAAAAAAAAGATGTAAAAATCTAATCTTAAAAACGGTTTCTTATAAAAAAAAACTGTTCAAAACGGAACCGGTTAAAAACTAGTTGCAAAGTAATGCACTGGGCGAAAATTGCCACCGCCAATGACATCGCCGTGTAAAATTGGACAGTTGAAAAAAGCATTGCTTGGGTATTGAGCTAGAACTAGTACTGTCGGCAAAAGGTCTAGTTCTGAGCTAGTCAGATTTTCTGCAGGATCATTTCGCATATCAGCACTGCCGCTACGAAGCAATATACATATGTGTGAATGAAGCAAGCGTGCTTCGTGTACCTACATCCATTCGTACATACATAATAGGGATGTTGCGAATATTTGCATTCGCATTCGTTATGCGAATGATTCCCATCATTTTACATATTCGCATTCGCATCAAATGATACGAATGTTTTGCGAATGCGAATGGCTACATGGGCAAAGGGTCCACTCTAATTTTGTTTAAATGGCTCTAAGCCCGAATCTGTGCACTTGGTAATAAAATTTTTTTTATAATTTGTACATTTTTTATTCTTTATCAAGAAGTGGAATTCTAGCACAGAAATCGAAAGCTCTTATCTTGATAAATTATCAATATGGAAAATGCTATGGACAAGCGTTTACTAATTTAAATTTGATATGAAAATTATAAATTTTGTATATTAAACAATTTGTTTCTATCATTTAAATACCGCATGTGCTGGCATTTGAACCTGGGACACACAGAATTCATAGCCGACATCTCTATCTACTCTGCTAAGGCGGTCAAACGCTTTTTTTATTTTTAAATTCATATTTTTCATATGTGACAACAGGGATGATAAATGAGTTTTTAATTTTTGTACCAAATGGACAAAAAGAATGTACTAAATAAGCCGAAAAAGTACCAAAATTTAAAAGACCGGACAGACATATGTATATGGGTAATTTCCAAACAAAGTGTTCATGACATGTATTTTATATATTTTTTTTAAGATTGATAATCTTATCCTCTAAAGTCATTTACTGACGCGAATACGAAACCTGCACCACAATAGCCCAACTTTGCTCTGGCTATTGCAGCAGGCTAAACTCATACCTGAGCAGAATTAGTGAGGATGTGCCCAACCAATGCCCGGCATGTGGAGAGTCGCCACATAACTCTCGGCACCTCTTCAGATGCCCCGAGAACCCCATCCAGCCAACGTCCTTATGGACAAACCCTGTCGAAGTCGCGCACATCCTGGGCCTCCCTTTAGCTGAAACAGATGACAACGTTGACGGATGAACTGACCCGAGCAGGGTTTAGTAGCCTCTACAATAACAACAACAACAACAGCAGCTTTGCTAGCTGTAATTAGATTTGTTTTAGTTTGCACTACATATGTACATACATGTACATGTACCCAATCATATATGAGACATTCTTTTTCATATCGGACACCAAATTTGGTGTCACAATTTCGATTGGCTTCAAATTTGTTTTATTGGTTCTATACATGAAATAAGCTAACATTTATTCCAGGAAATTTTTTTTCTTCGGAGATATTATCTGTCATAGTTTGCATTTTTTCGTGATTCTGATTAATCATGTACTTCTTCAAATCGTTATATCTCGGGTTCTGCTCATCGTAGAGACTTCATCTTAACGTCGTTTTAAAGCTTAATATTTCTATATATAAGATGGTCAAGATTGTTCTTAAGCTAACTTAGCTATTAGCAGATGAACTTTTTGAAGTTGATTTGCATACTGAAGACCAGTAAATTAGGGACTTAAAATTCTTGTTTAATTCTCTATAAAAAACGTGGTTCAAAAGAATGGGGGTTTTCCAAGAACTATTTTTAAAATATTTTTCTTTATGGTTGGTTTTGTGAGAATCAACAATTTTTTATAATCTGTTTTCGAAAACTTATGTTGAGCTATATTTAGTAAGGTGTTAAACATCGGCTTTTTGCAAAAAGTAAAATTTTATTGCGGATTCCCATAGAATACCTATCCAGAAATTATACTTGTTCGGCAAGATTTTTCTGTAAGGCGACAAACCCCTAGAAATGGGCGTGGCAATTGCAGCACTAACCCGAGATATACCGATTTGAAGAAGTACATGAAAAATGCAAACGTTGACAGATCATATCTGCGAAGAAAAAAAAGCTAAGTTAGCTATTAACAGTTGAACTTTTTGAAGTTGATTTGCATAGCGAAGACCAGTAAATTAGGGATTTAAAATTATACGATCGTAATCCTTGTTTAATTCTCTATAGAAAACGTGGTTCGAAAATCTATTTTAAAATCCCAAATTTACTAGTCTTCACTATTTAAATCAACTTCAAAAACTTCATCTGTTAATAGCTAAGTTAGCTTTAGGACAATCCTGACCATCTTATATATACAAGTGATTACCCCGTTTCTTTAGCTTTAAAACGACGATGAGCAGAACCCGAGATATAGCAAGTTTAAGAGGTACATGATTAGTCAGAATCACGAAAAAATGCAAACCAGACATATCTCCGAAGAAAAAAAAACAGGCGTGAGTACTAGGTACTCATAAAATTGTATGTGTAAACATATGCGTACGGCGAAGAATAAAAGTACGTTTACATATTAATATACATAGTCTCAATCAAAGCTCATTAGCTCTCAAATTGGTTGTGCTTGTTATTCTCATAATTTGAGGAAAAGTCAAGATTCTTCTCTGTGCCACCATGGCCACTTTTATTGCTACTCATATTATGCTATTTAAATATATTTAACTTAATATTTTATTAAAAATGCTTTGACAAACTTCTTTTCCTTGCTAGCGTAAATTTTTGTTTACTTTTACATTTGACATTCCTCTTCTTCGCAAATAAAATCGATAAAACTAGGTTGGACACCAAAAAGTTATCGGTTTAATCTGAGGTTATTTTATAATTACTAGTATCGCCCAGTTGTCGAAATTCGACATCTTTTTTCATACACTTTTGAATTTTACCTGTCACCAATACTAACTCCTTCATGCGAATTACTAGTTTGAAGTCCACCAGCATAATTTATAGCGAATTTACAGGAAAACATAAAATCGAAGTATGAACGTTAATACCGGGTTGATTAATGCTAATTCTACCAAGTTTCCTGAAAAATTTCTTCAGTGGCTTTTGAAATTAGACCGAAAAAGAACCCTCGATTTTCATTTATAAAAAATATGCATATGTATTTGTATGTATAGATGAGATAGTAATAATAAGTTTTTCGATTATACCTATTTGTCTGAAGCCTCTGGAGGTTAAAAACTAAATTGCCCACATCTACATAAGCTCTTTCTTTTTCTCATCAGAATCGTTAACGGTTGAGAAAGTATATTGAAGGTTTACAACAAAAGATAATATTTCCTTCTCTAACGGCGGTCTCACACGGGTTTCTGTCAAGACTGGGCCACCAAGTTACACCAAATTTTATGTTACTAATATGTGTTCTAAAAGTGAACACATCTGATCATAAATATGACTTTTTAGGATAGCTCATAATCCCTGCGCCGCCTATCGGAAGACAAACACACTGATCCTTCTAAAAACTTTTGCACAAAACAACAATCATTCAATGCGATTTTAAAATCTGGGAGAAAATGGTTCCCAATTGAATGATTCTTGCAATTTTACATGTGTATAAATGTAGGTGTATAAAATTCCATCACCTTCCAGAGATAAGCGATATGAGAATTTCAGTTTTTATAGGCGGTGCCACGTCCCCTCTTCAAAAATCTACCACTCTTCGCCGGAAGTTCGGTATAGACAACATATGTTGCTGTGTCAAATTTCGGGACGACAGCATAAGCACTCTTCGCCGGAAGTTCGGTATTGACAACATATGTTGCTGTGTCAAATTTCGGGACGACAGCATAAGCGGTTCCAGAGATAAGCCATATGAGAATTTCAGTTTGTATGGGAAGTGCCCCGCCCACTTTCCCAGTATCTACCATTTTTCACCGTAAGTGGGGTATTTACAATCTATGCATCTGTGCTAAGTTTCAGTTCCCTAGCATAATTAGTTTTAGAGATATAGTCTATATGTCAGATGCCACGCCCCCTATGTATCAGGATTAACATTTCTGGATTAGAGGAAGTTATTTCCTTTAAATCGGTGTATGTTTCATTGAAATCGAGCGAACGGTGCCTTCAAAAAAGGGATTGCAAAATTTTCTTGTGGCGTATTTATATATAGATAATTTTGTATGGCTAATCTCTTTTTCTAATTATAGATTAGGGAGTTAAGCTCAAAAATGAGGATAATCTTTTTATATGTAAACATATTATTGCTTCATCTGTCGCCAGGTTTACGTTAAAGTCATGAATACATATAACATACCATCTTTTGTTTGCAAAATGGGAAGCTAAATTCATTTGTTTGGCATTTCTTTTCTTTTTGTGCCATCTTGTATTAGCCCTGTTCCAGTACTCAATGAACTTACAGATTTTTACACGAACCTGCAGGAAGTTACAGGAAAAATGATTCCGTATGAGTTGTGTAGAGAATAAAGTTGCAAGATTTTACCTGATGCTTCTTTTGTTCCCGTACTTTTTGCTGTTACCCACTTTCTACTCTCACTTCAGAGAGAGATTTTGCTGTTTGACATTTTTACAAGATTTTACATGAAAAGTATTAGGTCAGAGTTTTTATATCATCCATACATATCGAGCCCTGACCGCCAAAATAACGTAAGCGACATTTTTTCAAAATTTTATTTTTAATGCAGAAATATTCCTAGAGCATCTAGATGCATTTCTGCATCAAAAAGAAAATTTTCAAAAAATGTCGCTTACGTTATTTTGGCGGTTAGGGCTCGATATATTCATGTATGTTCATCAGTTATAAACGGTCCCAATTAAAATGACTTCAGTATTTTTTTAAATTTTCGCCCTTCGGCCGCTGTGGTGTAGTGGTAAGCAGTGCGCGCTTCCACTCCGCAATGCCAGGGTTCAGACCCTGGTCAAAGCAAGATCGCAAAAAGTATAGAAAAAGGTTTTTTCTTAACAGCGGTCGTCCCTCGGCAGGCAATGGCAAACCTCCGAGTGTATTTCTGCCATGAAAAACAGCTTCTCATAAAAATACAATCGCCATTCGGAGTCGGCGTAAAACTGTAGGTCCCTCCGCTCTGTGTGACAACATCAATGCGCACGCCACAAATCGGAGGAGAAGCTCGGCCAAACACTAACCTATGTGTAAGCGCCAATCTATTATTATTATTACTAAACCTATGCCTAAAACCATGCTACGAATATCAAAACTACTTGCAACAAATGAGTTCATATACAGTCAGTCAATAAAGTTTAAGTACAGCGATTTTTTTACAATACGGGCAACTATTTTTTAAATATTTTATTTTTCGCTAATTTTTTATAAAAATATGGTTAATTCTACAACAAAAACCACCCAAATCAAAGTTCCAAACCTTGTGCTAAATTTAAGAAAATTCTGCAAAATTTCATTCAAATATTGCACTTTTTATTTGCGCCCGCTAGAAAAAAGTTGAGTATGAAGTTTTTTAGCCCATTCAATTTTAGTATAATAAACTGCAAATATGAGGAAGCTGAGACTTACCATTGATTTTTGGAAATTTTTTTGTTGAATGTGTCGCACATTTTTTCCATATAAAAAAATTATCAAACATTTTATAAGGAGAAAATGAACGTTACCTTCAACAAACAAAATTGCTAAAAATCAATGATAAGTTTTAGCTACCCCAAACTTGCACTTTGTTATACTAAAATTGAATGGGCTAAAAAACTGCATGCTCAACTTTTTTCAAGAGAGCGTAAAAAAAGTGCAATGTTTGAATGAAATTTGGCAGAATTTTCTTTAGTTTTGCATAAGGTTTGGAACTCTGCTTTTTACGTTATTTGTTGTAGAATTGACCATATTTTTATAAAATTATCGAAAAATAAAATATATAAAAAATGGTTGCCCGTATGTTAAAAAATTCGCTGTACCTAAACTTTATAGACTGACTGGGAAGTAATAATCTTTTAAGCGCATTTCTTCTTACTGTGCATATGCATATGTAGACACAGGGTGCTTCTAATGAAAGTAAATATTTTCTGCTGCAATACCATGGTAAGCCCTTCGAAATTTTCTGCTGGGCTATGTGTTACAGCTTCGCAAATTTTACTCCTATCGAAACGAAAGATGCATACACATCAAAAAAGAAGAAAATAATTCCTCGAACTCGTGTTAGCTTCTTTCATATATAGAACCCACAAAAAATTTTAAGCGAATCGGAGACATGACATATTTTTTTTTTTACGAGATCCGTCCAACTTAAAAAAAGAATGGCTCATATACATACACACAAACATATGTACATACATACAAATATATGTACAACCATTCACCCGGAGGGTGCCTTGATTCCTTTTGGAGACGGTCACAATAGCTGGGCTCTAAGCTACCGGGGGGATCGGCAGGTCGCGGATAGCCGGACGGCCTGTAGTAGCTGGTTAGTTGCGAAATAAGTCTAAACGAATAAGTAACCCCGACGATGGAATGGAGGACGCTGGTCAAAAGCTAGCAAGGCCGATGAAGTTCCTGTGACAGTGGCGAGTCGACTCCGCCTCTTTGAAGTATGTGTCCTAGAGCTGTCAAACTATCGCCGATACTATCGATAGTATCGATAGTC
>NW_023458555.1:83116761-83129134 GCF_013731165.1 Rhagoletis pomonella | reverse complement strand
GCTTTAGGTGTTTTGAATACGGACATCTGGCGAGAGCGTGCTGCAACCCAAAAGATAGAAGTCAGTGCTGTCTCAAATGTGGAGAAAAGGGGCACTTCGCGAAAGCGTGCAAGAAGAAACCGACCTGTAGCGCGTGCAAGAGCAAGGGAAGGGAAAACCCGGATCATCAAATAGGTAGCCGGAAATATCCCCTTTACCAAGAAGCTTGAAAAAGCTCCAAAAAATGAGAGTCATGCAGCTAAATCTAAACCATTGCGAGGCAGCGCAGGAACTTCTCATGCAGACTGTGTACGAAGAGAAAGTGGATGTAGCAATAATTAGTGAGCAGTACAAAAACAGGACGTCGCAACATGGACATCTGATTGCACAAACAAAGCCGCCATATGGGCCTGTGGAGGCCAACCTCTCCCAGAAAATCCGCTATTAGGAAAAGCCTACTACACGCGGGCGAAGATCTGTGGAATCAACTTCTATAGCTGCTACTTACCACCGAGCGTGCCACAAAGTGATTTTGAAAAAACCCTGGACGAATTGGTACCAGAAGCCCTGACTACTACGATGAACGTGGTGGCAGGCGATTTCAATGCGTGGGCGATGGAATCGGGCGGCATCTGTACGAACAGACGGGGAGATGCTCTACTCAAGGCGTTTTCGGTGCTGGATGTAGTGCTGTTAAATACGGGAAACAGGAACACTTTCGAAAAGAACGGTCGTGGCTCGGTGATTGAGATCACGTTCGCTAGCAGTTCCTTAGTGCGGGCAACAAGCTGGGAGGTGTCAGATCTCTATACGCATAGTGACCATTTGGCCATTATGGTCGAAATCGGAAACAATGCGCAGAGTCGAAAATGTGCTGCCATCAGAAACGCACAGACTCGAGGGTGGAAAGTCGAAACACTTGACGAGGAACTCTTCAGACTCATGATGGAGGGAAATCTTGCCAACGCAGAAGATACGGAACGACAGGCGGAAATTCTGGTGGGACACATCAGCAAAGCATGTGACGCCGCTATGTGCAGGAAAAAACAAGGCGCTTACAGAAAGCCTGCATACTGGTGGAACGAAGAATTTGACATATTAAGGAGCGAGTGCCCCAAAGCGAGGCGGCTCTGCCAAAGGAGACGGGGATCGGCGGAGTACTTTAAAAGGAAGCGAAACGACCTGAAGAAAGCAATAAGAAGGAGTAAGTCGTGCTGTTTCAAAGAGCTCTGTGAAAAGGTAGGCGAAAATCCGTGGGGTGAAAAGGGTAAAGCGCCAACCTGCCCCATCCTACTAAAAAACGTTGTGGAAACTCTCTTCCCTGCGCAAAACTCAAGAAGAACGACAGCTGCGAGTAGAACAACCTGCAAGGTTTGGCAATGCCAAAGCACCAGGTCTAGATGGTATTCCAAACAAAGTTTTAAAGGTTGCCATTAAGCATAATACCAGCCCGTTCACTGACTTATTTGAGCGGTGTTTGCGAGAAGGAGTCTTCCCAAAAATCTGGAAGAAGCAGCGGTTGGTTCTGTTGCAGAAACCGAATAAACCAGCCGGGGAACCAAGCTCGTACCGCCCGCTTTGCATGTTGGACACGCTTCGAAAAATACTGGAGCGACTTATTTGTGTACGACTAAATCAGCACCTAGAGGAAGAATCCCCGGGTCTCGCCGACAACCAATATGGATTCCGAAGACAGAGGTCAACCATCGACGCAATTAAAAAGCTCACTGATATCGCAAGCAAAGACACGAAAGAATACTGCTCGGTAGTAATGTTCGATGTCAAAAATGCTTTCAACTCGGCCTACTGGCCCCACATAACAAGCGCCCTGGAGTGCAAGAAAACACCGCCCTATCTGCTGAGAGATGTTTCCAACTACTTGTCAAATAGGCTTCTACTCTACGATACCGATGAAGGACCAAATAAGTATGTTGTGACGAGTGGAGTACCACAGGGCTCCGTACTGGGCCCACTGCTGTGGAACGTACTACTCGATGGAGTACTGCGCCTACCACTACCAAGGGAGGTACAAATCATCGGGTACGCTGACGATATCGTAGTAACAGCAGTGGCTAAGGAACTCAACGAAATAGAGATTCTATGCAATAATACCGCGCAAAAAGCAAAAAACTGGCTCACGGCAATAAAGCTTCAACTAGCGGGGCAAAAAACGGAAGCGGTGTTGATCACAAGCAGGAAAAAGGTAGAAAATGCTACGCTTAACATTGACGGGCATAGCATCACGACACAGCAGTCGTTGAAGTACTTGAGCGTGACGATAGACGCGAGACTCATCTACAAGGCGCACATCGACAAAGCTTGTGAGAAAGCGGCAAGGGTTACGACCGCGCTAACGAGGATAATGGCCAACATTGGCGGACCAAGTCAGAGCAGGCGAGCACTCCTAAGTAAAGTGAGTCAGTCTATACTAATGTATGCTGCGCCCATCTGGGGGCCAGCGCTCCAGCAGAAAATATATGCCAAGACAGCGAAGTCAGTGACTCGGCTAAACGCTATCAGGGTTGTCAGTGCGTTCCGCACGGTATCACACGAGGCCGTTGGAGTCATAGTGGGCATCATGCCACCAAATATAATGGCCATGGAACTTAAGAGAATTTTCGACAAGTCAAGAACATTGGAAGGCAACTAACAGGCGAAGAACGGAAAGAAGAAAGACAGACTTGCTTAAACGAGTGGCAGAGACGCTGGGATGCGACCACGAAAGGAAGGTGGACGCACATGCTAATCGGTAACGTACAAGCGTGGGTTGAGAGGAAACACGGCGAGACTGATTACTATCTGACGGGTCACGGCTGTTTTAGAGAATATCTAAACAAAGACGGACACGATGACGGGACCGAGTGTTCCTTTTGCGGTAGTAGTGGTGAAAACGTGCAGCACATTTTCTTTTCCTGCCCGAAGTATGACACCGAGAGAGCAGACCTAGAAAAGCTGATAAACGATCGAGTAGCGCCAGAAAACATTGTGCACCACATGATGCAATCTATGGTGTGGAGTAGAGTCAAAGCGTGGTCCGCTATAATTCTTCAGGAACTTAGAAGGAAAGCGTGGCAGCGCAGTAGCGATAATAGAAGACTGACTGAGAGGTGGTCCCGAATGAGGTGTACCCTTAGCGGACAGGATGACGAATCGTGCATAACATCTTTGGAAGATTCCCTCTCCGTTGGAAAAAAAAATGTACAACCATTCAAACGTATGTACATAAATGAAAACATTGATGTCCATAAATAAATACATATGTCCATCAGTATTAGGGATTAGGGAAATGAATTGAAACGTACCAAATAAATAAAAATGTACCAACAAAAAATTTAAACGCTTTCACAAAAACAACTAATGTGTAAAACAAATATACATTTATCTAACGCCTTTTAAATAAACATCGAGTAAAAATATACATATTTGTGTTAAAAGTAGGAAAAAATTAGTCAGTCATTTCACTTTCTGTGAGATCGTAAGTCAAAATTTGGTTTAAAGACTCTGTATGTATTGTTATATCATGACAAAAACTTTGAGAAGGTGTGATATGATCTTTTGCTTTTACTAAAGAACCAAGGGTTTTTACTTATAATCTATTTCTACGTTTGGTTTTTATCAGAATCTGAACAGAAAAGACACGTTCAACATTTGCGGAGGAATGTGGAATAGACAATATACCTTGAGCTATTTTAAAAAGGTTTGCAAACATCGGGTAGTTCAGTTCGTTTTTAATTAATGTAATTGGTTCCCAAAACTCGCATATATTTAAATTTTTTAAGTTCTCGTGCTCCGGTAGAAAAGGTGTGAGATAGAAAAAGACAAAGCCAATTCTATAAGAAATCGGAATTACCAACCTTGTAATGTAAAACAAATTCAGTGGAAGTTTGTAGTGGAAGGAAGAAAGTATTTGTATAAATAATTAGAAGTTTTGAACCGACGTAAATGTAAAACCAATCGAAATATCACAGCGCTGCATTTCCAAATTGTACCAAAATGGTCTATGTGGTGTCAATGTACTTTTTGGTTTCAAATTTTACCAAAAAAGCACAATTGTGGCAACTTTATTATCGCTGATCAGTATATCAACGAAGTCTGTTTGTTTCATCTTACAAACATACGTATATCCATACAAACATATGTACATATGGGCAAATGGTTGTGGTTACACGAAGCACGCTTGCTTTATTTAAGTGTACATATACTTTTTGGTAGCAGCAGCCCTGAAATGTGAAATAAGTTCGTTCGATACATATATGTATATGTACATACGTGCATTAAAACACGTACCTACGTACAGATGTATGTATATTTATACGTATATATTTTTTCGACCCTGTATGTATATGAATAAATTGCTAACAGACTTCCTCCATTCAAAATTGAAATACTCGTCAATTTTCGCATCAGCGCGTTTTTAAAAATCCCACATTGTAAGTTATACTAGAATTCCACGGGCTAGAAAACTGCATTCCAAAAAAAAAAATTGTAAAAAGTCAGAGTAGAATTTTTCTAAATGTTGTATAAAATTTTAAAGTTTGGTTTATATAGGTAGTTAAGATTTTAATTTTTTGATTGAAGTAACATTTCTCTTCTTTTTTATTGGCGCTGTAACCGCCTAAGCGATTTTGTCCGAGTCCAAAACAGCACGCCAGCCATTTCTCTTCTGTGCTAACTGACGCCAATTGGAAATGCCAAGTGAAGCCAAGTCCTTCTCCACCTGGTCTTTCCAACGCAGAGGAGGCCTTCCTCTTCCTCTGTTACCAGCATCGCGGCCCGAGTTGAATATGTTCAGACCAGGAGCGTTTCTGTCCATTCGAACGACATGGCCAAGCCAGCGGAGCCGCTGAATTTTAATTCGCTGCACTATGTCTATATCGTTGTAAAGCTCATACAGCTCATCGTTAAACCGTCTGCGATATTCCCCATCACCAACGCGTAAAGGTCCGTAAATCTTTCGCGGAATCTTTCTCTCGAAAACTCCAAGAGCCGCCTCATCAGATGCTTTCATTGTCCATGCCTCCGCGTCATACCAGCACAGGCATGATGAGTGACTTATAGAGTGTGATCTTTGTACGACGAGAGAGGACTTTACTTCTCAATTGCCTACCCAGCCCAAAGTAGCACTTGTTGGCAAGAGTGATTCTCCGTTGGATTTCAAGGCTGACATTATTATTGGTGTTAATGATGGTTCCCAAATAAACGAAGTCGTCTACTTTTTCAAACTTGTAACTGTCAACAGTGACGTGGGTGCCAAGACGCGCATGCTCTGACTGTATATGTGATGACAGGGGATACTTCGTTTTGTCCTCGTTCACCACCAGACCCATTCGCTTTGCTTCTCTATCCAATCCCGAGAAGGCAGAATAGACGTTTTGAACGATAATATCGATGTCGTCGGCATACGCCAGCAATTGTAAGCTCTTGTAAAGTATTGTGCCTGAGCGGTTCAGTTCTGCGGCTCTTATTATCTTCTCCATCAGATTAAAGAAATCACACGAAAGGGAGTCCCCTTGTCTGAAACATCGTTTGGTATCAAACGGCTCGGAGAGGTCCTTCCCTATTCTGACGGAGCTGGTCAACGTCATTTTACACAACCGTATTAGTTTCGCGGAGATACCAAATTCAGACATCGCGGCATAAAGGCAACTTCTCTTCGTGCTGTCGAAAGCGGCTTTTAAATCGACAAATAGATCCTATTCTCGCTGGCCTTTTCCAAGATTTGGCGTATTGTGAATACCTGATCTATGGTGGATTTTCCAGGCCTAAAGTCACACTGATAAGGTCCAATCAGCTCGTTGACGGTGGGCTTCAGTCTTTCGCACAATACACTCGATAAGACCTTATAACCTATGCTTAGAAGGCTGATTCCGCGGTACTTTGCGCGTATGGCGGGGTCGCCTTTCTTGTGGATTGTGCAGAGCACACTTAAATTCCAGTCCTCGGGCATGCGTTCATCTGACCATATTCTGCATACGAGCTGATGCATGCACCTCATCAGCTCCTTGCCACCGTACTTGAATAGCTCGGCTGGCAGGCCGTCAGCTCCAGCAGCTTTGTTGTTTTTCAGCCGCGTAATCGCTATTCGTACCTCGTCATAGTCAGGCGGTGGGACAGCTACTCCATCATCATCGACTGGGGACTCGGGTTCGTCTTCTTCACTACTTTCAGCGTTGCTACCATTCAGTAGGTTGTAAAAGTGGTCCCTCGACAATTTAAGTATATTCGGTCACTAGGTCGCCATTGTTATTCTTACAGAAGTTCGCCCCGGTCTTGAAACCTTCCGTGAGTCGCCTAACCCTCTGGTAGAATTTTCGGGCGTTCTTCCTGTCGGCCAGTATCTCAAGCTCTCCGCACTCACGTATTTCGTCCTCTCTCATCTTATTGCCGCAAATACGTGTCGCTTCCTTCTTCAGTTCCCTATAACGGTCCCACATGGCTCGCGTTGCTCCCAATCGCAGCGTGGCCCTGTAGGCGGCATCTGTTTTCTCTGCGGCTTCTTGACATTCCTCATCGTACCAGTTGTTCTTTCGGACTCGCTGAAATCCAACTACTTCTTCGGCGCCGGTACTTAATGATCGGGAACTGTGGTTCCACTGCTCGCGTATGTCGGATTGTTGAAGAGTGCTCTCAGAGAGCAGGTGTGTGAGTCGAGTGGCGAAAATATTGGCCGTCTGAAGTAACATTTCAGACAGGCAACGATGGGCAAGCTCATGCGCGGTGGTGAAAACTTCCGGCGGTTTAATCACATGCCTTGTGGTTAAATTGGCGAAGTTGGACATTAAGCGGTGAACATGTGCAACGTAGCTGCACAGGTTGTACGGAGGGGGGAATATTGCGCCGGTTCGAACGGCTAAGCCGCTGCTCAACTCAGCAATTCAGCATGCACAGGAACCCTATCGCAGTCTTTAACATTTCCTTTTTTCTTCTTTCTTTGCATTTAATTGAATTCTAAGAAGTCCAGTCGCACGAAAATTTTATAAATTTATCAATTTAAGAAATTTGTAAACGATAAATTTGAATTTGTAATTTAAACCATTTGCTATCAAATTCTTCTTTTGCTTGCGCCGTTTAGTGTGACGGATCCGCGCAAGTGTAAGTAATTTGATGGAAATTGTTTTATTCTCAATAACATTTGGAATTTTAGGTTTGAGCTCTCTCTTACTCCTTCTAGAATAAGGCATAGAAGCTTATAATAAATGTTTTATTCACCAGCGCACCTTGTAAAACAATAGTCGCATTAAAACAAATCAAAAAACTCAAACTTTACAACACAACTTTTGCATTTGGAAAAACCACCTCCACAATTTTGATAAAAAAGTTTGAGAATCCGACATTTTGTTTTTAATAAGTACTAAGAACTGTAGTTAAACTCAGTTTCTTTCGAATTAGTACCTAGTTTATTGAGTAAAAATTTCAAATCAATCGATAGTAAAACGTCTGAGATATAGCGAGTTTAATTGAAAATTCCGCAAAAATTGGACGCTGTGAAAAATAAGATTTTTGGCTTTTTCGACATGAAGGCATTAGTAAAAACTTGGCTAAAATTAACTGTAAATGTATTTTCGTTTAAGCTTTCGATCACGATTGGTTTGAACTGGTTACTTTGACCCAAACACTTTTTTAATTTCTGGAGCACTTTTTGGGAATAATCGGCAAGCTCATTTCATTTTGTTCACCACATTTTAAAGTTCTGAAATTTATGTGATATATTACATCCGGATATTCATATCCTGATATAAACGCGACAAAAAGAAATGCATTTCCTAATTTCCTAGGTATAGAACATATTGAGAGTATTTAGGTCTTCAAAATATCGGTTCTATATAGATTCTAATTGCTAAATTGAGAACTTCGCTTTACGAAATTGTTAAACTTACCCGAATGCAACTCTATGGTGAAAAGCGTACGCACTTAGTAAATATCGCAATCTTGTCCGGTTTCTAGGTTCAAAAACCAGCGCACGGACGCGGTTATCCATCCAGCCTCCCAAAAATTCATCCACATTGTTGTCATCGATTCTTTGGGTTATTGAATGGGGCATTTTTTTCCTTACGAATTCTATAACAAAATATACTTAAGTTAACTACTGTATAAAACTTAGTTTTCATTAATCAAGAAAACGCACAAGAAATATTTATCAACACTTATATAAGGTTTGTTCCACAAGCTGCTCGATGTCACATAGAGTTACACATACGCGTTCCACAAGTAAGTTTTAGAGTTTATTTGATATACGCTGACAGTTTGAACTTTGCTCGAATTTTTCTACAAGTAACTTGTGGAACAAACCTATTGTTTCAAAAATTTTGATTTTGATGATTATGCATAGTTTTGTAGGTTTAAGGTATCCACACACCTACGCGATTTTGTCGCAATGAATCAGCACCGTTTTTGATGCTACAGACGTTACTGCATCGAAAACGCAAGTACGTACACATCTGTGCGATTTTATCGCCGTAAAAACTGACAATTTATAGACAAACAAAAAATATTTTTCGACAAAAATAAAATTCTTAACTTTTCTACATCAAATATGTTTTGTTTTCTTATATTACGTTCAAATTGGCACCATTTAACTTGTTAAATGAAAAAGAGCTTTTTGGAAAACACAATCGTTCTCATTGAACATTTGGAGTTAACTTTGACGGTTGTTTGATTACCAATAAAAAAAATTTTGAAAATCAAGTTTTTGTGCTTCAATTTGTTTTGTGCGAATGTCTGCTTCATGATATTAACGCATACGAATTACTTAGAGACTTCAAAATGTTTAGTTCGTATGCACTATTTATGTCTGCGTACGATGAGACCTCATGGAAAATTACTAATTACCGCTTTGGGCTCTTTTTTGGCGGACAGACATGCATAGAAGTTTGATATTTTTTGATGATTTTTAATATTTAATATTTTTGAGAATAAAATTTTTTTGAACGTTGGCGTGTCAAATGAAGGCCTTTGTGTCTTTCTGATTGGCCGGAGCAGAAAGCTTTCTGATACAACTCTGCGCTGAACTGGTTTTCACACGAGTTAAATGATTTAAGGTTCAATTTTCGAACAACAATTGCATGCGATTTACTTGTTTATGTTCATTTAACTGGTTCAAGCCCATTTAACATGTTTAGCTCGTCAATTTGAACACATTATTGTAAAATCCTTCTATCGACCTTTTTCGTTCTCAAAACGCAGCACGACGAAAAGAAGAACTGTGCATGTTCGAATAAATCGCTGCAGCAAAATCGTATAAATCATTTAAAACTATGGCCGGCATTGTTGTAATTTTTTTCGGAACAGATTCGCACCGACAGAATTGCATAGGTGTGTGGATACCTTTATGGTTAAAATCGCTATAACTGTTGAGTATTTTTCAAAAGGAAATATATTATAATAAGAGTTTCCGTATTGTTTTTCGCGATCTGAAACAACCCCAGCGCATTGTAACCCCAAAACTAGCTAAAACCCCAGTGAGTCAAGGTGATGGCACTGTTTTTTTTCTTTTGCATGCTGCGTTTCCTTTACCGACGCTGATCATTTTTCTAATACTCGTTGAGTCTATAATGCTTGATACACATTTAGGGTATTCACAGTTTACTTTTAAAGTTAAAAGGTGGCAACTTTAACAAGATAACACACTCGAACTGTGAGCCACCCTGCACACATGTGTTTGAAATTGTCAATAAAACAAATGTAGACAGATATATATTTAAAAATCTTTCGAATTGGGCCCACCTTATGTTTTTCTGCTTCACTATCCATTTTTTCTTAGCGCGAATAATTAACTAAACAGAGATGCCAGTTTAAAACAACACAAAAACATAAGACAAAGTCGAGTAATTTTGCCCAAAAGTGTTATCTCTAATGAGTATGGGAACCAACAGCAAACAAAGTTACCACATGGTAAAATGTTTTAAAGTTACCAGGTAGCAAAATTAACACAGTAGATAATATAGAACTGTAAAACCTAATTAAAAACGACGGGCCACAAGTCACAGCTTCCAATTGGTTATCTTCATTATCTAAACCCTTTGTCCACGGCGACATGCATTTTTTGAACGCCGCTGTAGACTCCGACCGATTAATCGGCATCCGCCGTTTTTTGGCCGATTCCTTTTAATTTTTCCGCACTTCATTCAGTCCATGTTATTTATTTTTTGCTTTTTTAATTCCTTAAAAGCTTAAAATATTAATGCATCTTAGTCCCCCTGTCAAAAATCTGTTCTTATGTTTCGTTTTTATGATGTACGGTGGCGAGAATGTAACTACGGAAGACACATTTTAGCAACGGCTATTGCAGCAGGCTCAACTCCTACATGACCAGAATCAACGAGGATGTGCCCAACCAATGCCCGGCATGTGGAGTGTCGCCACATGACTCCCGGCACCTCTTCACATGCCCTGATAACCCAACTCAGCTAACGCCCCTGTCCCTATGGACAGCCCCTGTGGAAGTAGCACACTTCCTGGGCCTCCCCCTAGCTGAAACTGACGACAACGTTGATGGATGAACCGCCCCGAACGGGGCTTAGTAGCCGCTACAACAACAGCAACAACATATTTTAGCAAATTTTGGCTATTTTTCGTTGTTTAAATTTTTTTTTCATTTTTTATGAAAATATAGATTACTACCTAACAAAACCATGTAAATCAAAATTTCAAACTGTTTAATCAGATTTTATAGAACCTTTTTGAGTATGATTTTTTTTTTTTAATTTTAGTGTTAGTAATAAAGGACTTATCATTAATTTTTGGCAATCAAACAAAATAGTTGCCAAATATCAACGGCACCTAAGTCTTAGAATTTGCAGTTCGTTATAATACAATTGAATGGGCTACAAATCTGCACACTCCGAATGTTTCTGAAAAATCTAATTAAAAAGCTGTCGAATTTTGCTAATTTTTGTACAAAGTTTGAAATTTTTACTTGCATGGTTTTTGTTAAATAACGACCTATACTTTTATATAAAAGTAATAAACATTAAATAAACGAAAGGCAAATAGCCAAAGAATTCTAAAATGTCTCTTCCATACTTATATTTTCGTCACTGTATGTATTGTTACGATTATCCTTGAATTAATCGCTGAATTCCTAAATCTTTCTGGTTCTTTTCACTGGATTGTTAAATTATTTACGTTACAACCATGATACAAAAAAGAAGTTAGTTTCAATAAACAATTTTTGACGGATAATAAATTGTTTTGAACGTTTATAAATTGTGAGCATGATTCAATTATGTAAGGTCTTGTAAGTAGCTTTTTTCTAAAATTTGGCACTCCCACCCACAGGGATGGTTTATGGAAGCAGGAGAAAAAGGGGAAGAATTCAATCACACTTCCTAAAATGGGAGCTAAATTCCATAAAAAGGTGTGGATAATAGTGAATGGTGGTATTTTAAACAAAAAACGAATTTGATTTAATTATTTAATTTAAACAAGCTTATTTGCATCGAATATAACCCCCGATTGTTATTAAAAATAAATATTTCTATGTATATACCAAACTTGCGTACGTCAGATGGCGCATAACTCGCTTCCACACTTTCAGCTTTTTTTTGTTGTATTTGTTTGCCAGATGATGGACATGAAGAAGCTATTTGTTTGTGGAAAATATGCAATATTTATAAAAAAAACGGCAAATAAAAAAATTTGGAGCTACGTTTCTTTCGCGGTTATGGCTCAATTGTTTAGAATATGGTAATTCGAATACTTTGATGTCACACTTTTAATGTTCTGGGGCCTTTCAACTAATCGCTTTCAACAAAGGTGGTCGCCAGCCAACATTCGCCTCGTGCGTACACCTTTTAAGTGTGCAATTACATCGCGCCATTGACTAAACCGAGCTGTCGTGTGACGATTGGGCCTATGGATGCAGTTTGGCAATGTTATATTGCGTCCAAAGTCTCATTTGGAGACACCAGGATTGTGTTGTGGAGGACAATACCTAAATACCTTCGTTGGCTCATTTACCAAAACCATTGAACGCATTACTTTACAGCGACTTGGCAGAATCAAGAGGTATCCACGAATACATTTCGGCATTTAAGGGAATTTCGTATCTTTAGCCTACATTGAATTTCTGTAGTCCAACGATTCTCACCCATTTTGTCTTGTTGGCGCTAGCGAATGAAGAACAAGAATTTCTTCAAAAAATTTAAAAAGTAAAATTTTCACTACTAACAATTTAAAAATGTTCTTAAAACTTGCAAAGAAATATCACTGCTTTTGTTTTTAGGAGTAGGGTGGGAGTGTCATTGATAAAATTAGAGCGAGAGAAACTTTTTCTTACAAAACCTTTCATTATTGAATCATGAATTGTGAGTATATCAACGGCCTTGCCACTTTGCTAATATTAAAACAATAAATCGCGATATTTTCTTTCCCATATTTATGCCAATGTAATAAT
>NW_023458555.1:83110240-83116661 GCF_013731165.1 Rhagoletis pomonella | reverse complement strand
AATAAATCGCGATATTTTCTTTCCCATATTTATGCCAATGTAATAATATTTCAAATTACTTGGTATTTTTTTACTTACGTGGTTCGCGCTTTTTTATTAAAAATATATAAAATGAAAACTGTTAAAGGAGACTTCATGGTAATTGTTCATTTAATTTAATAAAAACCACGAGAGCATAATGTTGTTATTTTCTTAATTTTCTTACTTAATCTTGCGATTTAAAAATCTAATTCTAAAGGCAGTGTTACACGATACAAATGTATAGATTTGTACATTTTTTTATATTCGGCATTAGTACAAAATAAGAGAATGGGGACGTATATTTTTTGTACTCACAGGATTGGTACAAACAATGAACATCTATTGAAAAATTTTAATAAATCGTTTTTCGTGATTGGGATATATTCATGCATTCACTCTATTGGGAATTGCACCAAATTTTGGGCAAAACGTCCAATCGTGTGATACTGCCTTAAAGAAGTTTCTTCCTAACTGTTGCGCCAGATTTCCTAGTTTTCAATTCCTAATTAAAAATGAGTTATTAACATAAATATATTCCGAAATTAAATTATTATACTTACCTCACTTACGAAGTAAACCTATTGTCTAACATACTTACCACTTACATACATACTTACCCGAATTATATTTAACTACCTATTTGCTCTATACTTACCTTATTTACATATTTATACATGCATACTTACATTATTATTGTACATAATTTCTTAAAGCCGTTGAACTCATATACTTGTTAAGTATGTACATATTAACAACTACCCCAAGCCGTTAGTTTTAAGTCGTAGGATAAGTGAGATGGAATTGAAAATAAAATAAAATAATCGTTCGTTATTGCATACGAGGAAATAGGCATTGTTGTTGCTATCGCGCGCTCCCCGACAACCACAAAGTTTAAGAAAGTTAATTTCTTAAAAGAGCTTAAGGATTTTTTTATGGCGCCCAACGTGGGGCTCAGTGGGTGATTTTGTGAAATTAAAAAACAAAAAAAAAACTATAAACTATAAACCCACGGAACTACAAAGTTTCATAGTGAGACATATGTGCTAATCCCGTCGTACGCAACAACAACTGCCCACGCATTTTCGCAAGTCCGATTTTGTATCAAGTGCTGGTGACGTACACAAATACCTATCTTAACATTTCGACATACAAATCAACATAAATAAGAAGTGGCGGTGACAAAAAAAACGCTATAAAAACATACAAAAAAATGGTGGTTAAAAACCAAACTAAACTAAGAAAATAAAATCTATATACATACATACATACATATGTAAGTGCAAGAGCACAACAACAAAGCGTATGTACATACTTGTGCTAAGCGGTGCTTGCTAAAAAATACAGTGTAGTGCATACAAACCCGGACACAGTGGTTACTACTATTTGCAGTTGTGAACAGTTTAAATACCGCAAGTGCCTACAGTTCTTAAATCAGAAGAACTAAAATAAAATATACAGTTTTAGACATTAACATTTTATTTAATAAACATATATATACTTACGTTGTGTATATAAGAAGTCACCGCTACTCACAACTACTTGAATCCTTTTCGTCGTCATCGTCGGTGAATTTTTTGCTGCCGTCACCGCTGCCTCATATATTGCTTCCTGCCAACGCTGCTGAGCCACTGTAGTTGCTGTTACTACCGCTGCCGCCTGGGATGAGCTGCCATTGCCTGATTTGCCAGAGGGAAGTGAAAGCAGGAAAAAAGCCTACGCATTCACATAAGGTAACGAGAGCGAACAATTTACAATTGTACATGTGTGTTAAACGAAATAAAATTTTATACAAATAAAATTAAAATAAATCAAAATTAAATTATTGATTATTTATCGCACTTTCAATTGTTGGCATCTCCTTGGTCACTACATACGTATATAAGTAAACATACATATTTACCTCAATATGTGCAACTATACATATGTACATACATACATGCGCATGTACATACAAGTAGATACATACGTACTGTAAAAGTGAAACAAGGGTACAGTGGGATCTTGCGGATAAAGGGTGTGACAATAGTTGACGCAAAATCGTAATTCCGAACTGCTATCGCAAATTTAAATTTCTTGTTAGATACTTAAAGTAAATAAACAAGATAAAATAAAGTCAATTACACTCTCTTCACACACATCTGTTCACTCATACAATAACAGTTTGTATTTTCCTTAAAAATACTAAATAAGTTAAAAAAAAAAACAAAAATTTGCGATTTTTTGCCTCTGTGGAACAATTTTCGTCAAATTCTGGCATTGTGCGACTGCGCTTGTTCATTTTCCCTGCATTTTCCAATAGTGGTTTTCATATTTCTGGTCGAGATTTGTTCAGCCATCTTTCGTCATTTTTTTTAATCCATAACTCCTAAATCTCTAGTTATTCTGTTATTAATTCACTTAATAAAAATGAGCAAAACTGAAAATCCACAAGGCCAGGTTGAGGAGACCAAGGCTTTAAAACGACAAAGGTCGATTTTAAAGAGGAGCATACAGAGAGTAAAATCGGGCATTCTGGATAAATCAATTTCGACTAATCCAGAAGAATTAGTGTCGGCTTGACATGTTGAACGCAAACAGCGAAAAGCTAATGAAATGTCAAAGCCAAAATTGAGGAAATCGATGATGACCCGTGGGGAGTTAGAGGACATAATTGTCGAAGCGAAAGCCATTATTAAATCAATTTTGGCGAAAAACAAAACTTCAGTTGCCGAAACTTCTTTCGTAGCGCCTCACAGCTCAAGACTCCCTAAAATGAATTTGCCAAAATTTAAAGGACAGTATTCGGAGTTCAAAAACTTCATGAGCTTGTTCGAGAGCCTTGTACACAACGATCCTACAATCCCAGATATTGAGAAATTTAACCACTTGGTTAACTGTCTGTCTGGTGAGGCTTTGGGCACGGTAAAGGCCTTCCAAATGTCGGACGAAAATTATTCGAAGGCTTTGGCTAGTCTCAAAAAAGTTTATGATAACAAATGCTTAATATTTTTCGACACAATTTCTAAACTTTTTAAGCTGCCAAATATCTCAAAGCCCTCTGAGCTTTCATTGATTTATACAGTGTCGGCGGTTTATGACTCACTGCTGTCGTTGGGTGACGAGAAAAAATATCACAAACGCAATCATAATCCATCTGGAAATGTCGAAAGATGACACCATTACTCGGTCCAAATGGCTGGATTATGACAAGTTGCCGTTATGGTGAGACTGCGAAGCTGCGTTAAACAAGCGCTATCAGCATTTATCCGCCGATGAAGCCTCAAATTCGAGACAGAAGTCATCCGCCAGCGCTGGTACGCAAGAACTCAAGCAGCATACGGAAAAGACGAAGTCTGCCTTAATGATTTCGAATTCAAAACAGCCGGTGTGTCCACACTGTAAGTTCAAGGATCATAACATATCTGCGTGTCCTACTTTCGAAACTCTCTCTGCACAACAGCGATTTGAGTTTGCGAAATCAGTCCCCTTATGCATAAACGGTTTACGAAAAGGGCACACGGTTTCAAAGTGCACAGCAGATCGGTGTCGGATTTGTAATCGTTCGCATCACACCTTGTTGCACCAGTATCCAATATCTTTCGAAACTGCACTTCAACCTTCGACCTTGCATGCCATGCACACAACGAGTGCGCCAGATCGTGTTATGTTGGCCACAGCTGCAGCTAACGTAAAAAGTAGCTCCGGAGAATACCTGCCTGCACGAGCCTTGTTGGATTCTGGAGCTCAGGTGAACTTCATGACCGAAGATTTGGCGCAGAAATTGCGGATTCGTTGTCAAGGAGTAACTCTAAACGTCATCGGCATCGGCAATGCGAATCATAAAGTAAGGACGAAATTAAATGCGTTTGTGAAATCGCGGGCAGGATTCTGGATTACGCGGTCCATTTCAGCTAACCATCCAGACCGAAACGTTAGTATTACTGGCTGGAAAATACCAAAAAATATTAATTTGGCGGATCCAGAATTCCATGAATCGCATAAAATTGATTAAAACCTGCCCAAACCACCCAACTCTACAGAAAACTCTTTTGGGCTGGGTTTGGTCTGGCAAATACACCACCAACCAGTGTCCTCCTCCCCAAGTTAGTAGCACATTATGCCAAACTGAAGATGAATTATCGACAATAGATTCGGTAGTCCAAAGATTCTGGGCTTTAGAAGAATTACCTTCAGAAGCAAATTTCAGAAAACTTACACCTGAGCAAACAGAATGTGAAACATTTTTCGTAAGAACTACTCAAGTTCTACGGTCACTCCTATGAAACCGCATCTCGGCGGTTTCAGGCCCTGGAGAGAAGAACCTTGAAAGATCCAGAGCTTCGCAAAATGTATCTGGACTTCATGAATGAATATATAGAATTGGGTCATATGAGCCCAACATATAATAAGATCCCGAGTGAGCCACACTACTTCATTCCGCATCAATGCGTCCTTCGGCCTGAAAGTACGACAACCAAATTACGAGTTGTGTTCGACGCGTCAAGTTGTACTTCGTCTCAAATTGCGTTGAATGAAAATCTGATGGTTGGGCCGACTATTCAAGAAGAGCTGTACTCGACACTTATTCGTTTTCGTTTGCATAAATTTGCACTTACGGCGGACATTACTAAAATGTACCGTCAAATTCTCATGCACGAAGAAGCCAGAAACTTTCAGCTCGTAGTGTGGAGACAGCATCCCTCTGAGCAACTTCAAATTTTTCGCCTCAACACCGTAACCTACGGTACTGCGCCTGCTCCATTTCTCGCTACACGGTGTTTACAAATGCTCAGCGATGCTAATACGACTAAGTATCCACTCGGTACAAAGGCTATTAAAAGAGATTTCTATGTAGATGACCTGCTTACAGGATCTGAAGATTTTGAATCTCTAGATCTTATTAGAAGTGAGGAAATGAATATATTAAACTCGGCCGGATTCAAACTAGCGAAGTGGTTTCCAAATCATCCATCATTTTCCGACAGTAAGAGTTCTGAAAAATCATTAAGTTTCAATGACACACATTCCACAAAAACACTTGGAATCCATTGGTCGCCGAAAAAGGATTTATTTCGATTCGTCTTGGATGACGGTTTCATAGATCTACGAGCCACAAAACGAAACATCTTATCAGTCTCGGCTCGCCTTTTCGATCCTCTTAGTTTACTTGCCCCACTAGTAACCAAAGCCAAAATCTTATTGCAAGAGCTTTGGATCCAAAAGCTAGATTGGGATGAGTCGATTTCGTTGCACCTCGACACTAGCTGGCAAAATTTCAAAGCTAATTTACTGCAGCTCTCGTCGCTAAGCATTCCTCGGTATGTTAATACAGAGTCGAGTGCAAGCTGCCAAATTCATGGCTTTGCCGATGCCTCAATAAGGGCGTACGGCTGCTGCGTATATATACGCTCCACTTCCGCTAGTGATACAAAATGCACGCTGCTTACTGCAAAGTCTAGAGTGGCTCCGCTAAAGACTAAATCTCTTCCGCGTTTAGAGCTCTCGGCAGCCCATCCTCTGGCCAAACTATGGTCGAAAATTGGGCCAATGTTGAGTCGACCAATTGAGAACATAAACTTCTGGACAGACCCGGAAATCGTTTTGCACTAGATCAAAACACATCCATCTGCATTGCAGACTTTTGTTGCAAATAGAGTGTCCGAAATCCAAGAGTTAACTGAGAATGCTACTTGGCGAAACGTGCCAACGAAACAAAATCCTGCGGATCAAGTGTCTCGGGGTTGTAACGTGGACGAATTGAATGATTCGATATGGTTTAGCGGTCCACAGTTCCTCCTAGAAGACCCCACTTTATGGCCTACAAACACCCACTTTTAACTTTCTCCAGAAAACGAAGCACTAGAGAAGAAGAAAAATGCAACTGTTTTGATTACTCAGACTGCTGAGCGCAATTCGATCATGGATCTTATCGAAAAGTTCTCTTCTCATAAAAAGCAGCTTCGTATTGTCGCATACATGTTGAGGTGGATCATACGCATAAAGAACCCAACATTAAAATTCACAAAAGAACTGACGGCGGAAGAATTAAACTTGAGTTTTCTCAAAATTGTTCAGGTAGTTCAACATACAGAATTTGGCGAACAAATTTCAAAACTCGCCAAAGGTACCATACCCGCAAGCGTGCAGAAACTTAACCCATTTCTGCACGACTACTCGGAACTGTCGCTTTCGTTTAACTTACTCCGAGTTGGAGGACGCCTATTGAATGCGCCTCACCCATGATGCCAAGTTACCATTGCTCTTAAGCAAGAACTCGCACTTTGTTAAAGCATATCTACGGTACCTACCATTTTTGAAATCACCATGCTGGGGCAAAAGCAATGGTGGCGCTTCTACGAGAAAGAATTTGGTTGATTAACGCTCGAGAAGCTTGTAGTCGCACCGTTCGAAACTGCATACA
>NW_023458555.1:83107778-83110140 GCF_013731165.1 Rhagoletis pomonella | reverse complement strand
GATTTTTAATCGACACCGGCGCCGAAGTGTCTGTAATGCCCAAGCACTGTGGCGACAATACGCAGATTACTACTACGAAGTTAGTAGCTGCTAACAATACTTTTACCAACACCTATGGTAAGAAACGCATCACTTTAGATTTAGGTTTACAGCAAACATTCTCTTGGGTTTTTATTATTGCTGACGTAGCATATCCGATATTGGGTGCCGATTTTTTACAATATTACAATATATTGGTAGATGTAAAAAGCAAGGCAATCATACACCGTACAACGAATTCGCAGACCGTCTGTCAGATAATGAAACTAACACGCGGCATTATCTCATTAAGAGAGACCGATGCATTTCAACGCATTTTAGCACGTTTTCCTGACCTCACCAGCGATGCGGCTCAGCCCAAGAAAACCCAAACGGCAGTACGACACTAAATAGAGACAAGAGGTGCACCCGTCGTGCAGAAAGTACGTCGTCTTTCCCCAGAGAAATTGGAAATCGCAAAAAGGGAGTTTGAGTACCTGTTAGATCGTGGAATTTGTCAGCGCTCGAAAAGTCAATGGGCCAGCCCGTTGCACATGGTGAGAAAGTCGAATGGTTCTTGGCGCCCATGTGGCGATTATCGACGTCTGAACGCTGTTACAATCCCAGATAGCTACCCTATGCGCCATATTCAGGACTTTGGTAGTGATTTACACGGTAAAACGATATTTTCCGTGATTGATTGCAGAAAGGCTTATCACCAGATTCCGGTGCATCCGACAGACGTGCCGAAGACGGCTATACTTACCCCATTTGGGCTGTTTGAATTTAAATTCATGACGTTTGGCCTGAGAAACGCCGCTCAGACATTCCAACGCTTCATAGACGAAGCAGTCAGAGGACTGTCATTTGTATTCCCGTATTTGGATGATGTATTAGTGGCATCTTCTTCGCACGAGGAACATGCGCAACACCTGGAGGTACTGTTCAAACGCTATCGTGAGAATGGCTTGATCATAAATGCGGAGAAGTGTCAGCTAGGTAAAGCAGAGGTGGAATTCCTAGGCCATCTCGTGTCGTCAAGCGGTGTCAAACCTCTTCCTCACAAAGTAAAAGCTATTCTGGATTTTAAAAAACCGAAAGAAATCCACGAGCTTAGAAGTTTTTTAGGCGCGGTAAATTTTTATCGGCGATTTTTGCCGCATGCGGCTGCCACTGAGGCACCTCTTCATAAATTGATGGGGCCGTGTAAGAAGCGTGACAAGACCGCGATAAGCTGGACAACGGAAGCAGAAAACGCGTTTGAAAACTTAAAAAAACAATTGGCCGAAGCAACACTACTTGCTTTTCCGTTGCGAGGCGCCACCATTGCTGTAATGGCAGACGCATCGGATATCGCGGTAGGGGCTGTGCTCCAGCAACGAGTCGGTGACGAATGGTTACCTCTGGGGTTCTACTCGCAGAAATTTACTCCGGCCGAACAACGATACAGCGCTTATGATCGCGAGTTACTCGCCATTTATAAAGCAGTCCGACACTTTCGCTACTTTTTAGAGGGAACGAATTTTATAATTTTCACCGATCATAAACCGCTTATACACGCTTTTGACCAAAAATGGGAAAAGCTGTCACCACGACAAACGCGACAGTTAAATTTCATAAGTCAGTTTTCGTCGGACATCAGGCACATTAAAGGGGCTGATAACATCGTAGCCGATATGCTCTCACGGATAGAAACGTTCGCTATTCCATCACCAATCGACCTGCAGCATCTACGCGACGAACAAAATAAAAGCGGCGAGCTACAAGAGCTGCTAAAAGGCGAGTCTACTGCCTTGCACCTGGTACGTTGTCGTCATCCAGATACGGACATTGATATAATTTGTGATGATTCAACTGGCACATACCGCCCCTATATTCCCGAGAGCCTGCGACAGGTGGTGTTCAACGCCAATCACGGGTTAGCACACCCGGGGGCACGCGCAACAATTAAGTTAGTTTCCAAGAGTTTTGTGTGGAAGAAGATGAGCAGTGATTTACGGGCACGAGTGCGTAGCTGCTTAGCATGCCAACGTTGCAAGGTTGCACGACATACAAAAGGGGAACTGCAAACATTTACAGTCCCTGCCAAGCGATTTGAACACATTAATGTGGATATTGTTGGACCTTTTACGCCTTCTAGGGGGTATACGTATTGCCTAACGTGTGTAGACAGATTCTCTAGATGGATAGAGGTTATCCCGTTGGAGAACACGACAGCTGAAACTGTCGCCAGAGAGCTACTCAATGGCTGGGTAAGCCGTTTTGGTACACCGAGGTACATCACCACGGATCAGGGTCGGCAGTTTGAAAGCGCCTTGTTCCAACAACTAGCGAAACTGCTGGG
>NW_023458555.1:83107323-83107678 GCF_013731165.1 Rhagoletis pomonella | reverse complement strand
CCTTCCCGATGGCCACCTGAACTTCACCGCAAGTGAAAGCAAGGGGGGCACAGGTTGTTGGCAGTTTGTGCAGCCTTCTGGTCACTCGACGCTTGGCTTTGTCCACCGGAGGATGCAGTATGAACTGCCGGCTAAAATAGCTCGCGTATCGCTCCCGGTCCGACGAAGCATGGTCGCCGAAGGAAATTTCGACTCTGTCGTCGTGCTTCGTCGGATTGGACAGTGACCTCACGGTTGACCAAAGCTTGCTCACTCCAGAGGTGAAGTTACAGGTCTTCAGATGCTCCTCCCACTTCTTCCGCTTATGTACGTTTACTAGTTGCCGAATCTCCGCGTTGAGATCCCTGATACGGGG
>NW_023458555.1:83104352-83107223 GCF_013731165.1 Rhagoletis pomonella | reverse complement strand
CCCGCAGGACCCAAATTTTTCAGCATCAGCATGCATATTCCGTCGGGACCCATGGCTTTGGAGGCTTTCGCCTTCCCGATGGCCACCTGAACTTCACCGCAGGTGAAAGCAAGGGGGGCACAAGTTGTTGGCAGTTTGTGCAGCCTTCTGGTCACTCGACGCTTGGCTTTGTCCACCGGAGGATGCAGTATGAACTGCCGGCTAAAATAGCTCGCGCATCGCTCCGGGTCCGACGAAGCATGGTCGCCGAAGGAAATTTCGACTCTGTCGTCGTGCTTCGTCGGATTAGACAATGACCTCACGGTTGACCAAAGCTTGCTCACACCAGAGGTGAAGTAGCAAGTCTTCAGATGCTCCTCCCACTTCTTCCGCTTATGTACGTTTACAAGTTGCCGAATCTCCGCGTTGAGATCCCTGATACGGGGATCTCCGGGATCGGCCTGACGAAGGCTATCACGCTCATCGGCTAGAACAGCCTCTTCGACAGGGAAGTTTGGACGTGGGTCCGATATGCACCCTGCCGGTATGAAGCGAGCTGCAGCAGCAGTGATAGCCCTGCGGAACTTACGTTCACCGAGATGGACGTCGGTTGGTGTGGGGAGCGATGTGAAGGTGTTTTCAGTAAACTCCGCGTAACCTTTCCAGTCAGCTTTAGAAAAGTTGACATAGGTCCGGTGTTTGGCGGAGGCAAAGTCGGTTGGTTTATCAATCGAGATGACTATGGGTAGATGGTCTGATGCTAGAGTCAGCATAGGTCGCCACGTTATGCTGTTTATCAGACCAGCGCTGACTATTGTGATGTCTGGCGAGCTACTGCAGTTACCCATAATCCTGGTGGGTGCGTCGTCGTTCATTGTGCAGAATGTCGAATTGTCTATCTGCTCAGCCAAGTCTGTTCCCCTACGATCGTTTGACAGGCTTCAGTGCCAAAGATCGTGGTGCGCAATGAAGTCACCTACTACCATACGGTTTTCACCTCTGAGGAGCGCACCTATATCAGGGTGATATCCTGCCGGGCAGCAGGTGACAGGGGGTATGTATATATTAAATATTTCGAGCTCGACATCGCCTGACCGGATAGCTATGCCCTGACATTCTAGGGTGGTATCCCTGCGGTCGATGTCTGCTTCGATACGACGATACTGCACGGTGTGGTGCGTGATGAACGCTAAGCCACCACCATTATCTCGCTCGCGATCTCGACGGTGCACGTTGTACCCGGCACAATTCAACAAAGTTGAATTGCTGTGCAACTTCGTCTCTTGGACCGCAGCTATTAATATACCATGCCGACACATAAAGGCGGTTATCTCCTCAATCTTGCTCTGTAGCCCCTTACAGTTAAATTGAAGGAGCTTCATGTGGTTCGGGAGACGTGTGGTGATGCGGGGTGTGAGGGATGTGTGTGGTCGTGACGCCGTTGGCTGTGTGCGCTGCTGAGGCGGTTGCCGTCCTGTGGTGGTGGCGTGAGGCGTCGCAGTTGAGGTCTGCGACCGAGCAGCGCAACACGGGCCCTCGAAGCTCATCGTCCAATCTCGCGTGGTACGCGGACCTGAGCATGCCCTAAAGGGGCACCAGCCGAGGCAGGTGTTGCACGTGACTGTGTCACATTACGGAATATCCTGGTCTGACATACCGTGCAGATTGTAGGAGGAACCAGTTGTTGGCGGCGGTTATGTGTGTTCTGTGGTCTGTCGTGGCTGTGGTATGGTCTGTGGTGTTATTATGTTGTGCTGTGGTGACTGTGTTAGGCTGCTCAGGTGGACTGAGGTTAGCCGTAGAGGCTGCTCTGTTTGAGCACGTACGACGTGGTCCACTGCCGCTGTGTCCGTAGTCCTGAGTAGACTGTAAGGTGACTCCACCCCTCGCAGGAATTACACTTGACTGAGGTGGAGTTGTGGTGTAGTCGTCTCTGGCATACACAGCAGGTGTAGATTTCTGGCCCTGGGTTTGACTCGATGCCAGCCCTGAGTAGAAGAATACGTAGCGAATGTAGCCCTATGGACGAGAAACTTCTGAGATACTTCGCCGACCTAAACGGGGTTAGATCGCCGAAACAACAGCCCTTGATCGGGTAAAACCCGAGTCATTCCGGTACGTAGAACCGCCTGCCGTGGGAATGACTCATATAATTCACAGACCATCGCTTCAGTCCCTGTGAGAGTGAGGAGGCCTCGATGTCTTCTAGCAGCGTGGAATGGCAGACGGTGTCAAACGCCTTTGACAACACACACAGGGTTATTTGGGTGTTTATGGCGTTAAGTGCTGTTGTTGTGCTATGCACTTTACGGAATCCGTGCTGGTGCTTCGCTGGGGTCAGGTGGCAGGTGAAGTATAGGAGTAGCAGGGCCTCAAGTGTTTTCGCGACCGGGGAAAGGAGCGTTATCGGGCGATAAGAGTCTCCTTTGTTGGCGGGTAAGCTACTCCCTTAGCCCCCAAATGTTTTAGCATCAAAATGCAGATTCCGTCAGGTCCAATGGCTTTGGAGGCTTTCGCCTTCCCGATAGCCCCTTCACTTCACAGCTGGTGAAACCAAGTGGTGCACTGTTTTTTGGTAGCTTGTGCAGCCTCCTGGCCACTCGACGTTTGGCCCTGTCTACCGAAGGATGCAGTGTGAATTGCCTACTGAAGCAGGTTGCGCATTTCTTCGGCGAGGGCTCCTCTGCAAGCAGCTGTCTGCTTGGGTGGCCACTTCTGTGGCTCCCGATCAGGAACTGCTTGCAGAGCAATATATTGTGCTCCTTTACGGGGAGCATTTGCGCCTCGCCGTGTAGATGGTGTTCGGTACAGTCTGTAGCTTCGTCCACTGCGTCCTACTAGTACGTGGCGACCACACTGGCGCTGCGTAGTTCAAAACCGGCCGGCCTATTG
>NW_023458555.1:83101663-83104252 GCF_013731165.1 Rhagoletis pomonella | reverse complement strand
AATTTAGCGCCGTCTCGCAGCTGTGGCGTTGTCGGAATCCCGATTGGGGTTCAGAGATCAGATGATTGTTCTCCATATAGGCTTCTAATTGCTTATGAACAACTTTTTCGAGTATTTTGCTTTCAGTCATTAACATATTTATTGGACGAAATTCTTCTGGATTAACCGCGTTTTTTACTTTCTCCACAGGCGCTACCATTGACCTTTTCCACTTGTTGGGAAAATCTCCATATTGTAGAGATGCATTAATGATTTCAAGAAGAATTGGACCTACAATATGAAATACGCTCAGTATAATTTTTGCCGAAATAAAGTTATAGTCTTTCTTATTGTTCACGGATTTAAGTATGCTTTTGATGTCGTTTAACTCTAAGGGGTTAAATTTAAATTGCGTATCACAGGGTTTTATATTGCTGGTATAGGGCACTTGGGGGATGTTTCTATTAAGGTCTTCGATGCTTGTTACAAAAAACCTGTTTAGTTCGTTAGCAATTACTGCTTTATTTTTTTGCTCTTTGGAATTTACGATTATTTTGCATATTTCGGCTCTCTCCTCATTTAACACTAATTGTTTTATTGTTTTCCACATTTTCTTTTGGTCATTTGACGCATCAATTTTTTTGGATATGTAGTTATTTCGCGCTCTTTGAAGTTCATTAGCATAGGAATTCCTATACTGTTTATACTTTTGCCAGGCCATAAAAGAGCTGGACCATTTTGCTGCATTATATAATTGAATTTTTCTTTGTTTCATATTGCGTAATTTTCTTCCAAACCACCCATCAAAGTTCCTTCTGTTTGTAACTGTTCTAGTTATAACCATATTCTGAATGGGCTCTTTTAATTTATCACTGAACAGGTCAACCATCTCGTTCAAGTTATTAGCATTCTGCTTAATGTTTGCAAAACTTTTGTTTGCTATTTCTTCAATATATAGCTCTTTGTTAAAAATAAAATTTTTTATAGTGGTTTTGTGTTTTTTTGCGATTTAGCTGTCCGACTTTTATATTAATTTCTATGGATTCGTGATCACTCAGATATGAAGTTAGAGTTATAGTGCAAAAACACATATCTGAGTAATCAGTTGTATTGGAGCTATACGTTAAAGTACACCCATTTCGATAATTTTAAGGAATAATTAAGGTAATATTAAAAACCCGTTATGTGCAAAATTTTAATAAAATAACTTCAAAACTGAAGGAGTTATTTATAAAATAGTTAAGACTTGATCAAATTTTCAAATACCGTTATCTCGAAAACCGGAGCCAATCTGGTAAATCGGGGGATGCCATTGAACTTAGAACGTCCCAATGAAGTGAGTTCAACTTTCCCCCGAAGGGCAAAAAACGGATATTTAGGTTTCTGCCGTAGCTTGAACCACATGGCGATTACGTCTCTGTAACTCGACCTTAATTAACACAGATTGATACTTACAGCGCCATCTACCGCAAATAGTACGAACCAATGGTTTATCGGGTAGCAGCGCTCGGCTGTCATACTTGTCAGTACCTCAAGCCGGCAAGGCCTTAAGGTGTGGTTCAAGCTACGGCAGAAACCTAAATATCCGTTTTTTGCCCTTCGGGGGAAGTGCAACATTCCTACGACAGCCGGTTCTACGTACCGGAATGACTCGGGGGTTTTACCCGAACAAGGGCTGTTGTTTCGGCGATCTAACCACGTTTAGGTCGGCGAAGTATCTCAGAAGTTGTCCGTCCATAGGGCTACATTCACTACGTATTCTTCTACTCCCAAACCCAAACCCAGGGCCAGAAACCTACACCTGCTGTGTATGCCGGAGACGATTACACCACAACTCCACCTCAGTCAAGTGTAATGCCTGCGAGGGGTGGAGTCACCTCAGAGTCTGCTCGGGACTACGGACACACCGACAGTGGACCACGCCGTACGTGGCCCCCTGTTGCTCAGACAGAGCAGCCTCCACGGCTAACCTCAGTCCGCCCGAGCAGCCTCACACAGTCACCACAACACAACAACACAATAACACCACAGCCACGACAGACCACATAACACACACAACCGCACCACCCCCCACACGCCGCCGCCAACAACTCCTGGTTCCCCCTACAATCTTCTCGGTATGTCAGACCAGGATATTCCGTAATGTGACATCAGTCAACTGCAACACCTGCCTTGGCTGGTGCCACTTTAGGGCATGCTCAGGTCTGCGTACCACGCGAGATTGGACTGGGAACTTCGAGGGCCCGTGTTGCGCTGCTCGGTCGCAGACCCCAATTGCGACGCCTCCCGTCACCACCACAGGGCGGCAATCATCACAGCAGCGTACACAGCCAACGGCGGTAAGAACACACACATCACTTACACCCCACATCACGACACGTCTCCCGAACCACATGAAGGTCCTTCAATTCAACTGTAACGGGCTACAGAGCAAGATTGAGGAGATAACTGTCTTCACGTGTCGGCATGGTATATTAATAGCTGCGGTCCAAGAGACGAAGTTGCACAGCAATTCAACTCTGTCACCTGCTGCCCGGCAGGATATCACCCTGTTATAGATGCGCTCAGAGGTGAAAACCGTATGGTAGTAGGTGACTTTAATGCGCACCA
>NW_023458555.1:83097655-83101563 GCF_013731165.1 Rhagoletis pomonella | reverse complement strand
GTCTTCACGTGTCGGCATGGTATATTAATAGCTGCGGTCCAAGAGACGAAGTTGCACAGCAATTCAACTCTGTCACCTGCTGCCCGGCAGGATATCACCCTGTTATAGATGCGCTCAGAGGTGAAAACCGTATGGTAGTAGGTGACTTTAATGCGCACCACGATCTTTGGCACTCAAGCCTGTCAAACGATCGTAGGGGAACAGACTTGGCTGAGCAGATAGACGATTCGACATTCTGCACAATGAACGACGACGCACCCACCAGGATTATGGGTAACTGCAGTAGCTCGCCAGACATCACAATAGTCAGCGCTGGTCTGATAAACAGCATAACAGGGCGACCTATGCTGACTCTAGCATCAGACCACCTACCCATAGTCATCTCGATAGATAAACCAACCGACTTTGCCTCCGCCAAACACCGGACCTATACCAACTTTTCTAAAGCTGATTGGAAAGGTTACGCGAAGTTTACCGAAAACACCTTCACAGCGCTCCCCACACCAACCGACGTCCATCTCGGTGAACGTATGTTCCGCAGGGCTGTCACTAATGCTGCAGCTCGCTTCATACCGGCAGGATGTATACCGGACCCACATCCAAACTTCCCTGCCGAAGCGGCTGTTCTAGCCGATGAGCGGGATAGCCTTCGTCAGGCCGATCCCGGAGTTCCCCGTATCAGGGATCTCAACGCGGAGATTCGGCAACTAGTAAACGTACATAAGCGGAAGAAGTGGGAGGAGCATCTGAAGACCTGTAACTTCACCTCTGGTGTGAGTAAGCTTTGGTCAACCGTGAGGTCACTGTCCAATCCGACGAAGCACGACGACAGAGTCGAAATTTCCTTCGGCGACCATGCTTCGTCGGACCCGGAGCGATGCGCGAGCTATTTTAGCCGGCAGTTCATACTGCATCCTCCGGTGGACAAAGCCAAGCGTCGAGTGACCAGAAGGCTGCACAAACTGCCAACAACCTGTGCCCCCCCTTGCTTTCACTTGCGGTGAAGTTCAGGTGGCCATCGGGAGGGCGAAAGCCTCCAAAGCCATGGGTCCCGACGGAATATGGATGCTGATGCTGAAAAATTTGGGTCCTGCGGGGGTAGCGTACCTAACGGAGGACCTCAACTTGTCAATGGCCACTCTCATCATCCCAGACATCTGGAAGGTGGGGAGAGTGGTCCCACTGCTCAAACCGGGGAAACCTGCCAACAAAGGAGATTCTTATCGTCCGATAACACTCCTTTCCCCGGTAGCGAAGACACTCGAGGCCTTGCTACTCCCGTACTTCACAAACAACTTGACCCCAGCGAAGCATCAGCATGGTTTCCGTAAAGTGCACAGTACAACAACAGCACTTAACGCCATAACCACTCAGATAACTCGTGGCCTTAACCGAAACCGTCCCTGTGAGATAACGATTCTAGTAGCGTTGGACTTGTCAAAGGCGTTTGACACCGTCTGCCATTCCACGCTACTAGAAGATATAGAGGCCTCCTCTCTCCCACAGAGGCTCAAACGGTGGTCGGCAAATTATCGGAGTGGTCGACATTCGTCGGTAATGTTTAGAGACAAAACGAGTAAACAGAAAAATAAAACAGGGGGTTCCACAGGGTGGTGTCCTTTCCCCGCTACTGTTTAACTTTTACATTTCAAAGCTCCCTCAACCACCAGAGGGAGTCTGGATTGTCTCTTATGCCGACGATTGCTCGATCATGGCGACTGGGAATGGAATTGATGACCAGTGTTCGAAAGTAAATGGGTATCTCCGAACTTTCTCGCTTCTTCACTGCAAAGTGTCTAGCCCTCTCCCCTACGAAATCCTCCGCGACCCTGTTCACAACCTGGACGAAGGAGGTCAGGCTACCGCTGGGGATTCACGTCGACGACACACCAATTCCGTCGGTGAATAACCCCAAAATACTCGGAGTAACATTCGACAGCCTGCTCTCCTTCTGTGCGCACGCAACCGCTATTGTCAATAAAGTACAGAGCCGCAGCAAGGTCCTCAAGTCGCTAGCCGGCAGTACTTGGGGCAAAGACAAAGAAACCTCGCTGGCAACATACAAGGCAATAGGCCGGCCGGTTTTGAACTACGCAGCGCCAGTGTGGTCGCCAGGGACTAGTAGGACGCAGTGGACGAAGCTACATACTGTACAGAACACCGCACTCAGGACAGCGACAGGATGCCTCCTGATGTCGCCCGAACACCATCTACACGGCGAGGCGCAAATGCTCCCCGTAAAGGAGCACAATATAATGCTCTGCAAGCAGTTCCTGATCGGGAGCCACAGAAGTGGCCACCCAAGCAGACAGCTGCTTGCAGAGGAGCCCTCGCCTAGGCACGTCAGGAGGCATCTATATGAACTGACAGACGAAGTCCAGAGGTTCATCAAGCAACCTCTGGACCCGACAGCTTACCGACAGGCCCTGAACGGCATTCACAGGGACTCAGTCTCGAGTTATGTAGACTCTGGACCTGAGAATGCCGTTCTAGGCATACCACCCCCGGACATAGACGAGAGGGAGCTTCATTCGCCTCGGGAGACTCGCACAACTTCGCTCCGGCTACTGCAGCAGGTTAAACTCTTACCTGAGTAGGTTGAATGAGGATGTGCCGAATGAGTGTCCGGCATGCGGAGAGACCCCACATGACTCGAAACATCTCTTCGCAATCAATCAGGTCTGTTTGTCGATCGACTTCCTCGCTCCCCAAATAAGAGATATATTTCGCACAAGGCCATCACGTGCTGGCCTTAACGGCGCGATTGTGATAAAATTCCATTCACCTCTTGCTCGCAATCGTACTCTCCGCGCCTTCGGCGAATATCGCAAGCGTGTGAAAACTGCTGTTCCCCTGCAACCCCTTGGCATACAGGGGAATTTTCATTTATATGAGAGCCTTATCAAAGAAAATAAGCTATTGCTGCAAGCGGCCATAAAACTTGGTCGTGAGGGGAAATTGTGGTCTGCATTTACTATCCGTGGCTGTGTGCACGTACGACAGACCGATGATAAAGCCAGCCAACCAACCAAAGTTTCATGCGAAGATGATTTGGAGCAGTTTCGCTAGTTGTAAGCCAGTGTGTTTGTTTGATTGCATGTTTGAATGTATGTTTGTTGTTTTGTCTTTTGTGTGTTGTGTGTTTTGATTACTTTTGTAATGTAAAGCTAGCGCAACTCAATTTGTTTTGTTTCGACTTTCTGTCATGCTCTTGTTTTTGCTACCTTAAAGTTGCTTTAAATTCTGCTGCCCAAAATGAGTGCGAACATTAGAGGTCCGAATGGCATTGCGGATAATAGCCTTGCGATGCTGAATATTTTGTGCATGCGGCAAAATGCGTTCAATGTTGTGCACTTTAATAGTGAAAAGATGGATGAAATTAGAAGAATATTTGAATCCTCTTGTGTTGATGTCATTTGTGTTTCCGAGACCTGGTTTAGACCTGAGGTAAAGGACGCCCTTTTTGACATAAACGGTTACACGATTTATAGGACGGATAGAAAGGTTAAGAGAGGTGGTGGTGTCGCTATGTACTGTAGGTTAGGTTAGGTTAGGTAAGGTGGCAGCCCCGTGTAACCGGAGCTCACTTAGACAATGTAAGATTGTCCTTTGTGATACCACAATTTGGAAAGGCCCCGTAAACTTTATCGTTAAAACGCTCCGAGCCGATTATGTATTTACTAATACGGCTGATCGCAATGCCCCAGAGCTCCTCGGGGCTGTTTAGAAAGTGAGAGCCAAAGTACTTCAACCTTAGCCTCGCAAACGCAGGGCACCTAAGAAGGTAGTGTTGAGGTGATTCTACCTCGTCATCTTCCAGGCAACAGCGACACAAAGGGTCCGGCAGAATGTTCAGCCTAACTGCGTGGATACCGATAGGACAGTGACCCGTTAAAACCCCCACCAGA
>NW_023458555.1:83094233-83097555 GCF_013731165.1 Rhagoletis pomonella | reverse complement strand
ACCCGTTAAAACCCCCACCAGAAGTGATAGCTGTGGCTTTGTGAGTGCGAGGAGTGCCCTCGATCGCCCCCGGTCCACCCTCGGCCAAAAGGACCTTGCGATCGCACATGTTATGGTATTCGCCCAGCGTTCGCTGAGCTGACATGACATGACATGTCCCGGAACCCAAATAAGCCTAATGCGGAAGTATTCCGACGCGGCTGAGAGAGAGAGAAGACATTATTTAACCAGGTTAGAGCGCACCTCTAACGAACTCAAAGCCCTGATAGCCGCCTGGCTATCAGAATATACGCTCACTTCCCTGACGGTTATAACGCTCCTTAGCAGTGAATCCACCGCCTCCTTGATATCAGCTACTTCCGCCTGGAATACACTGCAGAAGTCCGGGAGCCTGAACTTAGTGCTGATGGAACGCTCTCGACAGAAGACCCCTCCACCAACCCTGCCATCCAGTTTCAATCCATCCGTAAAGAAGTTCACCGCACCCCTCCTCCAGAAGTCCCGCCCGGCCCACTCATCCCTTGAGGGAAAATGGACAGAAGAAGCTCCTAGGAGCCGTAACGGTGGTGCAGTAATCCGTAAGATCGGGGATGAAGTCGAAACCTCGTAGAACTGCAGAGTGTCCAGTCCCTAAGTTGATCAACCAATCGGTTTCCCTGAGTCTAATAGCCGTTCGCGCCGCGACAACTCTGCCTGCAACGTCGACAGGCGCTACGTTTAGCATTGCGTTCAGTGCTAATGTGGGGGCGGTTCGCGTGCCCCACTAATACCAATTAAAGCAGCCCGTTGTACGCGCTCCAGCTGCCTAGCTAGTGTAGCCTTTTCCAGTGAGTTCCACCAGACTAGGGCCCCATAGAACATAATTGGCTTGACTACGGTCTCGTATAGCCAATAGACAACTTTAGGGGAGATGCCCCATCTCTTACCAATAACTCCCCTACTGCAATATAAGGCCACTGATGCCTTTCTTGCCCTTTCCTCGATGTTAGGTACCCACGACAACTTCCTGTCCAGGATCAAGCCCAAGTACTTGACCCTGTCAGACAGCTGTAAGCGCAGACCTCCAACCGAGGGAATAGCAGCGGCGGGGATTTTATATTTTTTTTTGTGAATAAGACCAGCTCTGTCTCACTGGGGTTTACGGCAAGACCACTTTTGGCCGCCCAGTTAATAACTGTTAATGTACCGTTGGGTCAGTTCATACAGAGTGTTCAGGTATTTACCTTTAACTAGGAGCGCCACATCGTCTGCATAGGCAATTACCCGACAGCCGTGTCTCTCCAGCTCCACTAGTAGCTCATTCACCACGACGACCCAGAGAAGGGGTGAGAGAACCCCTCCCTGCGGGGTGCCCCTGCTCACCATGCGAGACAAGCAGGTGCTACCCCAGACGGCCATGACAGTTCTGTCACTCAGCAAGCTTTCGATGAGCCTAATGAGACTGACCTCAACCCCAAGCTTATCTAGCGACTTAACTATTGCGTCCGGCAGGACATTATTGAAAGCCCCCTCGATATCGAGGAAGGCTCCTACGGCAAAGTCCTTGTGAGTGAAGGCTTCCTCTATACACCTCACAATTGTATGCAGAGCAGTATCGACCGACCGTCCTTTACAGTAAGCATGCTGGGCTCTAGACAGGCGATCCCGAGGAATCATGCTCCTTATGTGCATATCAACCAGCCTCTCCAACGTCTTCAGAAGAAACGATGAAAGACTGATTGGCCTAAAGTCCTTGGGGCAACATGAGAGCTCCTTCCGGCCTTCGGGATGAACACCACCTTGACGACCCTCCAGCCCCTGGGAATGTACCCGTATCTAACGCAGCTCGCGTAGATTGGGGCCAACCAACGGCGCGACACCTCCGCCGCCTTTTGCAGCTGCGCAGGTATGATGCCATCAGGTCCTGGGGATTTAAAGGGTTCGAACGAATTGGTCGCCCACGCCAGGCGGCGCTCATCCAGGTCAGAAACAGCAGCACAGTCTCCGCACACTTCCCCTAAGGAGATCTCCTCAGGGAAGGGATCGGAAGGAAAGTGAGTGTCCAGGAGCAGCCTGAGCGACTCCTCGCCACTCATAGTCCAGTGACCTGCCTCATCCCTCAAGTAGCCCAGCGGAGCAGGACTCCTAGCGAGAATACGCCTAAATCTCGAAGATTCATGACACCCTTCAACGTTTTCGCAGAAAGACCTCCATGAAATCTTTTTAGCCTTTCTTATTTCGGACTTGTAGATTCCTGGTCCAACCTTATAGAGTTCCCAATCAGAAGACAACTTACTCCTACGGGCTGTTACGAGGGTGTCAGTTGGCAGAGGTGAAGGCGGTACACAGGCATGGTGGCAAAGCCCAGGCTAGCTCGCCGGATGGGGGGGTTATTTTCGCCCACCTTACCTACCCTACGTAAACAAAAATATCATGCCTGCTCATCAGTACTAGCGGTACTAACAAACATAAGAAAGAGGAAAAGCAAAGTTGAAAAGAAGGCCCGTCCTGTCAGGTGGAGTCGTCCCACCCGCTTTGCGTCTTTCGCTTACGCAGCCATGGGCGTTGGTCTGACTCCTACTGTTCTTACAACGCCCCCTTAGCCTGACATGGTACGTCTGTCTATTCGTCAATCAGTTCTGTCCCAGTCCCGTCCCTAGTCAACGCCCTCACGTCCCCTCTTAAACCCTGGTGTAACACCCACACCAAAGATAAAGAATCTACCACTTCATCTTAAATTAATCTCCACAACCATGAAATAACAAATACGTAACACCTCTGTTCATTTGCTTACAATTTATTCACCGTATAACTAATTATAAAATCAAATGATTAACTGATTAAATGATAATGAAAAATCAAATTCAAAAAAAAAGGAAATAGAACTGACTATATAATAAACTACGCGAATTTCAATTTGTTTTAAAACGGAGAATTATTATGATACTTAAAAATAAAATAGAAATTCAATTCGGCTAACGCTAATGAGAAATTCAATCAATCTTTAAATTATAATGCAAGAAGGCAAACAAATAAAATTAAAGAGAAAAATAATAATGATAAAAAAACTTACTGTAACTGATGAACTAAATCCATCAAAAAATGTATCAAAAAGTACATTATGTAAATTATAAATTCAACAGGCAAATTCAGGAAGTTTTATTAATCTAAATTCCCAACTCTTTAGCAGTTTACCTATTTCTTTGCAAACACAACGTGAACGCCCTTAATATGTGCAAACGAAAAATTCAAAGAGAAACAAAAAAAAAAGGTAAAGCAACCGCGAACAGGAATATAAAAAAAAATATGTTTAGCAAAACAAAACCACCGAAATAGGTATTTA
>NW_023458555.1:83090635-83094133 GCF_013731165.1 Rhagoletis pomonella | reverse complement strand
CCCCCTTAGCCTGACATGGTACGTCTGTCTATTCGTCAATCAGTTCTGTCCCAGTCCCGTCCCTAGTCAACGCCCTCACGTCCCCTCTTAAGCCCTGGTGTAACACCCACACCAAAGATAAAGAATCTACCACTTCATCTTAAATTAATCTCCTCAACCATGAAATAACAAATACGTAACACCTCTGTTCATTTGCTTACAATTTATTCACCGTATAACTAATTATAAAATCAAATGATTAACTGATTAAATGATAATGAAAAATCAAATTCAAAAAAAAGGAAATAGAACTGTTGTTTTAAATCGGAGTATTATAATGATACTTAAAAATAAAATAGAAATTCAATTCGGCTAACGCTAATGAGAAATTCAATCAATCTTTAAATTATAATGCAAGAAGGCAAACAAATAAAAGTAAAGAGAAAAATAATAATGATAAAAAACTTACTGTAACTGATGAACTAAATCCATCAAAAAATGTATCAAAAAGTACATTATGTAAATTATAAATTCAACAGGCAAATTCAGGAAGTTTTATTAATCTAAATTCCCAACTCTTTAGCAGTTTACCTATTTCTTTGCAAACACAACGTGAACGCCCTTAATATGTGCAAACGAAAAATTCAAAGAGAAACAAAAAAAAAAAAGGTAAAGCCACCGCGAACAGGAATATAAAAAAAAAATATGTTTAGCAAAACAAAACCACCGAAATAGGTATTTATATGTACTATGTATAAACATACGTGTATATGTATATGCATAAACAATTTGATCCACTCACCTTAGTAGTCCCGCGATGATGGTACCAACATACTGAGAGGACCCTGGAAACGGCTGGAAAGCAATATACATACATACATAGAGTCACAGCTGAGGTCTGCACGCCTGAGCTGTCAAACACCTAATCACTCGCTCGTGTTTGCGGGCGACGAGCGAGTAAATATTTCCGCGGCCAAGTAATAAAAAAAAAATAACGCGATGCGATAAAAAACCCGAAATAAAAAGTGTTAGAAAATTTAAAAATTAATTGAAAACAATAGAAAATTTAAATTTCACCAAAAGAAGAATTTTACAGTGTGTAACGAAACAAACCGGGCCGCCAGAAAATGAACGAAAAAGAAAAAAAAATAAGTGCCGGTGTTAAGGCGGAACCAAAAAAACCAAAAAGTTTACCGGCTATGTGCGTATGTTCACATATATCTAATAACAAAAAGCCCGAAAAATAGATGTTAAAATTTAAGAATTATGCTGGCAAACCATAAACTAAGGTAAAAAATCTAAAAAGTTGGCACATGGTGTTTTACATAATAAAAAAAAAATGCAAACCAAAAATAAATAGACTCAGAGCAAAAGGAAAAAAAGCATAAAGCAAACGGCAAAAAAAATTAAGTTAAGCAAAAAAAAACAACAACAAATTATAACTAGGCAGGCTGCGCTGCTAGACGTAGTGGCTGCTGGTCGCTCTCTCTCAGCGTCAGTTGTGGCGATCGCGCCGCTGCTGACGGCGGCGTGATTTGCTGATGTATGCGCGGTTGTATGCAAATCCGCTCCTTGCTATTCAGCCCACTGGAAACTGCAACCTCCCGCGCTGGTAAGTATAATTCTGCTTGTCTCTGTTTTCAGCTCCTTATGCATTTGCGAGTAAATAAGCACTCTTGATTTGTGCAGCGGGCGTTAACCTGCCCTCGGCTAGGTATTCAGCACAGCTGATCTTTATATGCTGGTTGTTGTTGGGCCTGCACTTGTTGCTCCTGTATATACATAGGTTGTGTCGTATTTATGTGTGTGTGTGTTTCAACGTTTCCTTTTCCGTGATGCTTTGTGTTGAGTGTTGCAAGTGCGCCCTTAAGTATGACCGTTCGCGCCACTTACATGTATCTTACGTGTATATGTTTAGGGAGGTCATACGGCCCCCATATGGTTGCTGCATCTACTGGTGCCTTGGTGCGACTCCTATGGCAGGTTGTATACTGTTGTAGCGATCTGCAAAAACAAAATCATCAGACAAATTGTAAGGGACAGTGTTCCGTCAGGGTTTCCTCCAGTGCGCATATGGGTATCCACATGCCCGCATACGCACACACGTGTACATGTACACTTATATACATATGTACGTAGGTGTGCACATACGTACGTAGCGAAGCCCATAGGCTGATATGTACAGTCGAATGTTAACCGTACCATTTATATATATAAGTATATATATATATATATATATATATACATATATATATATACATACGTAATTGGCCATACTTTTGGTTTCAACCGCGTAATACCACCGAAATTATTATACCTTTTTTTGTATATAATTTTTGCAAATTCGGCTCGCTTCACTGGCACTTCAACTAAGTGTGACATGTACATGGTGAATACATTTCTTTCAAAAAACCCAAAAGGAAGTCACAAAAGTACCAACTAACAATATATATTTTCTTTCCATTGGTCACGCATTAATTTTAGCACAACAGGAGGAACCCATTTCTTTTATTTAAAGTTAACCTTGGATAATATACAGTATCGGTCATATCTATAGCACGCCATTTCAAAGTGATATTGTGTGTCACTTATGTTTATTTCTTTATTTTTAAGAATTTTCAATTAAAATTTAGTTTATTCTCGGACAAACCCCATATAAACCCAAGTTTAAAAATTTGTAGAAAACTACAAAAAAGTGCAACAAATTTCCACCTAAATTTCAAACTTTTTTCTCGGAAGTGTTTGAATTTTTCTGAATACACAGTTTTATAGCCCAATCAATTTTAGTCTGATAATGTGCAAGTTTCAAGTGGCTACGAATTACCGTTAATTTTTTAGAATTTTTTTTGTCGCATAGGCTTCCATATAATGAATAAACTCAATTTATTTGTATATGGAAGAAAACCGCAACATCCTTGGCGAAAAAAATTCTAAAAAATCAGCGGTAACTTTTAGCCACTTGAAACTTACATATTATCAGACTAAAATTGAAGGGGCTAAAAAACTGTGTACTCGAAAAAATTCTAACACTTCCGAGAAAAAAGTTTGAAACTTAGGTGAAAATTTGTTGCACTTTTTTGAAGTTTTCTACAAATTGTTAAACTAGGGTTTATATGGGGTTTGTTAAAGAAAGAACTGTATTTTAATTGAAAATTCTTAAAAATAAATAAATACATATAAGTGGCACACAATATCACTTTGAAATGGCGTGCTATAGATATGACCGATACTGTACATATAAACTTACCTCTATCTCCGATATTTTTGAGCACTAATGTATATCTATACTTAGGATCCCGTATAGCTGGCGGTATCCAGGACGATGCCGTTTTTTTGCACTTGACCGCTTTTAGTCTTTTTTGTTTTTTTTTCTTTTGTATATAAATACACACACACACTTTACCACTGATAATTTAGCTTATCCCGCGCGACACTTTTACAAGGCACCGTGACTTTATGATTAACACTTTCGGGCTTCCTCCGCTCTAATTTATTCTGTCCAAGCTAGCCGAGCGTGTC
>NW_023458555.1:83052197-83090535 GCF_013731165.1 Rhagoletis pomonella | reverse complement strand
GTGCCCGATCCGAGGTCCTCGAAGCTCCAAAGACACGCGGCGAGAGACCCTTGCTGGTGCTGGCGATTCCGCCACGCACCGTACCCCCAGATGCTCCGTGCGATTTCGCACAGGCACTACCCACTACCGGCAGAATTCCACGGCCTTTAGTACCAGAAGGAGCTGGCTTCGACCCCCCTGGGGCACCGGCCGTGAAGGCGTGCTTAAGCCCTTAACGCAGGGCGATTTCGCCTCTGTAGGGCCAGAAATCCCACCCGGGACAGAGGCAGCTATGGGTGTCGACTTCGACCCACCGCTGCTCGAAGCTTTGTCGATAGCAGCTCCGGTTTCCCTACGGCGCTGGCCGTGCAGGCCCCACCCGTGGCCTTAGCCGGAGATGCCTTCGCCTCCTCAGAATCCCCAACCGGGGTGGAGACAGCTTTGGATGCCGGCTCCGACGATCCTCCGCTGCTCGAAATTTTAGTTTTTGTTATTGTTTTTGTTTTATTTTGGTTTGTATTCATCTTGTTCGTACGACCACCTGCCCGACGAGGCGGGCGCGGTGGTCTAAGCAAAGTAAGGGGAAATTAACGGTCCACCACGGCAGCGCCCCATGCCGCGGCAAGGCCACCGTTACTCCCTGAGGCGGCCTGGTATCAGAAAGGCGCCGTTATAATAAAGCCGGTCTGGTAAACCCCCTGGCTGCAAACCATCCAATGGGCACGGTGTCGCATAACACCCTGGATTAGGAGGAGGAGTTGGGTTGTTGGGATAGGAGAAATAAGGAGGGATGAGGGCAGGAATAATCGTCGGTACGGTAATCTCCACATAGGAAACTGTGTAAGCTCGTGTCTTACACAGGTTCTCATGCGGAGCCTCCCTCTTAGTTCATGCTGACATAGAAGCCCCTCAAGGCCCCAATGTCACCACTTCAGCCTCATCCCCACGCCAAGGAGACCAACATCGATGAGGGCTATGTACTGTAAAAATTACTTAAAAACTCGGTTTATATCAGGAACATCTGATAGCGCTACTGAGCATTTGTTAGTTGAAGTGTCTAGTTTATTCTCCAAAGTCCTTTTGTCTTGTGTTTATAACCCTCATAAATGTTATAGTGTGAACGAATATTTTACTATGTTGTCATCTGTCGCTGTTGATTATAATGATATTATTATTTGTGGAGATTTTAATGTGAATCTGTTGTGTAACGACTCGTATAGCTCTCGCTTGTTAGATTATGTATCTGGTGTTGGTCTGGATGTAGTTAATTCATCGGTACCCACAAGGTATGGGCAAAACTGTTGTCCCAGCCTGCTCGATTATTTTATTGTGTCTGATATGTCAATAGTTTTCAAATTTGACCAAATCTCATTCATCTCGGACCATGATCTTATTTTCTGTGCGTTTGATATAAAGTTTGACCGACAGTTTAGTAACTAGTCCGTCCATCTTTCCGGATTATCGTTTACTGAACGTAACTAATCTTTTAAGGGACTTATCGCGTATTAATTGGTCTGCTTGCTGGGCTCTAAGCTCAGTGCATGAGAAATTACGCTTTTTAAATGAGATTATCTTAGACCTATATAGGATTCACGTACCAACTCGCACTTACCGTGGTAGATATCCCTCATGTCCCTGGCTCAACAAATCGGTTCGTGCGTTGATAGTGCAGCGTAATAAAAAATATTCCTCCTGGAAAAAGAACCGCACTGAGGACAGCTGGCGTGCGTATAAACTTGTCCGCAATGAGACCACGGCTACCATAAAGCGTGAGAAATGCAAGTATTATAGTAAAATGTTAGACACCTCACTACCAAATCATGTTCTGTGGCGTAACTTAAAAAACCTTCGTGTACATGTTAGTGACAGTCCTAATTGTTCCCTTAGTCCTGAATACCCCAATAGTGCCTTTGTCAATCGCGTGTTACCCCATCCTGTGTTAATACTTGCTCCATTCCCTGTCCTTCGCCTGACTCGTCTGTTTGTACAAATTTTGAGTTTGAAGCTGTGTCAGAGGTTGAAGTTGCAATGTATTAATAAAATAAGGTCAAATGCAATAGGGGCGGGGATAGCATTCCAATTAAATTTGTAAAACTAATTACCTCATACATTCTGCCTACTCTCACACACGTCATCAATCATATTATCACAACGTAATGTTTCCCTGAATGCGTGCGGTTCAACCAGTTGCTAAAACCAAGGCGGCGTGTAATCCTGATGATTTTCCACCTATTAGTATCTTACCCGCACTCTCTAAAGTCTTTGAATTATTGATGTCCGACCAAATCCATAATCATATTGACAGGTTTAGCCTGCTGTCCCCGTTTCAGTCAGGCTTCAGAGCAAAGCATAGCTGCTCCACGGCAATCTTAAAAATTTTTGATGACATTAGAGGACCTTTCGACAAAAACCAACTGACTTTATTAAGCCTACTTGACTTTTCTAAAGCTTTTGACTCCGTGAACCACGACTTACTCTGTATGAAATTAAAAAGCTACTTTGGCTTCGGGGATTCCGCAACGCGTCTCTTGCGGAGCTACTTAGCTGGTAGAACTCAGTGTGTAAAAATTGGCTCCAATACCTCTGGTCTTAAACCACTGCTAGCTGGTGTACCCCAAGGCTCTATCCTGGGTCCACTATTGTTCAGTCTTTTTATAAATGACATATTTTCTGCATGCCATCACGTATATGCATATGCGGATGACATCCAACTCTACCTGTCTGGAAATCATGAGGAAACAGGTGACCTTTGTACAAGGCTTAATAACGACTTAACATCCATCTTTGCATGGGCGAGGAGAAATGACCTGTGTCTAAACAGTGATAAATCTTACGTGCTGCCGGTCTCTAAAAAACGAATAAATTTTTCAAACGTGCCGCCCTTATATATAGCTGATAAGTGTCTAAAACTTGTGTCTAAGGTGACTAATCTTGGGTTCATCATTAATACTAGTTTAACATGTGACGATCATGTGAACTCGATAGTTAGCAAAGTATACAACATCCTAAGAAATTTTTACGAATCTGCGAATTATACGCCGGTCCAGGTTAGGAGAAAGCTTGCGATGCAATTAATAATGCCAATCATATGCTACCCTGTGCTTGTTTATAGTAAATTGAGTTCTCTATCTGCTCATAAAATTGATGTAGCATTCAACCATGTGTTCGGGTTAGCTAAATTTGACCATATCTCTGGTTGGAGGTCACGTTTATTAGGCTGTGAAATATCTGATTATCTGAAAGCCAGAAACTGCACTTTCTCTATCAACTTATTGTGCACAAGGAGCCTGGTTATCTATATGACAAGCTCATTTTCCCTAAATCAGCTCGAATTAATGATTTGATAGTACCAGATTATAATTATCTAACCTCCGCACGGCTATTCTTTGTCAATGCTATTCGAATTTGGAACTCTATTCCAATGGCAACTCGCAGTAGTCTAAATAAAAGCAACTTTAAGGATGTTCTATATGCGTACTTTCGTTAAAATAATTTATGTTGTATAGTTATGAGATTCGCTATCTGAGTATAAAATTTCAAGTTAATATGTATAACCACTGTATTGTTTAATTGTCTGTACTTTTTATTATGAGTTTTAGTCTTACTTTGTTATAAGTTTTAGTTTAAGTAACCATTATTACCTTTTTATATCCTTTTGGTTGTACTATAAAAGATCTCAGATCTTATTGTACTAATGTTTTAGCAAATAAAATGAAATGAAAATGAAATAAGAGCAGGCGGTGGAAACACCCACCCCAGTTTGTAATGCCATGTCCTGTTGAAGGCATCTGTGAATTGGCCCCCAACATCGGAAGCATCCTCTCTCACATACTATGGCACCACCGCTGAGCGGACTGACGCGAACAAGTCCCCCTCTGGAGTTCCAAACTTTCGAAAAATCTCTGGTGATTTGAGCTTTCAAGTGCCATTCCGGAAATCTTTTCTTCCTCGACAGACTGTCTGCAATTGTATTGATCGCATAGCTGGAGAATGTACTTCGCTGTTTTCAAAAGTCTGACTGATTTTGTACCCCCTTTCTTTGTTATGTAAGCCGCTGCAGTTCGGTTGTCTGTTTGCCATATCACTGATGAATCTTGTATTTCCAAGCCCAGACATTTTAACGTTTCGTATATGGTCCAAAGCTCTTTTTGGTTGCAATGCCAGTGTCATTGTGTATTGGTCCACTGGTCCAGAATTTGTGACTGTTTGCTATGGCACCCCATCCTGAATCTGCAGCATCCGTTGTTATGAATATTGTTGGATTGGGATAATGAATAGGTGAACTTCTGTGCGCCACCAATTTATTTCCGCAGTGCTTCCATCGGAAATCGGGAATCGTTTGCGAGGTTTCAGCTTTGCCAACTTGTTGGACTCTATCTGCAACTTTCGGCAAAATAGTCCCCAAAGGTACTACGAATGTTGCAAAGTTGAGTTTTCCCAACAATGCCTTTGCTTCGTGCCAATTCCATTGTTTCTTCTCCCGATGGGTGCGGCACAATGACACGACTTGTTATATTTTTGTCTGATAGCATTTTCTGATTGCTTCGGGTGTTCCAAATTATTCCGAGGTATTCTAAGCATTGAGATGGCGTTATTAGGGATTTCTTCATATTCACCGACCATCCTAGATCCCGTAACTTGTGAAGCACATAAATCGCTTGTTCTCTTAAGACACTCGGGTTCTGATGCACAATTAAGAAATCGTCCAAGTATACCACCATTTTGATATCTGCTACTTGTCTGAACCAATGAGTGTGCCAATTTGTTACCTTTGCGAAAGCAGATGGGGCGCTTGCCAGCCCGAATGGCAGACAGGTCATTTCGTATGTCTTTCCCTCGTAATGCATATTTAAAAATCTCCAATGCGCTGGTACTATCGGAATATGATAGTAGGCTTGCGAGATGTCTATTTTCGCCATATAGTCCCCCGAGGTGAGCACTTCTGGGATACGGTAATGATTTAGAAGCCTGAAAATGGGGGTTTGGACGAACTGATTCAACTTTTTTAAGTTGAATATAGGTCTGTTGGTTCCGTCTGACTTTTTCCTTAAGAACATTGTTGAGAGAAATCCCGTGTCGTGCTGGCTGGTTTGGAGAGCGCCACAATATATCATTTTCTGAATTTCTTTCTTAGGCCCTCTGAACGCCGCGATTCGAACTTTCCCCTCCAAATTTGACAGGTTTACTAATATCGGTTTTTTCTGAAATGGGATCCTGTAACCCGATAAATCCTTAAAACAGCTATAGGAGCTCCTATTGCAATCCACTCCTTTCGAAAGAACTGCTTCTGACCCGCCTTGAATGGTTTTGCGTCATGCTCTTTTGACCCCTCTTAATTTACTTTGACTTTTTGCAGCTCTGTCTTGCTTTTCATTTGAGGCCTGCCTTTTGTTGTTTCCCTTGTATGTGGAGAAGTAGGTGTTGTTATTATATTTGTTGAGTTCTCTGATAAAAGATCCCCTTTTATCTCTAAGATCGGCCCTTTGAATAGTTTTTGGCGTGCGAAAGATTTTCTTAAAGGGAAAAAACTTGTAAATACCCCCTTGATCTCTTAACTACCTGAGACAGCTCAGGTTCCTTGAACAAATGCGAGTCAGAAGGTGGTATAGTATGATTAATTGCATGTAAAGCTTTATTTTTTACTTTGTTGGTGTCTCGTCTTTGTTGGATAACCTCTGCTCTCCAACCGCAAACATATTGTAGAAGGGAGTCTGAACTGTTACGAAATTTAGAATTATCAGCCAAGAACTCCTCTCCCACCATCTACCTAAAAGCTTCTGAATAACTTTAACAAAAACGTACTCACAAGTATCCAAATTTTTAGGAACAAAAGAGTGTCCTTCATTGTGATGTACAACCTTTGATCTAACATTTAAAAAATATTTTCTTAGCTTAGAAAGTGTTTCATCTGTATTATCAACTTCATTATTATAACTGTTCGTAACAACTAATTCACCAGGTAATCTTAATATTTGTCCATAAACTAATGCTGCAGAAGAGCATTTTAAATCTTCTTTAATAGACGTACGTAGTCCTAATAATATCCAAGGAAGAATTTCAGACCGGTGGGTAGAACCCTCCGAAGCAACAGTAGCAGTCTTTAATGTCCAATGAAATCTTCCAATCATGCCGTTTGATTGGGGATGATATGGAGACGTATGAATTTTGTGTGATCCTAACAATTTCTGATCCTTGATCTACTGTTATATAAAGAGGAATGCCAAAACGAGGATCGTAATTTTGAACAAATGCTGTTGCTATGGAATTTGCTGAAATATCCTTAAGTGGATATGCTTCTGGCCAACGTGTATGTCTATCAATAGTAAGTTAAAATGTTTGACACAGGTAAGGGACCAAGGGTTGTTGTTGTTGTAGCGGCTACAACAACCCCACCCAGATCGGTTGATATCTCAGTCGTTGTCGTCGAGTTCCACTAACGGCAGCCCCAAGAAGCGTGCAGCCTCTATGGGGTCGGTCCACAGGGACGACGCCGTTAGGGTTGTAGGGTTTTCCGGGCATGCGAAGAGATGTTTCGAGTCGTGAGGGGTCTCTCCTCATGCCGGACATAACAATAGTCAGCGCTGGCCTGATAAAAAAGCGTATCAGGTCGACCTATACTGACTTTGGCATCTGACCATATGCCCATAGTCATCTCGATCGATAAACCAACCGACTTTGCTACCGCGGTACACCGGACCTATATCAACTTTTCTAAAGCTGATTGGAAAGGCTTCGGTTACTCGCACCATACCGCTTCCAATTAGGTAATATTTTTTGAAGTCACCTGAAGAGAAACAGTTTCTATACCATACCTACGAAAAATAGTTTTTTTCCCATATAAAATACATTGGAAACTTTAAGCGCTTTGAGCTACCTCTAAATCTTTTTTGATTGACCTAAAACTTTGTATAGTTTAGTCTTTTTAAGCTGTTCACACATATCTAGGGGTGAGACCGAGGATCAAAGTACTTTTATTTTTCTCCGTATAGCTAGTGTACATATAGTATTGGACATATCTATAGCACCCCCCTTTCAAAGCGATATTGTTTGCCACTTATGTTTATTTATTCGTTTTTAAGAATTTTCAATTAAAATACAGTTCATTCTCTAACAAAACCCATATAAACCAATGTTTTAAACTTTTTAAAAGACCGCAAAAAAGTGCAACAAACTTTCCCTTAAATTTCAAACTTTATTCCCAGAAGCTCTAGAATTTTTTTGAGTACACAGTTTTTTAGCGCATTCAATTTTGTCCAATGTGGAAGTTTCAAGTCGCTAAAGATTACCGTTGATTTTTTTAGAATTTTTTTTTGTCTCATTTGCTTCCATATAACGACTAAACACAATTTATTTTTATATGGCAGAAACCCGCAACATCCTCGGCGAAAAAAATTCTAAAAAATCAACGGTAATTTTTAGCCACTTGAAACTTGCACATTATTAGACTAAAATTGAATGGGCTATAAAACTGTGTATTCGAAAAAATTCTACCGCTTCTGAGAAAAAAGTTTGAAATTTGGGTGCAAATTTGTTGCACTTTTTTGCGGTGTTTTAAAAAGTTTTAAACTTGAGTTTATGTGAGTTTTGTGAGAGAATGAACTGTATTTTAATTGAAAATTCTTAAAAATAAATAAATAAACATGAGTGGCAAACAATATCACTTTGAAATGGGGGTGCTATTTTATTGGCCAATACTGTATATAATGAGAATCCAGTAAAAACTCTTTAAAGGTAATTTTGATATATGGATTTTCATATGTATTTATTCAGATGCGTTTGAATTAAAGCTTATTTGCAGCAAATGTAGCTATCGCACCTCAAACGGTTAATTTCCCAGTAGATAATTTCAGGAGTTAAAAGCCCTTCCGGAAGGCCTTGCTGAGAGTAAAGAGGCCCTCCACTCTACATTCATTTCTCCTTTCTTTTTTGTATGGAGTGGCACAAATTGAAGGGCTTTTTTCGCTATCCATGGAAGGCCTTCCAGAAGGGTTTTTATAGGACGTACTTCAGAAGGCTTTTTGGAGAAGTTCTTTTAAAGTTGCTTCTTTAATATATAAAAATCGTACATTTTTAAGGTATTTGCTTAAGTTTTATATCAAATATGTGTTATTGCAACTTAAAATGATTATTGAAATTCATTTGTTATGCTAAATAATATAAATGTATGCAATCGCGTAAATTATTGGGTCGATTACGGATAACAACGAAACCACGGTTCGGTTGCCAGCTCGCAACGCAACTGGAAAGAAAATTTGTATTATTGTATTTGTATTACGAAAGGCAACTATCATCAGTTGCTGTAGTCATCGATAATCCAAATTTGACGGTGGGACAACCAGCAAGCGGCTGTAAACAAGCTGTGCGAGTAAAATTAAATTATTAAATTAAAGAGTTTCAAAGAAAAGACAGCAATAAAGCTAAGTTCATCACAATTATTTGTTTAAGAGGAAGAGAAGTGCATGAGCGCGGCCTCAATCAGGCGACATTTAAAGGATAATTCCAATCCTCTAGAGCTACCGCGTGCACAGTAAGCAAAAGTTAATGCTTTCAAGGGTTTTCTTTTATTATCGTTTTGTGTTAATTTCCAAAGCATATTGAGGACTTCGAAAAAGAGCTGTAGTACAATTGGTTAATAAACAGATGAACCTCTTCGTTCAACTTCCATACCTCCGCTCATAAAAGCTTGCGCACCTCTTCGATTTTTCGCAGAAGGAAGTGTCAGCAATTCAATTCAAACTTCAATTTGGAATATTTGGTGTGTCGGTAGTTTTAAAAGAGGTGCTAAAGTTGATAAAGGAAAAAATTTGCAATCAGTGTTCGCTTTTGTTTCGCCAAAGGGCGTCCTCCACGGGACCTAATAAAATTTCAAGTTATTGTTTTGTTATTTTCACCATATTCTGTAAACGCAAACTGCATTGCAAAATGTTAATATCGTTCAAATTATTAAAAAGTAAAATATATGACACACTTTTCAATTTTCGCTCCTAATACGCTCCCAAAATATTCCCAGCAACCACAAAAATGTAGTCGCCTGTACACACTTTGTAGCAACTGCAGTTGTCAGTTGAAAGTTGCCTGTTGCTATCTGTAATATCATTTTGGTAACTAGCAACGCAACTGAAGTTCGATTGCTATCGATAATCGACCCATATAATGGATAAGCCCTTCTAGAAGGCATGCAAGGAAGCACTTCTGTCAGCCCTTCTTGGGTAGGCCTCTTAGACTGGCTTTACTTAAGAAGGCCTACCTAAATTATCTTCTGTTATTTGACTACTGTTCTTTGACATTATAGTTAGCTACAGGAGAGTTCGATCTAGTTACCACTTCTACCTTATTAAATATGACTTGGATTAGAGCCAATATACAAAACGGGCATTAAATTCCAAACTACACGAGTAAAAAATACTTTTAATATTGTCAATGCATCCCTAAAACAAACCACCAAATCTTGGTACCGATTTTTTTAACTGGTGACCTGAGTAATTGATGGAAACGTCCTGTTCGCGCAAAAATGGTAAAATGCCAAATTGAGACATACATAGAGCCGTTCAGTGCACACATCGATTAACTCCACTTTTTGAAAAATCTTAAATTTAAGTGCTTGGTATAGTCATAACTTATTACGTTTGTAATAACTTTATATAACATACAATAGTACATAATATTTATAACAACATAATTTATTTGACTTTTTAATATAAATGGAATTTTAAAAAATAATAATGTACATTATTGATTGCATCTCCCAAATTTTTATTGATGGAGTTAATCAATTTGTGCACTGTATATCCAAATATAATATTTAATGTAAAATTGTTATTTCTTTATTGTTTGCTCTTGTTGAAAGTTAAAAGTATTAATCAGAAATTTTCTTTTCCAATAACAAACAAATTCATAGAACAATAAATTTAACTTCACGAATTTGAACAAGTGTAAAAACACAGTTTAATTACCCTACATTTACTCCCCCTCCAGTAAAACGATAAATTAAAGTTAAATTTTATTTTCTTTTTTGTATTTGGAATTGTTAGTGAATTAAGTTTTGTGTTGTACCAGAAATTATATTTGCGGGTTTGAGTAAATCTGTTGAAATTGTTTTAATCATATTTCCATGTTGAATTTTGAATACTTTATTCAGGGCTATCACTGAATTCATCGTAGCTTCGATTTTCGTGAAATCTACGAAAGTGCTATCACAGAATCCGAATAGCTGCAAACGTAAATTCGCAGAGAGCCTTCATTGAATCCGTTCGTAATGAAGATTCGTACAGATACTCTACGACGAGATTATGCTGTCGAAACAAAATTTAAAATCACTCAATCTTAAAAATAGTGGAAGAAAGCTGCATTATTTTTAATATTAAATATTTATTATACTCCAAATTTGTTATAGTTTGATATAATTCCATATATTTGTGTAAACGTAGACGTAAAATACCAATGCTATACATATATACATATGTACATACACGCATTCATCTGCTAGACGCTATTTAATCAATTAATATCTTGCATGAATCGAGGAAATAATATCATAAAAATTTATTTAATAAAAATGTTCCTATTTAAAATAAAATTTAAGCTAAAAATAAACTAAAAAAATAAACAAAAATTAAATAAAAAAAGAAAAAAATCTCCACTGCCCCACGACTCGGAATCGAACTCGGCTCTCTCAATTGGCAGTCTAGGACTTTGCCCACTCGGCCATTGCGCCTGATTGGCCAACGTGAGCAAAATGACATACATAAATGTCTGTTGTTTCCTTTGCTCTAACTGATTTCGAATCAGCATTCGAAGCTGGCAACGATATTTTCGAGTTCACTCGGATTCAGTGATAGCAATTTTTTCGTATTCGTAGCGGGCATTTGAATTCGTAGATTTTCTACGATGGATTCCGTGATAGCCCTGATTATGTTTCGAAACAACTTAAATGGTTCTTCATAAGGTGATTGCAAGTTTGACTTCTGAATAACTTTAACAAAAACGTACTCACAAGTATCCAAATTTTTAGGAACAACAGAGTGTCCTTCATTGTGATGTACATACAACCTTTGATCTAACATTTATTTGATCTATTATTTATTTTCTTAGCTTAGAAAGTGTTTCATCTGTATTATCAACTTCATTATTATAACTGTTCGTAGCAACTAATTCACCAGGTAATCTTAATATTTGTCCATAAACTAATGCTGCAGGAGAGCATTTTAAATCTTCTTTAATAGACGTACGTAGTCCTGATAATATCCAAGGAAGAATTTCAGACCAGTGGGTAGCACTCCGAAGCAGCAATAGCAGTCTTTAATGTCCTATGAAATCTTCCAATCATCCCGTTTGATTGGGGATGATATGGAGACGAATGAATTTTGTGTGATCCTAACAATTTCTGATCTTTGATCTACTGTTATAGAAAGAGGAATGCCAAAACGAGGAACGTAATTTTGAACAAATGCTGTTGCTATGGAATTTGCAGAAATATCCTTAAGTGGATATGCTTCTGGCCAACGTGTATGTCTATCAATAGTATGTTAAAATGTAACGATTTTCTTTTGACACAGGTAAGGGACCAAGGGTGGTTGTTGTTGTTGTTGTTGTTGTTGTTGTTGTTGTAGCGGCTACAACAACCCCACCCAGATCGGTTAATATCTCAGTCGTTGTCGTCGAGTTCCACTAACGGCAGCCCCAAGAAGCGTGCAGCCTCTATGGGGTCGGCCCACAGGGACGACGCCGTTAGGGTTGTAGGGTTTTCCGGGCATGCGAAGAGATGTTTCGAGTCATTCGGACATTCATTCGGCATTCACAGGTCTAGAGTCTACATAACTCGAGACTGAGTCCCTGTGAATGCCGTTCATGGCCTGTCCGTGTGCTGACGGGTCCAGAGGCTGCTTAATGAACCTCTGGACTTCGTCCGTCAGTTCATATAGATGCCTCCTGACGTGCCTTGGCGAGGGCTCCTCTGCAAGCAGCTGTCTGCCACATCTGTTGCTTCCCAACCAGAAACTGTTTGCAGAGCATCGTGTTAGGCTCCCTAATTGGGAGCATTTTCGCCTGGGGGTGGTGTTCTGGTGTCATCCGGTCGCTGTCCTGAGTGCTGTGTTTTGTACTGCCTGTAGCTTCATCCACTGCGTCAACTAGTCCCCGGCGACCACACTGGTGCTGCGTAGTTTAAAACCGGCCGGCATATTGCCTTGTATGTTGCCAGCAACGTTTCTTTGTCTGTGCCCCAGGTACTGCCGGCTAGCGACTTGAGGACTTTGTTGCGGCTCTGTAGTTTGTTGACAATAGCGGTTGAGTGCGCAGAGAAGGAGAGCAGGCTGTCGAATGTTACTCCGAGTATTTTGGGGTTATTCACCGTCGGAATTGGTGTATCATCGACGTGAATTCTCAGAGGATTCGTAGGGGAGAGGGCTAGACACCTTGCAGTGAAGAAGCGAGAAAGATCGGAGAGATATCCGTTTACTTTCGAACACAGGTCATCAATTCCATTCATCGAGCAATCGTCGGCGTAGGAGACAATCGAGACTCCCTCTGGTGGTTGAGGGAACTTTGAAATATAAAAGTTGAACAGTAGCGGGGAAAGGACACCACCCTGTGCAACCCCCTGTTTTATTTTTCTATGTTTGCTCGATTTGTCTCTAACCATTACCGACGAGTGTCGACCACTCAGATAATTCGCCGACCACCGTTTGAGCCTCTGTGGGAGAGAGGAAGCCTCTATATCTTCTAGTAGCGTGGAATGGCTGACAGTGTCAAAAGCCTTTGACAGGTCCAACGCTACTAGAATCGTTCTCTCACAGGGACGGTTACGGTTAAGGCCACGAGTTATCTGAGTGTTTATGGCGTTAAGTGCTGTTGTTGTACTGTGCACTTTACGGAAACCATGCTGATGCTTCGCTGGGGTCAGGTGGTTCGTGAAGTACGGGAGCAGCAGGGCCTCAAGTGTTTTCGCTACCGGGGAAAGGAGTGTTAAAGGTCGATACGAATCTCCTTTGTTGGCGGGTTTCCCCGGTTTTAGCAGTGGGACCACTCTCCCCACCTTCCAGATGTCTGGGATGATGAGAGTGGCCATAGACAAATTGAGGACCTCCGTTAGGTACGCTACTCCCGCAGGATCCATGGCTTTGGAGGCTTTCGCCTTCCCGATGGCCACCTGAACTTCACCGCAGGTGAAAGCAAGGGGGGCACAATTTGTTAGTTGTTTGTGCAACCTTCTGGTCACTCGATGCTTGGTTTTGTCCACCGGAGGATGCAGTATGAACTACCGGCTAAAGTAGCTCGCGCATCGCTCCGGGTCCGACGAGGCATGGTCGCCGAAAGAAATTTCTGCTCTGTCGTCGTGCTTCGCCGGGTTGGACAGTGACCTCACGGTTGACCAAAGCTTACTCACACCAGAGGTGAAGTTACAGGTCTTCAGATATTCTTCCCACTTCTTCCGCTTATGTACGTTCACTAGTTGCCGAATCTCCACGTTGAGATCCCTGATACGGGGATCTCCGGGATCGGCCTGACGGAGGCTGTCACGCTAGTCGGCTAGAACAGCCGCTTCGGCATGGAAATTTGGGGGGTGGGTCAGTGATGCATCCTGCCGGTACGAAGCAAGCTGCAGCAGCGGTGACAGCCCTGCGGAACTTACGTTCACCAAGGTGGACGTCGGTTGGTGTGGGGAGAGCAGCGAAGGTGTTTTCAGTAAATTCCGCGAGGCCTATCCAATCAGCTTTGGAGGAGTTGATATAGGTTCGATGCTCCGCGGAAGTAAAGTCGGTTGGTTTATCGATCGAGATGACTATGGGCAGATGGTCTGATGCCAAAGTCAGCATAGGTCGCCATGATATGCTGTTTGTTATGTCTGGCGAGCTGCAGCAGCTGTCCATAATCCTGGTGGGTGCGTCGTCGTTCATTGTGCAGAATGACGAATCGTCTATCTGCTCAGCAAAATCTGTTCCCCTACGATCGTTTGACAGGCTTGAGTGCCAAAGATCGTGGTGCGCATTAAAGTCACCTACTACCATTAACGGTGCACGTTGTACCCGGCACAATTCAACAATGTTGAATTGCTGTGCAACTTCGTCTCTTGGACCGCAGCTATCAGTATACCATGCCTTCCCATAAAGACGGTTATCTCCTCGATCTTGCTCTGAAGCCGGTTGCAGTTAAATTGAAGGAGCTTCATGTGGTTCGGGAGACGTGTGGTGATGCGGGGTGTGTGGTCGTGTCGCCATTGGCTGTTCGCGCTGCTGAGGTGGTTGCCGCCCTGTGGTCGTGGTGGGTGGCGCCGCGGTTGAGGTTTGCGACCGTGCAGCGCAACACGGGCCCTCGAAGTTCCTCGTCCAGTCTCGCGTGATGCGCAGACCTGAACATGCCCTAAAGTGATACCAGTCAAGGCAGGTGTTGCACTTGACTGATTTCAAATTACGGAATATCCTGGTCTGACATACCGTGCTGATTGTAGGAGGAACCAAGAGTGTTTGGCGGCGGCGTGTGCGTGGTGGTGCGGTTGTGTGTGTTCTGAGGTCTGTCGCGGTTGTGGTGTGGTCTATTGTGTTATGTTGTTGTGCTGTGGTGTTTGTGTAGGACTGCTCAGGTGGACTGGGGTTAGCCGTGGAGGATGCTCTGTTTTAGCAGCAGGGGGCCACAAACAGATTTTAAATGCTCAATATGCCGAACTTCATTATCACTTGCAGCAAGAATATCCTCAATATAGACAAACACAAATTCTAAACCTGAAAATACTTCGTTAATAAAACGTTGAAATGTTTGTGCACTATTTCGTAGTCCAAAGGGCATCCGCAGGAACTCGAAACATTCCAAACGGTGTAGTAATTGTTGTTTTATGTATATATTCTTCAGCCATCAGTATTTGATGATATGCAAGAAAAAGATCAATTTTTGAAAATACATATACACTTGGTCTCTTTTTATGCGGTACATGCGTTCCTCAGAAAGCCGCATAAAAAAAAAATCCGCATAAAAAAGTTCTTTACTTTCATACAAAAGCAGGGGATGCGTTCCAGCATTTTCAAAAACCGCATAAATTCAGATACCCCATGTAAAAAATTCTAAAAAACCGCATAAAAAAATCCAGTGAGGCATTATTAAGCAAAAAATCCCTATTTATTTCTTCACTTCAACACTTATTATTCCATGTAAAACCGAACATTAATGAAATAAATAAAATTTTAACTGTATTTAAACCAAAAAAATAATAAAAGATACCTCAATAAATACATGAATTATGTAAGAATACATAAAAAAAATGAGAAAAAAAGGTTTTTTCTTAACAGCGGTCGCCCCTCGGCAGGCAAAGGCAAACCTCCGAGTGTATTTCTGCTATGAAAAACAGCTTCTAGTAAAAATACAATCGCCGTTCGGAGTCGGCGTAAAACTGTAGGTCCCTCCCCTTTGTGTGACAACATCAAGGCGCACACCACAAATTGGAGGAGAAGCTCCACTTATGTGTAAGCGCCAATCTATTATTATTATTATTATTATGTAAGAATACAAAGACAAATTATTTATCAGAAGCATTGTCTGTTACACACTGAAAAAAGTAATAAAAACTCAAAAAAGCAAAATCGCTACTGCGAAGTAATGGTTTGAAAACCCGCATAAATTCAAATCCGCATAAAAAGAGACCTAAGTGTATGTTTGTTCTTTAAATCAATAGTCAAATCATGAATGTGAGGTAACGGATAACGATCTGGAATAGTAATGCAATTAAGTCTTGTAATCTCCACAAGGTCTCCAATCATTTGGTTATTTTTTAGGAACTAAATGTAAAGGAGATGCAATGTGAGAGTGTGAAGGTCTACATATACCTATTTTAACTAAAAAATTCCGTTTTTGCTATTTTAAATTTAATTTAATTTAGAGAAAGGTATCACTCCTTTTGTTTCGATTCTGTGAACCGTTTGGTGTTGCACTGGTTTAGTGTAAACTGGTTCACAAGTAATTGAAGGAAAGTCATTAAAAGTTTATAAAATTTATTTTTAGAAATTGGTATCCTTTTTTTGAAAATATATCACGAAAACCAGATGATCCAGAAACTTTCAATTTTGTTGTTGAATCAGTAATTTCTCTATTTTTAATATCAACTAATATACCAAATTTCTCTAAAAAGTTGCGCCTATGATTGGTGTTGAAATATCCGCTAATATGAAAGGTAATTCAAAATCGCATCTTAAACCTTGATCAATTTTTAAAAGTTAACTCAGTTAAATTTCTAATGCATTGATCAAGAATATTTTTATTATTTTCTACGCTAGCTACATTAAAAGATTTAGACGATTGGGGTTTATCAAATCAAATAATTTATCTGCAAGAGAACTAATTTCTTCAGTACTTTGATTATTACAAGAATTTTTTAATTTGTATTTGTTCTGATGGTGACCGATCACCTTGTTCGGTATTTGTTCTAACCTCTTCTCTTCGCTAAGAGAAAATCTTTCACATAATACTTTCTTAATTGTTTCATATTTGTTAGGAGGCGGATTGATAACATCAATAATTTTAGAAATTGACTATTTCAAGAACGACTAAAATGTTTTGAAATTTGATATTATCATCACATATATTGTTAATTTCGAATTGTCCCATCTTCCCAAAAATAAGGCAACTTAATAGATTTTGATAAATTCGCAAGTTATTTTCATTTGGAAACCCATTAGGTTGTATACTTTGTGAAATGTTTAAGTATGGGTTTTCATGTTGATTTTCTGTTGTTGTTGTAAAGTTGCGTGTACGTATAATGGTAGACTGATAAATCTCTTCTTGTTAATAAATTTGATTGTTTAAACAAATAAACAAAGTTGAAGAGTATATTATAAAATATTCACAAAAGCTGAATGATTGAACTAAAGACTTCAGACACGAACTTAAAAAAAAAAAATAAAAACAACTACTAATTTATTCTTTTGTTACCTGTGACAGCAACACTGAAATTTCTATATGCAGGTGAGCGTACGTTGTTTAAGGTTACAATGACAACGGCGATAAAGAAAATTCAAATGGTGCAGAATGTACGTATTGAGATGTAATGCTGCACTTGTAACTGTTTCACTTGTTGCGCAATAGATGATTGTAAATATTATCGACGTTGTAATGTTCTTGCAAATTCACTGTGTATGCTAGTTTTATTACGGTGCAAGTTCAATGATAGTGGTAACAATGTTGTTTTACTTCTTCCTTCACACTTCTCCTCTTCAGTGCTGTTGTGGCACTGAAGCCAGAAAATGGGTCAAGAGAGGTTTGATAGTTGGTATGCTTCTCAGTGACGATATTTAAATATGTACATTATGTGACTGGTACTTCACAGCGGAATAAAATTTATAGTTGATAGATAGCAGCGCTTAATGTCCAAAAGGCGTAGTTTTCAAATAAATTCAGAAAAAAGTATCGCCAATAATATCGAGTTACTCCAGGCGGAATTTGTGTATCTAGTTGAGGTTATCCCAATAGTGAACTGTTCGAATGGACTTCTTGGAACGTTAAATTCAATTTCTTCAACAAAGTTTGAATTAGGTGCAAGTGTTCTGCAGCTCCTGTTAGGATCGCCAATATATCTAAATATGATATTTAATTTAAAATTGTTGTTTCTTTATTGTTTGCTCTTGTTGAAAATTAAAGTATTAATCAAAAATTGTCTTTTCCCATGGTGTAATAATAACAAGGTGTTGTCAGTAACTTAACCTCACTTTTTCGGCAGGTCTATTCCGGTCACGCATTTTAAAGTAGTAGAAAAGGTACTAATTATTTATTACTTTTAATCCGTTTGTGCATACTATTTCAAATTAAATGTAGGAAAATGTATAGTTACAAGCTTATAAGCCTGAATATATGTTTGTATCGTTAGCTCCACACAGCTTGGACATATATTGTAAGTTATGAAAAAGTAAAGGCCGTAAAATAAAGAAATTTCCTATAACACTGTATATGATTTTTTAAATAGATTAAAACACATAAATACCGATAATATAAGCGAAATCGTAATCTAACCGTGCTGCCGCTCTATTCTAGTGTATCAGTAGTCCATTTGGCTCGATATTATGACAATGCAGCAAAAGATATTTAATATAAAAAAATCGCCTTTCCATACGATTTTTGTGTACGTATTTTTCCTTTGATAACCACGATATCTTTTATATTTTATATTTTGAGGAGCAATTTTAAATATTAATATCGTTCTGAAAACACCAAGTTCTTTAAAAATCGCTATAAAACGAAATACTAAAATGGAGTATTTTAGATACTATTTCCCAACGTATAGTAGTATAAAAATTAAGATCGGAAGCACTGAAAATAAGCATGCCGATCTTGTCAAAATTACAACAAACACGTCGCTACTGACAACACCTTGTTATTATTCCACCATGGTATTTTCCAATAACAAAAAAATTTATAGAACAATAAGTTTAACTTCAAGAATTTAAAAAGTGTAAAAACATACAGTTTAATTACCCTACACACTGAACGGCTCACATATTTTATGCCGTTTAGATATGCGGCAGTAAACATACGTTTACAAATAAGAGATAACTACTGCGCTGCTACGACGGCAATTTAACTTATGTATATGTATACAATTGAAACTTTGCAACTAACAAATGATATTAATATGATGAAACATATTTTGAGCACTGGGATATGATCCTAATGATTTTTGACTATAACTGATTATTGCATCTGAACTAAATAATAATAGCAGAGACTTTTTATTAAAATAGTGATTTTGCAGGCTTCAGACTGGAATGCGTGGTGCTTTTGGCAAACCTCAGGGGACCGTTGCCCGTGTTCATATCGGACAACCCATAATGTCAGTTCGGTCAAGCGACCGGTACAAAGCTCAAGTAGTGGAAGCTCTTCGTCGCGCCAAGTTCAAATTTCCCGGACGTCAAAAGGTTAGTATTGTATTATATGTATAAAAAAGCTACGTAGGATTATGCTTAAGTATAAATTAATGCGATTTTGGCCGATTCCAACAGAGCAAGCAAGTCGTTCCTCTTCTGTGCTTACGCCAAATGAGCCAAGTCCTTCTCCGCCTGGTCTTTCCATCGCAGAGGAGGCATTCCTCTATAACCAGCATCGCACCCCGCGTTGAATACTTTCAGAACTGGAGCGTTACTTTGTATTCGTAAGACATTACCCATAGAGCTGCAAAAAAATCGATTTCTACAACATCGATCTTTTAACAAAATTTGTTGATTAACATCGATTAACATCGATTAAAATCGAATTTTCAGTAGTAACTTGTATAATCTAGCAGGTATGTTTTTCAAATCGTACGATTTGAGATCGTTGCGATTTGCAACATTTTTTTGAATGTTTGTGATGAAAGTAATGAATATTTATAATACAAACTGCTTGAAATAGAGGATTGATGTCATATCCATTGGTTTAGTGTAAATTTTTTGTTTTTTCTTAAGAAATCTCCAAAATAGGTTTTGTTAATCGCACCGATTTCAAATCGTCCGGTTTGCAGAACATACCGATAGTTTTAAATCAATAAGATTTTACATCAAAACGTTATCTTTAGTTTTTTTTTAAGAAATAGTATATATAACAAGAATATTTAGTACATATGCTGGGCTTTAATGTAGCGCGCCTATCCGAAATTATGTTTCCAGCTTTGCTGTACGTACGTTCGGATTCTGTTGAGCAAGCTGGTATGCAAAGATAGTGAACGGCACAGGTTGCTATTTCCTCCATCTCGTTCGCATGAATCTACAATATGGGCACAAAGTATTAACTAACCTGTGAGTTATAATGGATTAAGAACTTACCTTCCAATATTTCAATGGGCAGACATTTTGTTAAGAATGAGGTTTTTCCTAAAATTGCCTTATTTTGATAATAGCATTCACTTGTGGAGTGTAACTTTTTTTCGCTAAGTTTTTCCTCCATGAATTCAAAAAAGCTGGATTTTTTGGGATATTTGGGATATATTATAACGTGGTCCAAAGATATGCGAAAAAAAATATTCGGACGAATTGATAACCTTTTACCTTTTGTGAAGTCGGTTAAAAATATGGTAGCTACACCCCGCGTCATAATTAGAGTGCTCGCTATGCAAAAAATTTGTACAAGTTGGTACCAATTGTTACCAAATCGTGTTCGTTTAGCCAAAAACCCAGTAAAATTTGCAAGGAGAGAGCACAATTTTGACATTTCATTTGGAGGGGAAGTTGCAAATTCGTGCTGGGAAAATTTTTGCCAGTAAGAATTTGCAAGCAGGATTGTGGCACACGGTTGAATTTTTGTAAAAATGTTTTTATTGGTTAGGTTTTTGTTTTCTGGCCGTTTATTGTAATATTTTGATTGTTTTTTTGAGCTCTAGGCCTAGGGTAAATAAAACGATTGGATGTCTTATCTATCTTCCTTTTTGTTTATTACTGTCGATATTTCGCCTTTAATCTAAAGGCATCCTCAGGACTGCAAAAACACAATATGAATACATACACAAATAATTATTTACACAACGTACAACAAAACAACTTACAATCTTAGCTTTGCCTGGTCGACTAAACATATGCGCGAAAATGCGTTAACAAACAAACTTGGTGACAATAAGTATAAGCATGAAAATGTAAACAATTCAAAATACAGTAATCATAAACAAAAAACATACAACATACAGAAATGTTGCTATCGGACCGACGATTCGTTTTTTCCTGAACACCTGACAATAATAATGTAATGTTGGGATGATACATACATACAATTCTTCGTCTTACTGTTCATCGCTTCATGTATTGTTGTTTGTATGTTTTTTGTTTATGATTACTGTATTTTGAATTGTTTACATTTTCATGTTTATACCTATTGTCACCAAGTTTGTTTGTTAATGCATTTTCGCGCATATGTTTAGTCGACCAGGCAAGGCCAAGATTGTAAGTTATGTTTTGTTGTGCGTTGTGTAAATAATTATTAGTATATGTATTCATATTGTGTTTTTGCAGTCCTGAGGATGCCTTTAGATTAAAGGCGAAATATCGACAGTAATAAACAAAAAGGAAGTTAAGACATCCAATCGTTTTATTTACCCTAGGTCTAGAGCTCAAAAACACAATCAAAAAAAATTTTATTTATTTATTTATTTATTTACAAGAGAAACGATTATTAATAATTGTTGCACTTAGTTTGTCAAAAATTAATTTGAATCAACAAGTTGGTTAAATTGGAAATTTGATAATCTTGTTGCGATTTACTAATGAAAGAAGTATGTAAATATTTGTTTATTCAATTAATTTAATTAATTCCAAACATTTGAAAGGTACTCAGTATCGACACCACTGTCGATATAGGAAATCCGACAGTGACTTCCACAAAGAAATTGAAGCGTATGTTGAAGAAAGTCAGAATAATAAGAAATATACGTATAGGTCATGTTTTGTTTTCCACCTGAAATAATTAAAAAAATTTATTATGCTCGAAATGCAACCGTGGACGCCAGCTGGCAGTGAAGCTTACAAATGTTTGCTAATTCCTGTTCGCGCAAAACTTAGTAAGTTTCTCTCTTTGGGAGAGTAAGGTACCTTATTTTGTTACCGGCTAAATCTTACTGGCAGTTGCATAGCGAACACTCCTATTATAATCGCATCTCATATTGACAAGTTTAAACAATTTAACTTTTTGCTACTTAGTTTTAGTTATTTTCTTATACAAATATAGTTTATTCTTTAACAATGACTTACACCCCTATTCTGCAACTCTTCCGTATTCGGATTTTGCTACGAATCGTAGAAATAGTATGCTGCAATCCGAATCATATTTTCGAACTTTCGAAATTCGTAACAATGGCATGCCTAAAAACGATCGAGTAAGCTTTTTTTGTACGAAAACAATTCTGTGTCGGAGGGGAAATAAAAGATGTAAATCGATGTGTGTTTGCAAGAAATATTGGTGGTGTTCATTTAAACAGACGAATTTGCCTTTCGCATATACATATATTTTTATCCATAGCTTTATATAAACGAGCAAAAAAGAATATTTGTTGCCCCTTATCGAGAAACTTGGGTCCGGTTTAGTTAATGTACAACGATTTTCGGTTGTTGTGTCCAAACGCATAACCCGAATCCAAAAACTTTAACATACACGTGTAATCAAAGGATTCACATTTTATTTAAGATAAATTTTTCAAATTTCCTACCACTAGCTTATTAATAAACTCGGTTTGCACTATGCACTTTTTTGCAAATTTCGATGTGGGTTCTGCGCAAAAATACTGTGGACGGCGTAGCCGGAGTGATATGCACAGAAAAGAGAATTCTACTTAGTAAGGGTTATAATCCCTAAGCGCGGCCGAAGGCAGAAGCAAATGCAACAGGTGGTGGACCTAACAAAGTGCATGTTTTCAATGGCTTGGAAGAAGCTGTTATTGCATTAACTGGATTGAGAACCAGAGCCTCAGGCATAGGAGGAGGGAGTTCTGGCTTGTGGTTCAACAATTCAACCAGAAGCTGACATAGATGCGCCCATGGTTACTATGCCCGACAGCTCCGCATACCTTTGTGAATCCATTACCATAGCGCCCGCTTACTCTGCTGCTATAATTGCAAATACATCAGAATCCATAATTTTCCTCAAAATATGTAAATTTAACCAATTTTACAATACACAAGCACATGATGAGTGTTTCTTTTTTTAATTCCTTTCCACTTTGTTTTCCTTCATTCAGCTATCTTCGAAAAACAACTGATAGCTGGCAATGCTGCACATGTTTCCGCAAAGGTTGCAGCATGTGGATTTTTCGTATTTCGTAGCGTAGCTACGAATTACGAATTACGAAAATTCGGGTTCTAGAATAAGGGGGTGAATAAATCTAAGTTTCACACTCTGTGCAATATTTAAAAAAATTCAACAAACTTTCGTAAAAATATCGAGCTTTTTAATTCGATTTCTTAGGAAGATTTTCAGCATGCAGTTTTTTAGCCCACTCAATTTAAGTATAATAATGTGCAGCTTAGAAATAGCTACACCTTCAAACAAAAATAATTCCAGAAATCAACGGTAAGCCCTAGCTATTTCCAACTTGCACTTTGTTATACTAAAATTGAGTGGGCTACAAAACTGCACAGTCAAAATCTGTCTAATAAATCTAATTAAAACCCTTTACGAAAGTTTGTGGAATTTTTCAGAAATTTTGCACATAGTTTGAAACTTGCATTTATTTAAGTCTTTGTTAAAGAATAAATTATATCTTTATAAAGACCTAACTAAAATAAATAGCAAAAATCGAAGACACTGGAGGTAGCGAAGACACTAGAGGCCTTGCTACTCCCGCATTACACGAACCACCTGGCCCCGGCGATGTATCAGCATGGGTTCCGTAAAGTGCACTAAAGCGCTAAACAATCAGATAACACCTGCCCTAAACTGCAACCGCCCCTGTGAGAGAACAGTCCTAGTAGAGTTGGATCTGTCTGACACTTGCTTGCAGCGGAGCCCTCGCCATGGCACTACACGAACTGACGGACGGAGTCCAGAGGTTCACAAAGCAACCTCTGGACCCGATAGCATATCGACAGGCCTTGAATGGCATTTACTGGTAGTCCCACCCCTATTGCGAGTGTCGACTAGTAGTAGATAAACGACTATTATTCGATTATCGCTTTTCCATGGTATTGCGAATGTCGATTTCCCGTGCAATAAGCGACTGTGAAAAGTTTTTAGTTGGTTGTTGCTGGAGCGACTACAAGAACCCCGCCCAGATCGGTTAATATCTCAGTCGTTGTCGTCAAGTTCCACTAACGGCAGCCCTAAGAAGCGTACAGCCTGTTGTTGTTGTAGCGGCTACTAAGCCCCGCTCGGGTCGGTTCGTCCGTCAACGTTGTCGTCCATTTCAGCTAGGGGGAGGCCCAGGAATTGTGCGATTTCCACAGGGTCTGTCCATAGGGACAGGGACGTCAGCCGAGCGGGGTTCTCAGGGCATGTGAAGAGGTGCCGAGAGTCAAGTGGCGACTCTCCACATGCCGGGCATTGGTTGGGCACATCCTCATTGATTCTGCTCAGGTAAGAGTTTAGCCTGCTGCCATAGCCACAGCGAAGTTGGGCTATTGTAGTGCGGGTCTCCCGAGGCAGACAAAGTTCTGTCCCGTCCACGTCCGGTGGTTGTGTGCCTAGAAAGGCATTCACAGGGCGGGAGTCTACATAACTCGAGACTGATTCCCTGTGAATACCGTTCAGGGCCTGTCGGTAAGTTTACGGGTCCAGAGGTTGTTTAATAAACCTCTGGACTTCGTCCGTCAGTTCGTAGAGATGCCTCCTGACGTGCCTTGGCGAGGGCTCTTCTGCAAGCAGCTGTTTTTTGGGATGACCATGTATGTGGGCATTGTATTAGGTTTGTTCCACAAGCTACTTGTAGAAAAACTGCGTCCTGCTAGTCCCAGGCGACCACACGGGCGCTGCATAGTTTAGAACCGGCCGGCCAATCGCCTTGTATGTTGCCAACAACGTTTCTTTTTCTTTGCCCCAAGTGCTGCCGGCCAGCGACTTGAGGATATTGTTGCGGTTCTGTTATTTGTTGACAATTGCGGTTGTATGCACCGAGAAGTAGAGCAGACTGTCGAAGGTAACTCCGAGAATTTTCGGGTTATTCACCGCCGGTTTTGTTGCGCCATCAACGTGAATACCCAGTTGCGGTCTGACCTCCTTCGTCCAGGTGTGAATAGGGTTGCCGAGGATTTCGCAGGGGATAGGGCAAGGCTCCTTGCAGTGAAGAAGCGAGAAAGTTCGGCAAGATAACCGTTTACTTTCGAGCACAACTCATCAATTCCATTCCCAGACGCCATGATCGAACAATCGTCAGCATAGGAGACAATATTGACACCCTTTGGTGGTTGAGGAAGCTTTGAAATGTAATAATTAAACAGTAGCGGGGAAAGGACACTACCCTGTGGAACCCCCTGTTTTATTTTTCTAAGTTTGCTCGATTTGTCTCTAAACATTACCGACGAGTGTCGACCACTCATAATTTTCCGACCACCGTTTGAGCCTCTGTAGGAGAGAGGAAGCCTCTATCTTCTAGTAGCGTGGAATGGCTGACAGTGTCAGTTCGCCTCGTTAATTCTTGTTGCTTATTTCCACTATTTCACTTGCTAAGCCAACTACAATCAAGCGCAGCTATTCCGCTGCAATTCACTTGATCGTGTGGTTTTTGGTTTTATTGGTTTTTGTTAATTTTTCTATTATTAGAATGTTTAACTTTTAGGTGTGCTCATCCTTAAGTTAATTGTTTTTGTTATTTTATGGCCTTATAACAATTATATTCAACAATTTTTATTGAGCTCGAGGCCGTTTTTAATGAAAACTTATTGTGGTAAAGCAACAATAATTTGAAAAATGATGAGGAAATGTGGTGATTTCCGAAATAGCTATCACTTCTACCAATCAAAATGAAAATGCAAAAAGAAATAAAAAAGTGAAGCCTGAACTCGTAATTTGTAACCAAAATGAAATATAAAAGACAAAAACAAGTAAAAAAAATAAAAAAGCGAAGTCTAAATTCGTAATTTGTAATGACAAAAAGCTAAGTTCAAAAATATAAAAACATGCCAAAACATTCAAAAAGTGGTAGGCTTAGGAAACTACATTTTATGTAGGCTGACTACAGGTGTATTTTTTATCCTGGCTGTATCGGATTTGCCATGTCGAATTTTTGAAATCTAACTTCAAACTCGTGATCTGTGAGCCCAAAATCATAGAGTAACAAGTTTCAAGCCAATCCGATTACTTTGCACAATATTGTCCACCATTTTGAATTTTTAAAATCTAACTTCAGATTCGTATCACTGACCCTAAAAACCCCACGTAGCAAGTTTTAAGCCATTCCGATAAGATAACGAATATTGGCCAATTTTTATCGTTAGCTGGCCCATAGTGCATTGACCAGATTTTCACAGCTTCACAGCACGTCAAATTCCGGAGAAGACATTAGATAAGCAAATGGAAACACATCATATGATATCTTTTGTCGACTTTAATGGGTCGATTATCGATAGCAACCGAACTTCAGTTGTTTTGCAGTTGCCGAAACGATATTACAGACGGCAACTGGCAACTCTAAAATTTTTTCCTCTATCAACTGAAGCAATTCTTTTAAAATTACCGACATTCCAAATTTACCAAATTGAAGTGATTGCTTTGGGGCTTCCATCTGAGAAAAATTGAAAAAGTGGAAATACCTACTATTACCTTACTCTTTGACTTTAAATTACGAAAGAAGGGGGACGTAGGTGGACAGTTTTAACGTAGCATCTCCACAGGCAAAAAATGTTGGCTATAATTTTTTGTTTGCCAGATAAGCATTTTATCAGTGCACTTGCACAATACTCGTAAAAGCTCCGCATTGATTATTGCGAATACGAAAGCGAATTTAAAATTACGCGGAAGTTCCGCGGTGGAGAATGCGAATGCGAATATTCGCAACAACCCTGGTTTAATTGTGAAAGTAGCTAATGTAGTTTTCGGGTATTGTGCGATGATTATTTACAGGCAAGTGTGTTTCTTGTATCGAAAGGACTGTTGGTGAGTTGGAAGTGGTTTAGTAGCCATTTATGTTCCAATGGAATATATTAAACACCATTATGGAAATTAATATATTTTTTCTTTTTTTAATTTGAATCTAAATCACCTTTATTAAGGTGAGATAGAAAATAGTAATTTTTCCGCAAAAGGTTTTGGCTAAGTTGCGAGATTGGGGAGACGGCATCAGAGAAAACCTCAGACATGTTTCTTTCGTTGCTGGTGGTTGTGGACGTGTAGTTGTTGGTAGTTGTGGGTTTATTTATGTTGGAGGATGTTTTTTCGCTAATTTCGTGTAATATTGTTGGTGCTGTGGTGTTATTTGTTGTTATTGGGTCATGGAATTTTGAGAAGTACATGTGGTTGCTGGAGGCCTATTTTGCGTAATATTAGAGTATGCGGTGAAAATCATTGGGCGTTGTATTTGTGAGCTGTATATGTCTTTTGCTTGTTTCATAGAGCATTTTCTTTGTAGTTTTATTTTCAAAATTTCTTTTAGTTGCAAAAACTTTGTATATTTGTTTGAGTTAGCGGGGTGCTCTTCACAATTTGCACACTTTGTGCGTATGCATTGGACGGGCGTGTGGAGATGTAAGTTGCAGTTGACGCCAGAGGGGTTGTTTTTGCAATGTTTCTGCGTGTTACCAAGTCTCTGGCAACTTTTACACCTACTCGGGTTTGGGATATACTCCTTGATTTTTACTTTGTACCAGGAGACATTGGTCGACTCCGGAAAGTGGTAGGAATAAAAAGTCGGTAAAACTACGCCGGAAGGTTGGCGTTTGTCGTCTATAAGCTTAGTGAACTTATATATGCCTACGACACCTTGGGATTCGAGTTCTCTAACAATTTCTTTATCGGGGATAGTGCTTAAGCATCCCAGTAGATAATTTCAGGAGTTAAAGGCCCTTCCGAAAGGCCTTCCTGAGAATCAAGAGGCCTTCCACTCTACATTCCTTTCTCCTTTCTTTTTTGTATGGAGTGGCACAAATTGAAGGGCTTCCTCTTTCGCTACCCATAGAAGGCCTTCCAGATGGGCTTTTATAGGACGTACTTCAGAAGGCCTTTTGGAGGAGTTCTTTAAAGTTGCTTCTTTAATTTATAAAAATCATACATCTTTGAAGTATTTGCTTAAGGTTTATATCAAATATGTGTTATTGGAATTCATTTGTAATTCTAAATAATATAAATTTATGCATTCGCGTAAATTCTAAATGGATAAGCCCTTCTAGAAGGCATGCAAGGAAGCACTTTTTCAGCCCTTCTTGGGTAGGCCTCTTAGAATGGCTTCACCTAAGAAGACCTACCTAAATTATCTTCTGGGTCCTGAGAGTCGAGAGGCCTTCCACTCTACATTACTTTCGCCTTTCTTTTTGCATGGAGTGGCACAAATTGAATGGTTTCGTCTTTCGCTACCCATGGAAGGCCTTCCAGAAGGGCTTTTATAGGACATACTTCAGAAGGCCTTTTGGAGCATTTCTTTTAAATTTGCTTCTTCAATTTATAAAAATCATACATATTTGAAGTATTTGCTTAAGGTTTATATCAAATATGTGTTATTGCAACTTAAATGTTTATTGAAACTTATTTGTAACATTCGCGTAAATTGTAAATGGATAAGCCCTTTTAAAAGGCATGCAAGGAAGCACTTTTTTCAGCTCTTCTTGGGTAGGTCTCTTAGAATCGCGTTCAGTTTTAATATTTTTTTTCTGACTTACGCTTTTTTTCAAAAAAAAAAAATTTTTAATATACTTTGAAAAATTAATCTTTGCAGATTTTTCAGAATTTTTGCAAATTTTAAAATGTGGAAATATATAGTTCATATTATATAATGAGCTAGGCTTTTAAGTAAAAATAAATAAACATTGAATAAACAAACGAAAAATAACCAAACTTTATCAAAACGTTGCTGGCTTAATTAGCCGATCGCAAGTGTAAGTCCATAGCCAAAGGTAGTCTTCTACGATGATTGTACTAATACGCAAACGTCAAAGCTGTGAAGCTGTGTTGTTTGTGATCTGCTTAAATTTTGTGTTTTATAAAGCTGTTTACGCTTAATAAAGAAAGAAATTTAAAAAAGTGTTAACTTCTGGTACATCATTTAAAGATAAGTAAAATATTAAAATTTCCTGTAAATTTGATTAATATAACTTGATATTAGCCGTCATCGATTCGCCATCAGTTAGCGAGTGGCGAAACGAACGAACTCAATGAGGTACAACCAAACTCGCTATCGTCTATCCGTGCTAGCTAACTTTGTTGTTGCTTTCGCATGCAAAATTCTTCTTTAAGCGACCGGAACTCAAACATAGCGAGCGAGAAGTGGCGAATCGATGACGGCTGTTCTTAATTGCATGTTCCGAGTATTTTGTTTCATATAATATATTAGGGGTATTCTCGAAGTCTTGCACGATGCACGGATTGCACGAAATGCAAAAATACTATTCCAAATTTCGAAGAGTACGAGAACACCCCATTGCAAAGTGGTAGCATGCATGGGGAGCAAGCAGCGAAATTATGTATCAGATACAATAACAAGAGACAGCAAAAAAAAATTAAGTGAGCGAGATGAGAGGAATGAGAGAAATATGTAGCAATTCCAACAACAAAACAACTAGCACAGGGTCGCTATTATCTTGCTATGCTATTTTGCAAAATATATACATGGGTTTCGACGTTGCATATTTTGCAGCGATAGGAAATGTTGTTTCCCATGAATTTTCTTGTTGTGTGTTTGCAATTTATGCAATCCGTGCAATCCGTGCTACGTGCAATGGCTTTGCAAGATTTGGAGAATACCCCTATTGTTTTTGTACAATTGTTTTTGTTTGTGCATATTGATTTTGCTCTTTTTGTCTTTTTTGTCATTTCTGCTGTTTCATCTTTAACACAGCTGTTTGCGTTGTGTTTATTAGGTGTCAAATATACAGTGCATTTAAAACTGTTCGCTACATAGCTTTCCAACTGATATTTACCAGCTGATTGGTTCTCTGTTTGATAAATCGTTTTCAAAACAGTTTTGCTTTTAAAACCTAAAAATTAAATATAATTTTAAACATGTCGTGTATTTACACCAATTGCCACGTTAAAAGCGACTCCTATATGTCATGCTGGCTCTGCGATGGGATTGCCCATATAAAATGTGTTGGTTTGAGCGGTAGGGTGTTAGACGCTATTAACGAGGGAAAGGGTCTTCGTTGGTCTTGTCAAAAATGTAGATCAACCGAAGTTGATTTATTTAAATTCAGTCCAGAAATGGTTTTTCCAAAAAGTTGGTTGTAATTCCTCCGAGAAAATCAATCTTTGTCTCTAGATTTGCTAAAGATACTTCTTCGGATGATATAAAGTCGTACATATCGACTAAAATTAGAACTAAAGATGTATTTATTCGTAAATTTAATTTTAAATACGATCGCGATATTTCATCTTTTAAAATTGCAGATTTTGATTCACTACTAAATAGTTCATTTTGGCCGACCGGGGCGTTTGTTCGCGAGTTTGAGTATAAACCTAATAAAAGTAATAATAACGTAGCTAAAATTTCTAATATTAATTCGGATTCAAAAAACTAACTCGCAAGTCTAATTTAAGTATTTACTATCAAAACGTTAGAGGTTTGAATACCAAATTAACTGACTTATATTTAAAAGGTTTTGACTGCAATTATAATATTATTTCCTTGACCGAAACATGACTCAAACCTCATATTTTTAATTCCGAAATTCTTCCAAATGAATCAAATATACAGGAGTCAGGAGTGACCGCGAGGGCAGAATTGGCGGTGGTGTTCTTTTTGCGGTACATTCATCGATACCATCCGAGGAAGTTAGTGTTCCTGTCATTGAATATACCGAATTTAAATGTATACGTGTACAGGCTCGAAAGATTTATATTTATTTAGCTCTCTGTTACATCCCTCCTAATTCTGCCGTATCAGTATATATGCAGCTAGTTTCTTTACTTGAGACCATAAATGCAATGCTTACGGCATCCGATTCTATGATTGTTTTGGGCGATTTAAATCTGCCACACATTTCATGGAACATCATTGACACCGATGTTGTACCAGTTTCATCTAGAGATAGTTACAATATACTTCTGAAGGAAATAACGGGTGATTTTTTAAGAGCTTGATAACTTTTTTAAAAAAAAAAACGCATAAAATTTGCAAAATCTCATCGGTTCTTTATTTGAAACGTTAGATTGGTCCATGACATTTACTTTTTGAAGATAATTTCATTTAAATGTTGACCGCGGCTGCGTCTTAGGTGGTCCATTCGGAAAGTCCAATTTTGGGCAACTTTTTCGAGCATTTCGGCCGGAATAGCCCGAATTTCTTCGGAAATGTTGTCTTCCAAAGCTGGAATAGTTGCTGGCTTATTTCTGTAGACTTTAGACTTGACGTAGCCCCACAAAAAATAGTCTAAAGGCGTCAAATCGCATGATCTTGGTGGCCAACTTACCGGTCCATTTCTTGAGATGAATTGTTCTCCGAAGTTTTCCCTCAAAATGGCCATAGAATCGCGAGCTGTGTGGCATGTAGCGCCATCTTGTTGAAACCACATGTCAACCAAGTTCAGTTCTTCCATTTTTGGCAACAAAAAGTTTGTTAGCATCGAACGATAGCGATCGCCATTCACCGTAACGTTGCGTCCAACAGCATCTTTGAAAAAATACGGTCCAATGATTCCACCAGCGTACAAACCACACCAAACAGTGCATTTTTCGGGATGCATGGGCAGTTCTTGAACGGCTTCTGGTTGCTCTTCACTCCAAATGCGGCAATTTTGCTTATTTACGAAGCCATTCAACCAGAAATGAGCCTCATCGCTGAACAAAATTTGTCGATAAAAACATTTCGAACCGAACACTGATTTTGGTAATAAAATTCAATGATTTGCAAGCGTTGCTCGTTAGTAAGTCTATTCATGATGAAATTTCAAAGCATACTGAGCATCTTTCTCTTTGACACCATGTCTGAAATCCCACGTGATCTGTCAAATACTAATGCATGAAAATCCTAACCTCAAAAAAATCACCCGTTAGCTGAACTTTGCCTTAAACAAATAAATATATGTCAAAATAAGTTTGGAAAGGTCTTGGATCTTGTTTACGTTGATGATGTTCCGAAGGCCTCTATTAATCGGTGTGATCCCCTAGTTTTGCCAGAGGATGCGTACCATCCCGCTCTTGAGTTAAGCTACGAAATCATAAATGAAATACATAATAATAAGTCGTATAGTTCAAGTACTAGATATGTTTTTGCGAAAGCAAATTTCAGGAAAATTAACAAAGAACTTTCAAAGTTATCTTGGCCAATATATAGAGATAACGTGGAGCGCAGCGTTGAGCACTTTAATGATACTGTTTTCAATTTGTTTCGAAAGTATGTGCCAAAACGTTGTATTGTTCATGAAGAACCAATACAATTATGCTTCACAAAAGAGCTTAAAAAATTGAAAAATAAAAAGTCACATCCTTTTAAACTGTATAAAAGAACGGGCTTACACAGTGATTACGTAAAGTACTCAATTTTGCGGCATAGCTACTTTTCATTAAATAAGAAATGTTATAATTCATATTTATGTAAAATTAAGAAGAATTTAATTAAAAATCCTAAATCATTTTATGGTTTCGTAAATTCAAAGCGTAAAGTACATGGTTTTCCGTCCGCTATGCATTATCGCAACACTGTGTCTAGCGACAGCCAACTCATTGCCAACATGTTTGCCCAGTTCTTTAGGTCCAATTATTCGGTAGACTTCCCTATAAGTGGAGACTTTCCGTTGCCCAATCAACTCTGCTTATATTCCACTAATATCTTCCGATGAAGTTTTACACTATTTAAAAACCTTAAAAGCGTCATTTAGGCCTGGATCTGATCATATTCCGACCTGTTTTCTTAAAAATTGCGTTGAGAACATCTGCGAGCCTTTAACAACTCTATTAAATTTGTCACTTAAACATGGCGTTTTTCCGTCAGCCTGGAAGGAGTCTTTCATAATACCACTTCACAAAAACGGCAGCAGGTCCTCTATAGAAAACTATCGAGGCATAGCGAAGCTCTCGGATATCCCCAAATTATTCGAAGCAATTATTGTTAATCAGCTGATATATTCTATATCTTCTTCAATTTCACAATCTCAACACTGATTTTCTAAAGGAAAATCTACTTTCACTAATTTATTGGAGTTTACAACTCATGTCTCAAACGGTTTTAGAGAAAATGCTCATACCGACGTAATATACACCGATTTCAGTAAAGCTTTTGACAAAGTATGTCACTCGTTACTCATCCGTAAACTCGACCTAATCGGCTTTCAGGAGTTCCTCAGGGAAGCCACCTTGGTCCGATTCTGTTCTCGATATTCATTAATGATATTTCTTCTATAATAAAACATTCAAAAATTTTAATGTATGCCGATGATGTGCAACTTTTTAAAACATTGTCCTCTATCGAAGAAAGGTCTTTGTTACAAGCGGATCTGAGCAACGTGGTTAGTTGGAGTAATGCAAACTATATGCCACTAAACCTTCAAAAATGTAAAGTTATGTGTTTCTCTCGGAGGGCTGTTCAACCAGCTGTTTATTCAATTTCAAATTATAATCTGGAGCAGGTATCCAATTTTGTCGATCTTGGTATCACAATGGATTCCAAACTCAATTTCAACCATCATATTAATGTTACAGCCAAGAAAGCCAAAGGCGTTTTTGCATTTGTAAAGCGATGGTCAAAAGAGTTCAAAGATCCTTATGTTACAAAAGCTCTTTTTACCACTTTAGTTAGGCCTATACTAGATTACGGATCTATTGTTTGGAATCCCCGCTACCAAGTTCATTCAGAGCGGATTGAATCAATTCAAAAATAAGTCTTGCTTTTTGCGTTGCGTGACTTTAACAGGGATTCAGATTACAATCTCCCCCCCTAACACAAGTTGTCTAAAGCTCATAAATTTGCCTACACTCGCAAGTCGTAGAGAAATGCTAGGGATAATATTTATCGTAAAATTAATGACAGGCTTGATTAATAGCCCGTCCCTTCTGGCTGAGGTCAATTTTAATGTGCCCTCGAGTGTCAAGACACTTTCGACCTCTATTTTTGAAGCCATGCAAAACTAATTTCGAACTAAACGAATCATTCCGTTGTTTATGTCAAGATTTTGACTCATTCCAGCACGTTTGGTATATCGGACTCGATTTTTACTATAAAGAAAACTATAATTTTCACTCTCAATAATTGAAATACTATATTTAGCATATCCAATCAGCTGATGAATTTGATTCTGTAGCTGAATAGTTTTAGATCTCGACACTTAACAAAATCCTGTTTCCACTACTCGGCACCAAAAAACTAAACAAATAAAAAGGTTCCGTACGTCATGCGGACTGCGCCCCTCGTGTCGGTTGGGCGGGAATGGAGGGTAAAAAGCCGTTGGGATTAATTACTTAATTAATATTACTTAGCTCGAACATACGAGTGCGCTTAGTTAGTTTATTTTTATTATTATCTAATCAATGTTTCGATTTTACTGCAAAAATGTATTCACAACAACAAAAAAAGAACAGTTTCTGAAAACTACCACTAATCTCGATCGACTGACTGATTGGGTTATTCTGCTATGGTTTTAGTGTTGAATTTAATAATGGCCCTATTGTGTATGGCGACTGATAGCCGATGGGCCAATATACTCAAATTCGCATTACGTATGGCTACTGGCTACTGAATGTCGGCTACTGAATCTACCAACGGAATTTTCCGTTTCCCGCTATCGATGATTTTGTTATTTGTTCACATAAATTGTTCAACGTATTGGAGCAAAGTTGCAAATTACTTGGAAAAGTTCATGTCAGAAAAGTAAATACGGATATTTTCTGCTCTTTTCTGTATACTAAGATTAATCGCTATGACTCATCGGCTTCACCTGGGCGTATCCCAGTAGATAAATTTCAGGAGTTAAAAGCCCTTCCGAAAAGCCTCCCTGAGAGTCAAGAGACCTTCCACCTTACATTCCTTTCTCCTTTTTGGCACAAATTGAAGGGCTTCTTCTTTCGCTACCCGTGGAAGGCCTTCCAGAAGGGCTTTTATAGGACATACTTCAGAAGGGCTTTTGGGGGAGTTCTTTTAAAGTTGCTTCTTTAATTTGATGTATTTTTGCTTGCGGTTTATATCAAACATGTGTTATTGCAACATAAAATGTTTTTTGAAATTATTTGTAATGTTAAATAATATAAATTTATGCATTCGCGTAAAATGTAAATGGATAAGCCCTTCTAAAAGGCATGCAAGGAAGCACTTTTTTCAGGCCTTCTTGTGTATGCCTCTTAGAATGGCTTTACTTAAGAAGGCCTACCTAAATTATCTTCTGGGATTGCCTCTGTTTTGTGATCGGCGAGGCTTATACGTAAACTTAAATACCCTTGTGGTCAGCTGATGTAAGTCAAGGGAAAAATTTGAATAGTTTTTGGCTATTTTTCTTTTGTTTAATTAATGCTTATACTTTTTTTTATAAAAGTCTGTCACTGTACCTAACCGGCGCCGGTATGTATGAATAAAACGAACAAAATATAATTTTTTTTTTTTGTCATTTTTAGATCTTTAGTTATTTTTAAGAGGCAACTTCTTTAAGGCAAATTGACAATAATAAATTGTTAAAAAATGATTTAATGTCAGGATAGTTCTGAGTGATTGTTTTTTTATGCCATGAGTATCACAATGTGGGCGTCAGCCGAAAGAGGATTAAGAAGGGTTTAGCCTGCAAATATTATGAAGAGGGTTGCCACCTGTTTGTGAAGTCAAATTTAGTTAAACTAAACTGATAATTGTGTCTAAACAAAAGGTTTACGACATCTTTTTTGTTATTTTATTACAAATACATACATTGTCAATCAGTGATTTGTTATGATCACATTCCTTTTAAATTACTGAACTCGTAAATTAACTCAGGGATGTTTTTACTCTTCACTTATTCCTTGCTAAATATTGTCAATTTTATCTTTGGCTGATACCCATATTGATATACATATTTCAGTTACCATATTCCCTTACTTAAATTGAATTTGATGTCCTTTAGAAGTAAAGCATTTTCGAAACCATTTCGTTCGTGCACCCCAATTACGTAGATGGGCTTGTTCGAGTTGTAATCGAACAGGCCCCTTTCGCTCTTTCATTCGTAATTCGCCATACAAAATTTTGAGACTGGATTACCTCATTTGTTGATAATGCAGATCCAATCACCACACAAATTACGAACAAATCTGCCGTCTCTAATTTGTATCGGAAATTTATCGAAACCAGTTGACAAATCAAAGTTGGAACTATTTCTGAGTGCGAAATGTAAATTCTATACATGAGTTTTTAGCAATAACATACATTTTGCATCAATTTAGTAGCGAAGAGAATAAAACCAAACCCAGAGACAGAGAACTGTCAAATCGAATTAGGAATGTGCTCGTGGGAATGGGGTAATTCGCGATCGTAATTGGGGAAGCGAACAAAGTAATTCCGGGTGCTGTGTGGAAACCGTATTACAGAATGTCGTGAACATAACAACAAAACAACCAAAGGACCCCGCACAATTTACATGGAGAATGGCTCCCTGTCGAATTAGCTCAAATTATGATATTTTGTAGCTTACGTCATTCTGATCAAAAGTGTCAATGGGTGCAAGACCAATTTATGGGCAATTGTCTAGATATCGAAGGTCAAAGGTTGCGACTAATAAGAAAAGAGTTCGCAGCTTATTTTATTAGGGGTTTTCAGAGACCTGCGTATGTTTGTACTGCGTAGTAGTAAAAGTCTTAACTGGCTATACAACAAACACCATATAAATTTAGATTTTCAACTCTGTACAAAAATTATAAAAAATCTGTCCATTTAATTATAGTATAATAAAGTACAAGTTTCAACTTGCTAAAAAATCCCGTTGATTTTTGAGAATTATTTTGGTTGAAGGTTTCAGTAGGCATCTTCTAACTATAAGCGGACACATTCTTGGGAACGAACAATTTTTTTTTTTTTTTTCATACAAAATGCCCTCCCATACCTGGACGTTCCGATAAGCGGACGTGAACACTCAAAACATGTCTAGTTGTGAAAAAAGTCTCCCATAAGCGGACGCGAAGCTCTAACATGCGGTTAATTATTATTATTTTTTTTCAGTCAGATACATATGTCCATGTTCAAAGATATTTTCTTTTACAGAAAAAGTGTTGCCTTTCGTTGCTGTTTTATTGCTGCTTGAACGAAGCGGGCAATGAGATTTGTCGGTAGGAAAGAAAACGCCACAAATTTGAATTTAGTTTCTGTTTCTGTCTATTGAAGATTTTTTTTACATAAATGAATTCATAGGACTCATCCAATTAATGGAAATATTTTTTTCTTCATAATTATATACATTAACTAAAAAACTACTGTCATACCTGTTTTTGTGTTAATTGCGTTGAATCCGTACGATCCACAAGCAGTTAAATTTCCCTCCGAATTTTGAGTTAGCTCACTTTAGATCTAGGTGTGCAATATGTTCGTGAGGTTGATGCCAAATTATTTATTGTACTCAAATATCATTTGCGCGTGTTAAAAATCGTTGGGTGACCTCAAGAGATATCCTATTATTCCGTCTCGCCTTCGGATAGCAATTTCACATGGGTCGACATGGAATAGTAATAGCTGCGGTCCAAGATACGAAGTTGCACAGCAATTCAACTCTGTCGAGATCGCGAGCGATATAATGGTGGGGGCTTAGCGTTCATCACGAGCCACACGGCGCAGTATCGTCGTATCGAAGCAGACATCGACCGCAGGGATACCATCCTGGAATGGCATATTTAACGTATATAAACCCACTTTCACCAGCTGCCCAGCAGAATATAACCCTTAAATAGGTGCACCGCTCAGAGGTGAAAACTGTATGATAGGTTGTGACTGTGGCATTCAAGCCTGTCGAATGATCGTAGGGGAACACATTTAGCTGAGCAGATAGACGATTCGACATTCTGTACAATGAACGGCAGAATTATGGGCAGTTGCTGTAGATCGGCAGACCCTATGCTGTCCTTAGCATCAGACCATCTGCCCATAGTCATCTCAATTGATAAACCTGCCGACTACGTCAACTTCTCCAGGTTGATTGGAAAGGCGTCGCGCATGTTAATGAAATCACCTTCACTGCCCTACCCACACCAACCGACGTTCACGTAGGTGAGCGTAAATTCCACAGGATTGTCACCGCTGCACATAGGGGTATTTTGCCGATTTATGCGGCCAAAAGTTATTTTTACGAATATTTCAACTCCAAATGTTTAGAAAAGTCGGGTTTTGACATATAGAATTGTAAATGTTTAAAATCAAGTAAGTATATATAAGGGGAGGACATCCAATTCTTCCATCAAAACAAAGAAAATGAAGTTGTTTAACGTTTGACATCGATAGACTCCATCTTGCCGTGGTCCGATTGTAGGAACACGCATATTTACGTGTTCGCCTCGGCGAGGAGAAGGTTTATATCTAGGTTAAAACATTAACAGAGTTGCCACCTGTTAAAATTTTTTGTTCCATTTGTTAAATGAATTGCTGCAATATGGGTATCAATGGAAATGGGTTTGAAAAGGCTTTATCTCCAAGCAACCTCCCAAGGTTGCCACCGGTTTAAAAAATAAAATTCAATTTTAATTTAGAGAATTAGGTAACTTAAATATGTACTATCACAGTATATGTAAGAAAATGTAATAAAACTACATTTTTGTAATAATAACAGTAATATAAAAAGTCCTATTTATTGTTAAGAAAATGTTGTAAGTATTAGTTCTTCTTATTTGGCGCTGTAACCGCCTAAGCGATTTTGACCGAGTC
>NW_023458555.1:83039369-83047197 GCF_013731165.1 Rhagoletis pomonella | reverse complement strand
TGGCAGTCAAAAGTTTTCCACTTCTGCGCACGGAACCATCCTCCACGTCTTGTGATCACAAATCTAATAAAGAATGTTATGAAAAGGTATGAACAAAAACTTGTAAGTATTAAACACTTACCACCATTGCATTGATGTTATGCTTTAGCTTCCGATTAAAGAACAGATGTTCATCCTTTACCGGCCTAACCATATGGATATGGGTACCATCAACAGCACCTATTATTCCTGGTAATCCAAATTTTGAATAAAAATGGTTTTTGGCTTCAGGTTTTTCTTGCACGGTCATTTCAAATTTGATGTGCTTCGGACATGAAGTTTTTTCAATCGCATTGACCACTTCTGTGATACATTTAGAAGTCGTGGATTGCGCTAATCCTGCAAAACGGTCTTGCCCTATTTGGTGCTGATAGCCCCTTGCCCAAGAAATTTTAAAGTAGCAGCAAGTTTTACTGTCGGAGTTACTGCCGTAGATCTTATAGGTGCATGTAATTCGTGATCTATGCTTCTCAACACATAATTGAAGGCTTCCTTGGAAAGCCGAACATTTTTTATGAAGCTATAATTTCAAATATATAATCACTAACAAGTTTATAGCCGGTTACATTACATATGTATGCATTTACCTTCTTTCCGATAATTCATCAATAATTAAATGATTTCTAATAGCCCTTCTTGCATTTCTCTCTTCATTAATTTCTTCGTTTATCCACAATGCAACAGAATCCATTTTTTTGTTTATAAAATTAATAACAATTATTTAATTTAAATTAGTTATTTATTTGTTTTCCTTCTATGTATTTTGACGTTTGACATTCGAAAATTTTGGCACAGGGTGGTACAACTTTCGCAAAACAAAAAACTCAATCCGAAACTTTTACAGAATGCTAAAACAAATTCGAATCGAATAACAAATTCGAATAGAATCAACTTTCGATTCGAGTTACAGAATAAGGCCCCTGCTACTGGAGCTGTTACGACTTGGTAGGCATCAGAGTTCAGCCCGCAAACCTTGTTTCTAACGATCCAAGGCTCTTGGCCTAGAATCAAGTCTTCAGCTTTATCGATGAGACGAAGAAGAAGGCCAACCGAGGCTGCCTTGGAATGGTGCAGATTAATTTGTACTATCTGCACCATCTTCAGAGTCGGTGGTGTCCATTGCTTCTAGCTCCTCCCGTTCGGCGGTGGCAATGACTGTGACGTCATTATCCTCCTCCTCCGGTTAGGAGTCCAGTAGCTGGTCCTCGTTCAGCATTACCCACCGGCTGTATATCGACCCTATGTAGGCAGATACAGAGCCCATGTCGCTCTCAGTATCTGACGCGGTATCGGGTACACCCGTTGGTAGGTCCCCAGGTCCACTCGTGGTGTTTCCTGTGGATCCCGCGCTGTGTGCCACCGATGCCGACTCGGTGGGTTTCTACCGTGATGGAGTAAAAGCCATAGCTTATTACCCCACCACAACCCACGAGAACTGGGACGGAAGCATCATTGATGACAAAGCCAACAAAACGCTGCATCCTCTTGGTCTCGCCAACTCGGACTATCCTCCAATCACTTGTGGGCAGCCCTTCGTTGCCCAGTTGGATAAAGTCCAGAATCTCCTCCGGATTCGATGGTTCAGCTGGGACCCAGGCCCAGCCTCGCGGCCTGTTAGGGATTTCATCCCTATGAACGGCAACTAAGTCTGCCCCGGGCCACAGCTGTCCAACCATGGAGATCGCTTCCTTGTAAAGCCGGACCGCGCGTTCATCCGCACACGCCACCAGCTTTACCCGCCCTTGATGCCACCCAGCATCACGGACGACTGGTGCAGGGCGGGATACTTCTGGAGTATCGCCTTATACACCCTGCATAAACCTATCAGTGCGTACTTCCAATTGTCCGCCGCTTTCGATATCGGGGAAAACAATTTTGGAATCTGTACGGTCCAAACTTTTAGCAGTTAGGAACCCAATATTTTTACACGAGATGATGGGGTATTTCGTTAGGACTCTCATTTTTTTCCGTACACCCAACATTTTAACCCTCGGTTCGGTTTTCGCGCGATATTTCAGGAACGCTTTTTATGATCAAAGCAAGCGTTCACGCCAACTCAGTTTAGCGTTGTACGAGGTTGTTAGCAGAGGCACATTGTACAGTGACGAAAACCTCGTTCGTTATAAAATATTTTTATTTGTATTTTTAAACATTACCCCTCAAAAAGGTGATAAAATATGTGTTAAGTTTCAAAACGATTTATTTTTACTACTATTAAAAAAAAAAATATTAAATTATTTTATTTTTTTACTTTAGAAACATATGAAATATGTTTAAGTCCATTTTTTAAATAAACTTAAAGTTTTAAAAAGACAAAATTTACACTTTTTTTCAAAGTAGCCTCACAGGCGAACGTTAGTATTAAAGGAATAAAAAATAAAGTTAGTATTCTAGGGTTAAAAATGAGTTTTGAGGCTCGGTCTCTATGAAGCACACCAGTGCATCGTCCAACAACCCAGAACAATTACTTGTTATATAAACTTACACAAATATGCAGTTTTATCGGAATTAAACTAGTAATTATTGATTTTCCTCATTCTTTCTGAATTTATGTAAATTGAAATTTCTCTTAGAAATACATTATATGTATGTATGTATATGTACAAACATTTTATTAATATATATATATATATATATTTTTTTTAGATTTACGTTTCTAAAAGATGGGGATTCACTAAATATGATCGTGACCGCTATGAACAACTGCGTGATGAAAATCGTTTGGAACCAGATGGCTGTAATGTGAAATACCGGCCGGAACATGGGCCTATCTCAGCATGGGAGAAAGCGCAACGTGACGTTTATGCTTAAATATGTATGAAACAAAGTGTTCAATAAAGTCTAAAGCATATACAAAATAATCATTTAACTTAAACCGATGCACACAGGGATATTTATGTAATAAAGCCGGTCAAAACTCACCATTATCAATCTTAAAAAAATCTATTCCGTTGGCAGAGTGGTCGCTGGTAGCGTTGAGAGGCGTAAGGAGATACTCTAACACTGATTTAAAAAAAAAATAAATAAAAATCGGGCATATTCATAGTCAAAATAAAGTCGACTCTAAAGTTAGTAGCTCCTTTTTGACATAATTATCAATGCCATATTGTCAGAAAGCTGATGATGAGTATACTTTATTTGACTATTGTTGAAATAAAGAATGGACACGAAAAATTTTGGTCAGTCGAAAATCATTATAACAACAAATTATACAAGCAAGGAAATCCTATTTTTGTTTTATTATCTTCTTTATTAAGTTTACTATATTCAACGAAAAACTCATTTCAATTCTCTTTAAGATAAACCAAATGGCGCAGTTTAGATTTGAACCCGCTCATTAAGCGGTGGACATCAGTTTTTGTGACGGTATCTGCTGCTCTCTGCCAATTCCTTTTAAACTGCTGCTAATTTTTGGCGTATTTTTTCATCTTTAGCAATTTTCTTTTAACAATTGCCTAATATTATTCAATGGGTCGCAATTGTGGGCAGTTTGGTTTTTGTTGTGGTCCTTTTCAACAATATTTACCCCATTGCTTTCATACCACTTCATGGCAAGACGGCTGTAATGGCACAACGTTAAATGGGGCCAGAACAGAACAGCCTTGATGTTGTTTAATGAATGGCAGCAAACGTTTTTGCAAACATTCCTTTATAAAAATTTCTTGATGTATTGTGCCCGTGGTAATGAATGTTTTGGTTTTCATACCACACTGACAGATGGCTTGCCACACCAAAAATTGTTTAGGGAACTTGTCCATCATTTTTAGTTTGAAGGCACCTGTCACTCCACCTCTCTTTGTTGCAGTATAAAACTCTACGCTCTGAATCTGTTTAAAGTCTGCTTTGACGTATGTTTCATCGTCCATAACCACACATCCATATCTAAGAATGTCTTGACTGTATAATTTTCGCGCACGCTTTTAGCAATCTTATTTTGTTTATCATTTCGATTTGGGGCTACAATCTTTTTATATGATCGTAAACCTTCACTTTTGCGCAGTTTTTGGACGTAACCTTTCGACATATGGACCTTTTTTGCAGCATGTCGAAGTGAAAAGCCAGGTTTTTTTTCGAAATAATGGCAATACTTCTTTGGCCTTTGACTGCGACACAAATCCTTCTTTTCTTCCACTTCCAGGCCTTCGTTGTACTGATAAGGTTTTTTTTTTTTTTTTTGTTTTGAGTTCGATGGGAAGTTACCCAACGCCAGGTTATCCCTCTGCTTGAATAGTTCTGACGTGTTACACGAAGGTGTACCTTGAGGATAAAGCGTACTGTGCAGTAGCACTTGATGAGTGATGATAGTTGCGTTCGCGTAGCTAATCTCTTGTTGAATGATCCAAAAGGTTGTTGGACAGTGTAACTAAACCGAGGTGATCAATGGCATGTGAGTCGTCTTTATCGTTGACTTAAGCTGGACATCTTTGTTTGTTCGAAAGACTGCAGAGGTAAGTGGCGGATAAGTTGAGATGTAGTATTGTAATCCGTGTAGAAGATCGTGGACGTCAAAAGGAGCGATTTGAGGTGAATCAGATGTGCGTGTAAGATGAGATAGTTGAGTTGACTTGTGCGATGGGACAGTCATTTAAGACCGAACAGTGATGAATGAGTGAAGGTATAATGGAGGGAAGGACAGGGAGGATTGAGTGAGGAGGACGGTATTTCCACCCGTGATAAGTAATGTTCATGATTAATGTTATATTAAAATTTTAGAATTTAGCTTCAACTTTAGTTAGGAACTCAGCAAGCAGAGTGATTTTGCAGAAGTCAAAGCCGCGAAAGATATCGGAAAAATCAGCGCTGTTTAGTATGCCTTCGAAGCCCTCGAGCGCCAGCAAGCGAGGGAAAGTGGGAGGTCTGGTGAATATAATCATCAGACTCCACATCTGCAAGTATTAAAATTTATCGCATTAATACGATAAAGGTACTCATTGTCGTAAGTGTAGCCGCTTAGGATTCGATTCAGTATTTGAATTTCCCTAGGACTTCTTTTAAATTTGTTGAACCATGTTTTTGGGGTCTCTGAGTACAGATTTGTGCAAAAAGGCTATGTTTGTTGCTGTAAAAGATAAGGAAATCTTCATACCATTTATTGTAAATTGTGTTACGTATGTTTCTGAGCGCTTCGTCAATTGTTAATTTAACGTCAAGGATGTTATCACAGCTTACCGCTGTTTTAGCTAAAGAGTCGGCAGTTTCGTTACCTGCGATGCCGACATGGCTGGGAGTCCAGATAATGGACACATTGTAAAAGTCTGCTGCTTGGATTAGGTTATGAACTTCAAGAATGAGGTGGTTATACGTCTATACGTCTTGCAAGGAGATTACAGGCAGTAAGGCTATCAGTAAATATTAAAATTTTGTTATAATTAGTCTCTTTGGCAATTTGCAGAGCTTTCAAAATGGCTGGTATTTCGGCATAGGTTGAGGATGATTGATTTTAAAGGTATACTCACTTGAATTAGTATAGTTGTACACACCACAGCCTGCCGAACTGGGGCCAACAGAGGCGTCCGTGTAGAAAATACAGAAGTTGGAATTCCTATAGTCGTTTAAGATAGCAGAATACACGGCTTGGATACAAACCGGGGCTAAGTTGATTTTCTTATCATTTAGAGTTTTGGTGATAGCCAGATGATCAAATCGTCTTCGATTTATTAGCAGATAGTTCGCCAGCTGATTCAAGTCGTGATGTGGCTGATATCATCCGCAGATAATAACAAATCTCTATCTTAATTGAGCCCATTCTCTATTAAAAAATGTATAGAATCTTTCTCAACGGAACAAGATTCAATTTCCCAACTCCGCGACGGTAATGTACTTATATTAACCCGTAACGAACGAATTGCCGAAAAGTTCCTAAAAGCTAAGGCCCTAATTATGAGTTATCGAAGATCGAAAGTGAAATTCGTATTATGAGCTATGCAACCGTGTCGAAATTTTCGTTGAGTATCGAATTTTCTGTCGGAACAGAATTTTGCTTTCGATGGTGTAGCGAAAAATGTATTATTTTGCATTTGTTTTCTTACTTTTTGGCGGGTAGACACTAATTTTAAACAATTTTTATCAATTTCATGCAGTTTTACAAAACACAAGCTCGAAAGGCTGCTTTTACATGTAAAAGAAAATCCCAATACTCAGTTGGCACGATCTCTGAGAACAAATCATAGAGCTGTGGATAGTTTTAAAATATTTTAAATAGATTTGAGTCACAAACGCCTTTTTAGACAGTCGGAAGTTTTTAGTAAATCTGTAAACAAATTTCTTAAATATATTTTGTGTAAAAATATATTGTAGACTACACTTAAACTCTCTTAAACATTTACCACTCCTGGCCAGTTCACTAAACTCTCATCCTCTGACGAATCGTAGAACCCCAGAACTTCGTTGTACTAATTTTTACCATGTTTTTATAAACTTGCTTTCTTTTTTATTTCATTTTAATTTGCATAAATTTACACAAATATGTATAAGCACACTATTTAGTTTGCTCGATTTGTAAACAAAGCTCAGCGGTGAAAAATATACTATTGTGAACAACATAAACGAGCGAAGTTCACAATAGCGCTATTCTTCATCGAATGGGCGCCATAATACCAAATGAAAATTCGTTCGATCAGCACTTTCGACCACAGTCGAAGATCGAATGTAACTCATATTAGGGGCCTAAATCTTTTTCCAACCTGTGCCCTATTAGCGTGAAACTACACGAAAGCTTAAATTCGGTAAGAGGTGTTATATACTCACCCTGCTTAGAACACGTGGCGGAAGAGGAAATAATTAGTGAAATGAAGGATCAACATCCCTGCCAGCCAAAAGTGGTGAAAAATCTGGTGAAACCGCGGGTTTCGTTCACTTCAAAACTGGTGAAAAATCTGGTGAACTTTGTATGGGCGGTGTGCAGATTTTCACCAGTTTCCCCCTGTACGTGTGAGCCTTGCATCACTGTCGCACTCATTCAGATACTTCCTAAGGAAAACATATCGCTGCACTCGTCTAGCATTGCCCCATTCCAGCCGGCGCAGGGTTGCATTTTCTTCGCAGCGAATTCAAAATAACCTTAGAAACTTTAAATAAAAAATCCAAAAATTTTTTGATTATTTTGCAAAATTTATTTTCAAAATGCATTGATTACCTAATATACATAGCTAATAATCAATATTATGTATAAAAATTGTAATTAACATTAATAAATATATTTTTACATACATATGTGGTTTCTATAAAAAGGTTAAGCGATTTTAACAATATAATAATCAAAAGAAAGGTAGTCGATTTACCTTTCTTTTGATATATATAAAAAGTTGCAAATAATTTATAGTGGTCCACAAAAATGCAGTTTTATCACAACTTTGCAAAATTTGACACTTTTTCACTGCTTACATATAGATGTTTACAAAAGTTGCAAAATTTCTATAAAATATTTAAGCGATTTTAACAATATTACAACCAAAAGAAAGGTAATCGATTAACACTTCTTTTGATATATATTAACAGTTGCAAATCATTTACATTGGTTCACAAAAATTCAGTTATATTACAACTTTGCAAAATTTTACGACTTTTTCACTGCTTACATATAGATGTTTACAAAAGTTGCAAAATTTCTATAAAATATTTTAGCGATTTTAACAATATTATAATCAAAAGAAAGGTAATCGATTTACCCTTCTTTTGATATATATTAACAGTTGCAAATCATTTACATTAGTTCACAAAAATTCAGTTATATTACAACTTTCCAAAATTTTACGACTTTTTCACTGCTTACATATAGATGTTTACAAAA
>NW_023458555.1:83036414-83039359 GCF_013731165.1 Rhagoletis pomonella | reverse complement strand
TTCACTGCTTACATATAGATGTTTACAAAAGTTGCAAAATTTCTATAGAATATTTAAGCGATTTTAACAATATTATAATCAAAATAAAGGTAATCGGTTTACCCTTCTTTTGATATATATTAACAGTTGCAAATCATTTACATTGGTTCACAAAAATTCAGTTATATTACAACTTTCCAAAATTTTACGACTTTTTCACTGCTTACATATAGATGTTTACAAAAGTTGCAAAATTTCTATAAAATATTTAAGCGATTTTAACAATATTATAATCAAAAGAAAGGTAATCGATTTACCCTTCTTTTGATATATATTAACAGTTGCAAATCATTTACATTGGTTCACAAAAAATCGGTTTCGTTATAACTTTGCAAAATTTGATTGCGTTTTTACGACTTATATATAGATCTTTTCAAAAGTTGATTTCAAGTAACTGCTGGCGTTTGTCGGACACTTCATATTAAATTGGCAGAATCACCGAACACCATTTACTGCTCCTATGATGACTGCAAACAAATCAAACAATTATAAGTATGCAAAATTGAAGTGCATTAGTAATTAAACAACTACCTGCACTGAATCGAGACGTTTGTAGGCATCTTTCCCTTCATCTTTGTTATCATCTTTCCCATGCAGCATTTTCCAATGGCTATGGGCAACATCCAATGACTCTCCGATAGAAACAATCTAAACGAAAAATTAAAAAAATTTGAATAACTAAAAATAAATAATTTATGTATTAAAATATATATATTTGTTTAAATGTAGCTGCCGATGCTTCAAGACGTCTTTTGTACAGCAACCTGAAATTAAAATAAAATGGTTAAATTATTGTTGTGGATGCAACCAGTTAGATTCTATCTGAAAAATAAAGTAAGAAATTATTATTTCTCCAATGAAATATAATTCATAAATAATGGATTTTATTTATACAAAAAGCAGATGACTATAGTTTAATTAAGATTAGTTTATTTAGATAAATTCATGCTCATATTTACAAGACTTAATTAATTAAGTTAATCCAACACCAATTTAAACATTTTAAATAATAAATAATATATAATATAAAATATCGCAACAAAACCAAAAAAACACTTCATTGAAACGTCTATATATTATGGCCATAGGCAAGTGTATCCACATATCGTCGTTTAAAGTACAAAACCGCGTATCAAGATAATGCAAAACCGCGTATGTGAGGTTGCGTAAATTATATTCCAGGGCGTAAAAACTCTCATGTCAAAATGGTTTTCTTTTTTGTAAAGCAATCGCATTTCTATCTAGTATATTTTAGAACGAATGGAGAAGGCTTGATCCAAGAGCTATTGTTAGCTAATCCAATTTTTGGCAAAAAAGGTAATTTACGCGGCTTTGCAGAGCGACGATACGCGGTTTTGCACTTTAAACGGCGATATGTAGCTCTACATATTTTGCCGTATGTATGCTAATTGTACATACATATGTTGCACATATCGTACCTAGACGAAAAGGAAAACTTATTTCCAAAACGCATTAAGTCCAAAATAGCACCCCCATGACATGCTAATTGTATGTTGCACATATGTACATATCGTCGCTGGAATAATGAAATAATGTAACATGAAAAGTATAGTTTTGAGAAAAACTAATTGGAAGTTTTTATAAACCATTACAAACCATACAAATACAATTTGGTTTTTCGGGAATAAATTAGTGAGCCAAAGAGATATTTAAGAAAACTAAACATTTTTCAAATAGATTAAAGGATTGTCCATCCAATAGTGCAATTATCGAATAAAAGTGTATTTGGCATTTACACTGTTTCTTTATTCGAGCGACGATATATACATACATATTTCCACTGCACTTTCCTCTTTTTACCTACATACGTATGTACACATGTACGTCGTTGCAGCTGCGCTTTGTACAAAGGTACTTGCACTTCACTTTCTTTTGTTTAACTGCATACATATCTACACATTTATGCAGTTGCAACTATTTCCACACATATGTATGTATACAATGTAGGTACCCAGCCAGCATTTGGTCGATGCAACTACAACAACTGATGCAAATGCAGCGGATGCAAATATTGTTCCTGACCGAAAATGTCTGTTTTTAAAAACGCATCAATTCTTGAGTGTACAACCGTGAAATGATAATTTATACAATTTACATTCAACTCAGTTGGCACAAATTAAGCAATTAAAAGAAACTGATGTTTTATATTGTTGCGCTTAGGAAAACAGACATTCTACTGCACTTTTCCCATTTATTGCACCACACTTATTGCTGTTTGCATATGTACCTAGTTGCACTTTTAACATACATATGTACATACATATTTGCATTGCACTTCCTTCTTTTTACTTACATAAGTACATTTAGGTATTAATACTTTATTTTTTGTTTATATACATACATGTGACCACATTTATGTAGTTGTAGCCAAAGCTGGCATCTCAGTATATCCAGTAAAAAAACTGTGGTGAAGTCCTTTATGGGGATAAAGTTTCCAGAGGTGAAATTTTAGGTAGCACACAATTTCTTACACGCATGGCTGCTTTTCAGCACTCATGAAAGAAACTTAAGAAATATTTGAAAAAAAAGTTCATATAGTACATTAATTGGGAAAATTTTAGTAGACGGACGGCAAATTCTAGAAAAAGGGGGTATGAGGGGGGGTAGAATAGGACCCCCTGATTTCAAAACTACCCCCCTTTTTTCTAGCAACCCTATAGTTCTTATATAATTTATTGTTAAAGTTTTCATATAAACGATGAATAAGATAGCAAAATAACATACAACTTAGTGCTACCAGACTGGAATTTTGAATAATAAAAGCGGATTTTTAATTCGGAATTTTTACTTAGTAGAATTATTATTTCTGTGTTGCCGAATAAGGGGGGGCTGAACACATTTTGCAGAGAACACCTTTCTGCGTAGGCGGCCTTCGGCCGCACTTA
>NW_023458555.1:83032898-83036404 GCF_013731165.1 Rhagoletis pomonella | reverse complement strand
TTTTGCAGAGAACACCTTTCTGCGTAGGCGGCCTTCGGCCGCACTTAGGGATTATAACCCTCAGGCAGTAGAATTCTCCTTTCTGTTTTGCGAAGAAAAGGAGCTGAACACCTTTCTGCGTAGGCGGCCTTCGGCCGCACTTAGGGATTATAACCCTCAGGCAGTAGAATTCTCCTTTCTGTTTTGCGAAGAAAAGGAGCTGAACACCTTTTGCAGAGAACACCTTTCTGCGTAGGCGGCCTTCGGCCGCACTTAGGAATTATAACCCTCAGGCAATAGAATTCTCCTTTCTGTTTTGCGGAGAAGGAGCTGAACATTTTCTTTTGTATTGATTTCCCCTGTATTCCTTTTTAATCATTGCCTTCTTTGTATGTATTGTTTTGAACAATATGGCAACACATGTTATGTGTCAGTTTGCAACCATGTGTTATTGTAAATATGCGTGAAATTCAATGTAATTTACAAGTCGATAAAAGTTTAATTAAAGTGATTTATATACAAGATAAAATAAAAGAAAAGTGTGTAAAGTATTAAGTACAGTGTTATGTGCATTTATATATATAAAAGTATGCACAAATGCTTTTTTGTTAAGGAAACCAGGTGGAACGACTTAAGAAATTTTAACAACAAATAACTTATAAACAATGATATTATTTATATTTTTTAGTTATACATGTTTTAGAGGATACCTCCCTTAACATCCTGACCAAGTTTCATTTGTTAATTCCACCTGGTTTTCTTAAAACAAGGTGCGGCTGACTACTAAAGCCCACCCATTTATTCAAATGAAACACCTTTTGCTACAACTTCTACCAGCAATATTGCGCATCAAAAAACTCCGATGCCGACCACTCAACAAACCCATGCAGTATATCTAACTTCGATGTCCCCAATATCACTTTTTACACAAAATCTCTTAAAAAATAATGAATATTTCAGTAAAGAACATGATAATACTGAAATTTTCAAAAGTAATATACCTGACATATAAAAAAAACCTTATTTCAAGACTAATTATTTCTCGCTTCTGTAAACTTCAGTTTACAAAAAGTAGAGAACTTTTCCAGTCTTTACGCCATGAACTTAAGTATTCTACACTGGAATATGAAAGGTTTCTTTAACAATTTCACAGAACTGCAGATGCTTATAAGGCAACACAACGCACTTCAAGAAACCCATTGTTGTCACAGCCACACCCCATCTCTACCAAATAATTATTCCAAATATTTTACAAACGCCACAGCAAACAACATCAAAACAAGGTGTTGGTTTATTATATAAAAAACCACATCCCTCATAAACAAGTTGACATAAACTCCCCTCTACAAGTAGTTCTGATTGAGGTAGAACTTAGCATTAAATTTACACTAGCGTCTATTTATATCCCACCCTCCCAAAGATTTTGCAGCATCGATCTAACCGATAGTTTTGATTCCGTTAACACCCCATTAATAGTAATAGGCGACTTTCACGGGTGGAGTAACATATGGGCTCCAACTCCACCAATCACAGGGGACTCACTATCGAAAATGCTATCAGACTGTCTGATCTATGCGTTCTGAACGATGGTAGCCCGACTCACTTCTCAACTCACTCTTCTTTTACCCACGTTGATATCTCCTTTTGCTCACCACCTTTATATCCACTTATAAAATGGCAAATACTTAACGATCTTCACAATAGCGGCCACTTTACGATTATTTTAAAATTCTCATTGAACCCCAACATTTCCCACCGCACAAAGGCCCCACCTAAGTTCCTCTTAGATCATGCCGACTGGATTAACTATGCAAATCAAGTCGACCTCGAAATGGAAGCTCGTTCCCTATCAAACTCCCCAAATCAAGAAGCAGCTAATGTTGCCAAAGCTATCCGAGCAGCAGCAAACCGTTGCATTCCACAGGCATCCCACCGTCCAAAAACCCATGCTCCCTGGTGGAATAAAATGCTTTCAAATCTCCGAAGAGAAAAAATGCAAGCTTGGTATAATTTCAAAAGTAACCCAACGCCAACAAATCTTATTAATTTCAAAAAGCGCAATGCTATCTTCCGTAAAGAAATGAAAGCTCAAAAAAGGCTTAGCTTCCAGCAGTTTACGGAATCTGTCTCCCCCAACTCTTCTGTTTCCGATATATGGAATAGAATCAACAGAGAGATCCATACAAACCGGTCCTTGCTATAAACACCAATAACTACATCTCTTCGGACCCACCAGTAATTTCAAATCATTTTGCCTCAGTGTGGTCTAATCACTCTGATGCTACCAATTTCCCTAATTAGTTTAGAAGTGAAAAATTGTATGCCCTAAACCATCTAACACCTCTTGGCGAAATACACCCGAAAGCAAAGCTTATCGAAAAAGTAATCACTGCGACAGAATTAACGATGTGCTTCGCAATTGCGAAAGGAAAAACTCCGGGTTTTGGCCGCATTTCTTACAAGATGTTAAAAGAAATGTCCAATTTTGGAAAATCTCGATTGCTATGTCTCTATAACTATATTTGATACCGGTATCATACCACAAAACTGGAAAGTCGCCACTGTAGTCCCTATCCCTAAGGCAAATAAAAATCCCCTTTCAACTGACGGATACCGTCCTATTTCTCTTCTCTCTTGCTTATCAAAAGTGTTATAACGGATAATAGCAAATCGTATTGCATGGTTCACTGAGTCGCAGTAACCAAATAGCCTTCAGACTTAACAGAGGCTGTACAGACGTCCTCCTTCACATAGACTTATATGTGACAAAAGCTCTCTCAGCCCGCAATCACGTCTCCATGCTGTGAGGACTAAATGTCCCCAGAGAATTTAGCCCACACAAACTCTCGCACCACCAACCAAACCAGTCACACAACAACGTAAATCAGAGCAGCCAGCCGCGCAATAAACCACAGCAACACAAGTCAGCGCAACTGGCCACGCTGCAAACCACGGCAACACAAGTTATAGCAATACTCGACAACCTCTTCGTTGCCATGACAACGCAACATCACACAGCAACATGTAGCTGCGCGACCAACATCAAGCACACGCAGCACTCAAACTAAAGCAAATAAGCAAATGGATGTATAGAATTGACAACAACAACCACGCTGTCGAGTTTAAATAGCGGCAAATCAGCTGGACTTGATAGTACTTGGTTGAATAAGGAAAATGAATTAGCAACAAGAGTTTCCGGGATGTACATAGCTCAGTGGTTAACGCTTCTGACTTTGAACATCGCTTACGCAGGTTCGATGCCTGCTGAAGTCTAGAAAAAAGAAGTCTGATGAGGAGATGTGGTGATCTCCGAAATAACTGCTGTAACTTCTACCGCTTAGACTTTGTTGCTTTTTTCAATTTTTCCTAATAAAACTATCGTGGTACAAAGCTCAATAAAAATATTAAAAAAATAAAATGTTAATAAGCCACAATAACATTGACAAATACATAGTTGAGGAAGAGCCTCTTTGAAACTATACAAAGAGTCAAATAAGCAAATGGATGTATATAATTGACAACAACCA
>NW_023458555.1:83030669-83032888 GCF_013731165.1 Rhagoletis pomonella | reverse complement strand
AAATCAGCTGCACTTGATAGTAGTTGTTTGAATAAGGAAAATGAATTTGCAACAAGAGTTTACGGGATGTACATAGCTCAGTGGTTAACGCTTCTGACTTTGAACATCGATTACGCAGGTTCGATCCCTGCTAAAGTCTAGAAAAAAGAAGTCTGATGAGATGTGGTGATCTCCGAAATATCTGCTATAACTTCTACCGCTTAGACTTTGTTGCTTTTTAAATTTTTCCTAATAAAACAATCGTGGTACAAAGCTCAATAAAAATATTAAAAAATAAAATGTTAATAAGCCACAATAACATTGACAAATACATAGTTTATAAAGAGCCTGCCTGAAGCTATACAGAGAGCCAAATAAGCAAATGGATGTATAGAACTGACAACAACAACCACGCTGTCGAGTTTAAATAAATAGCGGCAAATCAGCTGTACTTGATGAATAAGGAAAATGAATTAGCAACAAGAGTTTACGGGATGTACATAGCTCAGTGGTTAACGCTTCTGGCTTTGAACATCGATTACGCTGGTTCGATCCCTGCTAAAGTCCAGAAAAAAGAAGTCTGATGAGATGTGGTGATCTCCGAAATAGCTGCTATAACTTCTACCGCTTAGACTTTGTTGCTTTTTCAATTTTTCCTAATAAAACATTCGTGGTACAAAGCTAAATAAAAATATTAAAAAATAAAATGTTAATAAGCCACAATAACATTGACAAACACATTAACGTATTAATTTGTTAATAAATAATAACAATAATAATAATAATACATACCTTGCAAGTAAAAAGTCTCATATACATATTAATACGCTTATATATTTAAGCAAAACCCTACTTCTAAAATGTGACTACGGACTCTACCTCTTCGGCTACTCCCCAAAATCAGCACTTAACCTCTTTAAGCCACTATATCACCAAGCTGCGCGTGCGAGTATTTTTGCATTCCCACGACAGCCGGTTCTACGTACCGGAATGACTGGTTTTACCCGACCAAGGGCTTTTGTTTCGGCGATCTAACCCCGTTTGGGTCGGCGAAACCCGTCAAACGTTGCTCTATTCTAGGGCTACATCTGCTCCGTATCCTTCTGCTCAGGGCTGGCATTGAGTCCAACCCAGGTCCAGAAACTTACACCTGCAGCGTATGCCAGAGACGACTGCACACAAACTCGGAACAACCCAGATTTATATCTGGCCAAGGACTGTCACTCCAACAACACTCCCCAAAATCTCTTTGGGGATTTTGTATGCTGCTACAACAACAACAACAGGGCAAACCACCAACACACCCACACCCTAACACAACAGTAGATACACACACAAACACAATAGCACCTACACAACGCCGCCGGCAACTCATAGTCCCTCCAACAATCTGCTCGGTTTGAGAGTCCAGAATATACCGTCAAGTGCAACTCCTGCCTTGGCTGGTGCCACTTTAAGGCATACCCAGGACTTCGCAACACCCGTGATTGGACGAGTGACTATGTCGGCCCCTGCTGTGCTGCCCAGTCGCATACCTCCCCCGCGACGCCAACCTTGTTCAATTGCGCTGGATAAAACGTGCACCGTCGAGATCGCGAGCGAGACAATGCATTGCAATGGTGCAGGTTTAGCGTTCATCACGCACCACAATGTGCAGTATCGTCTTATTGAAGCAGACATCGACCGCAAGGATACCATCCTAGAATGTCAGGGTATTGCTATCCGGTCAGGCGATGTTGAGCTCGAAATATTTAACGTATGGGTATTCACGTTGATGGCGCAACAATACCGACGGTGAATAACCCCAAAAATTCTCGGAGTTACCTTCGACAGTCTGCTCTGCTTCTCGGTGCACACAACCGCAATTGTCAACAAAGTACAGAACCGCAACAATGTCCTCAAGTCGCTGGCCGGCAGCACTTGGGGCAAAGAAAAAGAAACGTTGGCAACATACAAGGCGATTGGCCGACCGGTTCTAAACTATGCCTATGCAGTGGATGAAACTACAGACTTGCCAGAACACGGCACTATGAACAGCGACCGGATGCCTCCTGATGACGCCCCAACACCACCTACACAACGAATCCCAGATGCTCCCAGTCAAGGAGCATAATACAATGCTCTGCAAGAAGTTCCTTGTGGGGACCCACAGACATGTTCATCCCAAAAAACAGCTGCTTGCAGAAGAGCCCTCGCCAAGGCACGTCAGGATGCATCTCTACGAACTGACGGACGAAGTC
>NW_023458555.1:83008833-83030569 GCF_013731165.1 Rhagoletis pomonella | reverse complement strand
AGCCAGCGACAGATTTTTGCGACCAATTTTAGTTTTGCTCATATTCAATTCAATGCATCGTACAATGCTCCTATAAAGCCTAGTAACGTTCCGCTGCGGCACCACGGGTGGGTTGGGCTACAGCAGCCTCCCACGCAAAAAAAAAAAAAATAAAAATAAAAAATTTAATTAATTCAGTTTTGCTAAAAATGATATGAATGGTAGAGTGTATAGTATAGAGTAAGAAAACGATGTTCAACTGGCTGTATGTGGGTGGGTTATACTTCAGCTGCTCAGGTGTATACAAAAAAAAATTGTCCAACCCTAAACACTAAGAACAGGCAGAATGGAAGGGTAAAATAAACTGTAAAATAGTAAATTTTTTCAATATTCAATATTTTGACAGGAGACGTGGTTTTATTGTTTTAAATTGCAAAATATATGATTTATAAAAAGAATTAATAGCGAAAATGATAATAAACGGTGATTTTTGTGAAAGTATTAGCAAATTTCAGTGGATATAAAGTTTCTAAAGCGTTGTTTACTTTTACTTGAGAATTGTCAAATCCCAAGTAGCGGTTTCTGGAACGTGCCATATTTGTTCGCTACATCCTGATGTGATAAAAAGAAAAGCTGGCAGCACTCCGCAAGGTTGCAGAAATTTTTCAAAATATGTTTGAAAAATATCTTCATGTTGAAGGATCTGCTTTACAATGTCAACGAAAAAATTTTCCAAAACTCAACGCAAGTTGCTATTTCAATTTTGCACTTTATAATACTAACATTAAATTTTTTTAGATTCTAATTAAAATGCTTGCAATTTGGGTGAAACCGTGTAGACTTTTTAATTTTTGTACAAAGTTTGATCGAAAACCTGAGATTTACCACATTTTATTGAAATCTAACACATTTTTTTCCACATTCTACCACACAAATTTTTTTTTGAGTCCGATCACTGCTGGCTGTATGTGGGTGGAAAAACGTTCAGATGAGGCAGTGAAGGTGTAACGCAGAAAGCTGGTACATATATTACCGGCACTCTCAGGGCACGCGTAACTTTAATACGTCAACTGAACGTCTTTCCGCCCGAACTGAACGTTTTTTTTTTGGTTTAAGGTGATATGTGAACTATCATATCACCAATTTTTACCTGAACTGAAAGAATGTATCTAAAGTTACACGTATTTCGTACAAGTGACGTGCATGTTAATAAATGAAGAAGTTTATCAATGAAAATTTTTATTTGACGTACACAATATTGTACATAGCATATAGACATAAATAAATTTAGGTTTCTTCCTCGCTTTGGTCTGCTGACGAGCTTGTAGCGTCGTCATCCGAATCACTATCAGAATCGCTTTTGGAAATCTCACCATCTTATCATCAGGTTGATCGATATATGTTTCCGTCAATCAAATCCAATGTCGGCCGCTGTGGTGTAGTGGTAAGCAGTGCGCGCTTTCACTCATCAGCACCTGGGTTCAAGCCCTGGTCAAAGCAACATCGCAAAAAAATATAGAAAAAAGGTTTTTTCTTAATAGCTGTCGTCACTCGGCAGGCAATGGCAAACCTCCGAGTGTATTTCTGCCATGAAAAACAGCTTCTCATAAAAATATAATCGCCGTTCGGAGTTGGCGTAAAGCTGTAGGTCCCTCCGCTTTGTGTGACAACATCAAGGCGCACGCCACAAGTCGGAGGAGAAGCTCGGCCAAACACGAACATACATATGTGTAAGCGCGAATCAATTATTATTATAACCAAATCCAATCCAATTTTAGCATCAGTGGGTCTGAGCAAGTACGACCGACCGACTTCACAGGCGAGTTGAAAAATGTCAACTTCAAAGAGGCTATTGTTAATTTTTTTGTTGACCATTGGGCAGAGGATTACATGGTGCCGTGACGCTTGCCATAAGTATATAGTCAGAGATGGTAAAATAATCCGAAGTATCGAGCATCAACTGACTTATTCTTGTCACGAGGAGGCAGGCACTAAGATTATTTACCATATTTGTAAATTACAAAGTGATACTAACGTTATCATTCGGTGTTCCGACACTGATATCTTAGTCATGCTCGCCAATATGAGCAATATTGACAAGAGTATTAATATATCGATGCAAGTTGGTGGTTGCATGAGTAAATACGTGTAACTTTAGATACATTCTTTCAGTTCAGGTGAAAATTGGTTATACGATAGTTCAGATATCACTTTAAACCCAAAAAAAAAAACCTTCATCTGACTGTATGCGGGCGAAAAGACGTTCAGTTGACGTATTAAAGTTACGCGTGCCCTTCACTGCCTCAGCTAAACGTTTTTCCACCCGCATACAACCAGCTGAACGTTTGATTTGATTTAAGTATCATATCAACTATCACCTGACCAATTTTCGTGCGAACTAAAATCATACATTTTTTTAATTTTATTTTTTTTTGTATTCACCTGAGCAGCTGAAGTATAACCCAGCCACATACAGCCAGCTGAACATCGTTTTTTTGATCTTTACTATACACTCTATCATTCATATCATTGCTAGCAAAACTGAAATAATTATATTTTTTATTTTTTTTTTGTTTGCGTGAGAGGCTGCTGTAGCCCAACCCACCCAGAACGGCGCAGCGGAACGTTAGTACGCTTCATAGCGACATCATACGAGTCATATATATTAAAAAGCCGGAACTTAAATTATTGACAAAAATATGTCGCTGGCTCCCGGACTATAAACGTAAGCCACAAATTATGCACTCACGCATCTCTTACCCAAGTGATAAGTGTCCTTGAGTCGCATGGTTTCTTTTTCCTTACCTAAACATTTAATTTCTTTCTTTGCATCAAGGCGTGGGACAATATGCCTGTGATGCATGCAACATATGGGCACACTTGAATACACCAAAATATACGTATATACTGCGATTGTACCTACAAAGATGCAACACATGGACATAAGCATATGCACATACATACATGTATAAAAATGCGTGTTGCTGTTCATAAGTAGATATGAACAGAGATTGTGAAATTGAAGAAGATATAGAATATGTCAGCTGATTAACAATGTTTGCTTCGAATAATTTGGGGATAGCGGAGAGCTTCGCTATGCCTCGATAGTTTTCTATAGAGGACCTGCCGCCATTTTTGTGAAGTAGTATTATGAAAGACTCCTTCCAGGCTGACGGAAAAACATACAGTTGACAGACGTACTGATTTTATCAGTACAATACTGATTTTTCAACTCTTGTACTGATTTTATTCATTTCTTCAATCAGTACGCTAATGTCCTGATTTTTCAAAATATGTACTTATTTGTACTGAATTTTCAATTCAAACCAAATACTTTAGGATTTTCCTAAGGTTTTTACATAACGTTGGAACTTCCTTAAACTGTACTGAAAAATGTAAGAAGAAAATAATTTAATTATAGTTAACATGTTTCAGATAATGTTTGATATGCCCAAGCAATAAATATAACAAAAAGATCAATCGTTTATGGGCATATCGCCGGGTCGTTACATATCAGTTGCGATAATATGATGGAGCTTAACACCCCTATTCTGCAACTCTTTCGTATTCGGAATTCGCTACGAATCATAGAAATAGTATGCTGCAATCCGAATCGTATTTTCAAACTTTCGAAATTCGTAACAATGGCATGCCTAAAAACGGACGAGTAAGCTTTTTTGCGTAATTTTGTACGAAAACAATTCTGTGTTGGAGGCGAGATAAAAGATGTAAATCGATGTGTGTTTGCAGGAAATATTAGTGTTGTTCATTTAAACTGATAAATCTGCCTTTCGCATATACGTATATTTTTATCCACTGCTTTATATAAACCAGCAAAAAATAATCTTTCATGCCCCTTATTGAGAAACTTGGGTCCGGTTTAGTTATTTGTACAAAGATTTTCGGTTGTTGTGTCCAAACGCATAACCCGAATCCAAATACTTTAACATACACGTATAACCAAAGGATTAAACTTTTAGTTAAAGTAAATTTTCAAATTTCCGGCCACTAACTTATTAATAAATTCGGTTTGCACTATGCACTTTTTTTGCATATTTCGATGTGGGTTCTGCGAAAAAATACTGTGGATGGCGTAGCCGGAGTGATATGCACAAGAAATGTTGTATAGTTTTGACATGCGGAAGCCCCTCTACTCAGGCAACACAGAAAGGAGAATTCTAAGCGCGGCCGAAGGCAGAATCAAGCGCAATAGGTGGTGGACCTAACAAACTGCGTATTTTCAATGGCTTGGAAGATGATGTTATTGCATTAACTGGATTGGGAACCAGTTATTCAGGCATAGGAGGAGTGTGTTTTTTTTTAATTCCTTTCCACTTTGTTTTCCTTCATTCAGCTGTCTTCGAAAAACAACTGACAGCTGGCAATGCTGCACATGTTTCCGCAAGGGTTGCAGCATGTGGATTTTTCGTTTAAACTGAAAGTTATATTCGAGATAACTAGCAACACTCGACAAAAAAGTCAGCCTTCTTTTTAAATAACTTACCCCCTTATTCCAGAACCCGAATTTTCGTAACTCGTTTTTCGTAGCGTAGGCTGACTTTTTTGTCGAGTGTTGCTAGTTATCTCGAATATAACTTTCAGTTTAATATCAACAAACTTGAATATTCGAATGGCTTGTGCCTATAACTTACAATTCTTTTTTCACAATTTACTGACATTGTAAAAGGTTTTGCATACAAGACAAACAGTTAGATACTCGTTTTAGCGAATTCTTAGTCTTTCCAAGTTTTTGCGTGGTTGAAAAAATTAATTAAGCCATAAGGAATTATAGATTGAGTCCTTAAATATTGGTACTTTTCCACATTTGAAAAATTTTTAATTTTGTTCCATCGAAGCAACTGAGGGGATCTTAAGTATAAAGTTTGCTTCCTGACGCAAAGTGAAAAACTGTCCTCTAATAAAAAATTGTTTAAGTGAACTTCATACTAAAAGTAATTTTAAAATGAAATGTATAGAATTCTTTGACTATTTAAACCCAGAAGATGGAAATTATCTCATTATTGCTATTCAAAAGTGTCATAACTATAAACTAATTTATTGGCTTCTGTGTACAATGTGTGTACACTCATGTTAAAATGAATAACACCTTTATTTTTTATGAACTATATTTTATTTATGTACCAAAATATTGTTAAAAACAAGTACTCTGGCGGTTTAAAGTATTATCTGTTACTTACATTCATAATTTTGCTTTGAATAAAAATGTACTGAAAAGTACTGATTTTTTAGCATGAAAAAGTCTAACGTACTGATTTCGCGCATAAAAATCTGGCAACCCTAGAAAAACACCATATTTTACTGACAAATTGAATAGAGTTGGTAAAGGCTCGCAGATGTTCTCAGCGCAGTTTCTAAGAATACAGGTCGGAATATGACCAGGTCCAGGCCTAAATGACGCAGGTTTTTAAATAGTGTAAAACTTCATCGGAAGATATTACTGGAATATAAGCAGAGTTGATTGGACAAAGCTCGTACTGATAGTCTCCATTTATAGGGAAGTCTACAGAATAATTGGACCTAAAGAACTGGAAAACATGTTGACAATGAGTTGGCTGTCGCTAGACACAGTGTTGCGATAATGCATAGCGGACGGAAAACCATGAACTTTACGCTTTGAATTTACGAAACCATAAAATGATTTAGGATTGTTAATTAAATTCTTCTTAATTTTACATAAATATGAATTAATGCAAAGTAGCTATGCCGCAAAACTGAGTTTACTGAGATATTAAACTTTTTATGAAAACAAAATTTTTGTAAAAATATTTTTTTTTGAATATACTACACAAAAATTTTTTCTTCCCTCTGATATCATTTTTATACCATAGCGCTCTTATGCATAAGGGTCCCAAATTATGTGGGAAGAAGTCCAAATTCAAATGGATGAAATGAATTTTTATGGACATGTTAAAACCTATTCCACCGTAAGCATTCAAAAATTCGTTAACAACTGTAACATAGTCGTCGCTTCTGTGGTATCCAACGAAATTATTGCATAGCGCTACAAAACACTTCCATGCATGCTTTTCTACAGAGCTCAGCTTGTTCAAAAAGCTCACTTCGCTCATAATTTTACAAATTTGAGGTCCTCCATGGGACAGCTTTTCAAACCGTGCGAACCGTGCACCGTGCAAGGGCTTTGCAGGACTGTGAGAATACCCCCTTAGTTTCATATATCCTAGGTTTAAATGCAGTGGGACGTTTAAAACGTTTTTCCTGCCTATTTGATCCGGATCTCGGAATGATCATACTTTGCGTTCATACAAAACGTCAAATTAAAAAAAAAGCGGTCAAGAAAACATTTTTGAGTTGTATAGCCAAAAATAATATTTTTGCAAAAATTTTATTTTCATAAAAAGTTTAATAACTCCTTAAACTTTCATCCGATTTCTGAAAATAAACACTTGTTTTACTCGCTATTAAATTTAGTTGTACAGCCGATTTAGGACTAGTCTGGATTTTTTATAAAATAGTGCGTAAAAAGCTCACCAAAGTGGAAAAAAAGGTGAAGAAAGTAAAAAAAGGTGTTTGCTGGGTAAATACACACATATCTCTTAAGGTTTTTTTATTCACATATATGTCGTTAGAAAGGCCCAAGTTTCTTATTTTTAAGCCCGGCAATAAACCGAAACTCTGTTCATAAACCGTTTTTTTTAACGGTAAATCACGATTTTATATTTCGATTCTTGTTTTACTCGAAAAGACCTACCAGAAAATGTACATAACTTCCCGGGTATTTTTTAGTGTCGCACAGTGTTATTACGTACATATTTCATTTATGATTTCGTAGCTTAACTCAAGAGCGGGATGGTATGCTTCCTTTGGCAAAACTAGGGGATCACACCGATTAATAGAGGCCTTCGGAACATCATCAGCGTACACGAGATCCAAGACCTTTCCAAACTTACTTGGACATACATATATTTATTTATTTAAGGCAAAGTTCAGCCGTTTCCTCCAGAAATACATTAAGGCAGTTCAGGATGTTGTGGAAATGGTCTTGGATTTGCAGTTGGAATTGCATTTGCATATTTTTTGCTTGCTGCCATGGCAACCGTGTGCATTTTATTGTTGTGAATTTACAAATGCAACGAATATGCAAATCCAAGAGCATATGTACAAGATCCTGAACAGCCCTATTGTAACTATCTATGAAACTGGTACAACATCGGTGTCAATAATGTTCCATGAAATGTGTGGCAGATTTAAATCGCCTAAAACAATGATAGAATCGGATGCCGTAAGCATTGCATTTACGGACTCAAGTAAAGAAACTAGCTGCATATCGTCACCTGAAATGCAAAATAGCGTAAAAACATCGCCACTGAAATGGAAAAAGTCGTGACTAATTATTATTATTTTTTTTTCATAAAACGATGTCGGGAGTTGTAATTTGAAGAAATCCATCACAGCAATCAAAAAGTGAATTTTGAATTTTTTAATAAGTTGCTACTTTTTGCATTTCAGTGACGATGATGTTACGTTATTTTGCATTTCAGGTGACGATATATACTGTTACGGCGGAATTAGGAGAGATGTAGCAAAGAGCTAAATAAATATAAATCTTTCCTGCCTGTACCCGTATACATTTAAATTCGGTATATTCAATGACAGGAACCCTAACTTCCTCGGATGGGATCGATGAATGCACCGAAAAAAGAACTCCACCGCCGATTCTGCCCTCTCGGTCACTCCTGTATATTTGATATTCATTTGGAAGAATTTAGGAATTAAAAATATGAGGTTTGAGCCATGTTTCGGTCAAGGAAATAATATTATAATTGCAGTCAAAACCTTTTAAATATAAGTCAGTTAATTTGGTATTCAAACCTCTAAAGTTTTGATAGTAAATACTTAAATTAGACTTGCGAGTTAGTTTTTTGAATCCGAATTAAGATTAGAAATTTTAACTACGTTGTTATTACTTTTATTAGGTTTATACTCAAACTCCCGAACAAACGCACCGGTCGGCCAAAATGAATTATTTAGTAGTAAATCAAAATCTTCGGCAGCTACATCAATTATAAAAGATCGCGATCGTATTTAAAATTAAATTTTCAAATACATACATCTTTAGTTCTAATTTTAGTCGATATATATGACTTTATATCATCCGAAGAAGTGTCTTTAGCAAATCTAGAGACAAGGATCGACCTTCTCGGAGGAATTACAACCAACTTTTTGGTAATGATGTCTGATATGCCGGATTCCGAATTATTCGGAGGAACTAAGTTAGACAGTGCAGCTTCAGATGTTGATGGCAACACTGTTAAACCAACCTACCTATCAACCTACGCCTACCTTTATTTTCTGGGCTATCCTCAGAGTGTGGAGGGTTGTCTAGACATGTGAAAGACTTAAACATTTTTTCGTAATGCTTAAATTTCTGAACAAGCACCGACAGATCCTTCCCGATTTCAGAAAAACCATTTCTGGACTGCCTAAATAATTTAAATAAATCAACTTCGGTTGATCTACATTTTTGACAAGACCAACGAAGACCCTTTCTTTCATTAATAGCGTCTAATACCTTACCGCTCAAACCAGCACATTTTATGTGGGCAATCCCATCGCAGAGCCAGCATGACACATATAGTCGCTTTTAACGTGGCAATTGGTGTAAATACATGACATGTGACAATTTCAGGGTAGAGCTTCGGCTTACTTAAACGTCAGAGAGCCTGGATAGTAAGCGGAGCTTTTTGACGAACGCGGTAAGTTAGGGTTGCAATTTGGCGAACGGAGTGAACAACATGTTTAAAATGATATTTATTTATAGGTTTTAGAAGCAAAAAAGCAAAACAGATTTGAAGACGATGTATCAATCAGAGAACCAATCAGCTGGTAAATATCAGTTTGAAAGCTATGAAGCGAACAGGTTTAAATACACTGTATATCTGACACCTAATTAACACAACTCGAACAGCTGTGATAAAGATGAAACAGCGGAAATGACAAAACGAGCAAACTCAATGTGCTCAAACAAAAGCAATTTTACAACAACAATATACAGCGTGGCGACGAATAACTGTTACCCTGGTTTTTTTTAGAAATAAAAGGGTCCTTTATAGATTTTGCGAAAAAAGTATTCTATTGTTAATTTTCCACAGATTTTACTTTAGTTGCACTAATTAATTATTAAATTTTAATGCCTATTTACATTTGCCAGCAGTTTAAACTTTAAGAGAAAAGTTCATTTGGCACGCAAGTCTTTTTCAGGTGTATTTTTTCTTAGGCTTTGTATAAAAAAAATGCAAAAAAGAAAAAAAAACTGTATAAGCTTGGTCGAATGAATGGCCGTCCTAACCACCAGTTCCGAGTCCATTCGATTTTTGAGTATGAGGCCTTATGTTGGACAAAAGGCGGGGTATAAGGGACTCAAAATGGAGAAAATTTGCCTATGGTTACAGAAGATATGGAATAAGTTAACTGAAGAAGACCTGCGTGCCAAATGAACTTTTCTCTCAAAGTTTACATTGCTGGCAAATGTAAATAAGGATTAAAATTTAAAAACTGATTAATACAACTAAAGTAAAATCTGTTGAAAATTAACAATAAAATACTTTTTTCGCAAAATCTATAAAGGGCCTTTTTTTCTCAACAAAACCTGGGTAACAGTTATTCGTCGCCACGCTGTATTATATGAAATAAAATACTCGGCACATGGAATTACGAATATTAAGTAAAGTTATTCAAATTTACAGGAAGTTTTGATATTTTACTTATCTTTGAATTGCGCACCAGAAGTTTATTCAGACTTTTTTTAATTTTTTACTTTGTTAAGCGTAAACAGCTCTATAAAACAAACATTTAAACAGATCACAAAAAAAAACACAGCTTCACAGCTTTGACGTTTGCGTAATTAATAGTTTTTATACATTTGTGTATAATTAATAGTTTTTATACATTTGTGATGTATTAAGTGGAAATTTTCACAAAATTATGTATTTAATTGGAATATTCGAATGTTGAAAATCCGCACAACAATCTTGTGAAGTTAATATAAATACAATGGAGGAAAACTCATGTTGCCACCCTATTAAAAATAAAATGGAGGTAAATTGCTGCTGGCACTCTATTAAAATAGTTTTTGTGCGTCCAACTTCTTTTTGCGTAGGCAGCCTTCGGCTGCGCTTAGGGATTACAACCCTCACTTCGTAGAATTCACCTTTCTGTGTTGCCAAAGAAAAGGGGCTGAACACCTTTTGCAGAGAACACTTTTCTGCATAGGCGGCCTTCGGCCGCTCTTAGGGATTATAACCCTTTCTTTCTGCGTGCGAAGAAACGGAACAGAAATCCCCTTTTCACAAAAGTATATTTCTTGTACATTATTTATGTTTATTTTAAAGTTGATATACAAATTGTATTAACAGATGGGCAGCAACAGTTTTCCTCCATCTTATTTATACATATTAACTTCACAAGATTGTTTGTGCGAATTTTCAACAGCGGAATTTTGCAATTAAAAACAGAATTTCGCAAAAATATGCACTTAAAACATCACATATGTATAACAACTTAAAATAAGTGTTCAGTTGAGTTCATTTAATCCATTTTTTTGTATCAAATTCATCAAAACATAGTGCGAAAAATGAAAGTGTTTTTGCAAAAACTCTTTAATGAATTAAAAATGTTAATTGCCGGTCAAGACGCGTCGATTGATACCACTCTTGAATTAGTCCGTCCATCTTGACCTGGTTCTACTAAAGTGCACTACTACCAAAATGAATTGTCGTAACTATTGCCAAGACGGCTACGCCACGGAGACAACTACAACGTATGCCTTTATTAAGTTTGTATAGTAACTTCTCCAGTAAAACATTGCAGCGAGAGCGTAAAAGCAAAATAGAGCGTAAAATTCAGAAGAAGAGAAAACTAGCACAAAAAGTTATTGAACACAAAACCAGTAAAAACTCGCAAGTGAATAGTTGTTATTCTGCTATAAAAATTTTACTATTTAAATATAAATCAGTTTTAAACTCTTTTCTTTACATCATTAATATTTTGATTTCCTTTCATTTTACTTTTGTTTGTGCTAAACCAATTCAACAAATGGCGGCTTTTGACATTTATTCTTCTTCTTCTTCTGCTAACTTATTTCTGCTAGTAAACATTTCTCTAGCAAGAATTTGCAGCTCTCCCGTGTTGTTAAACCGTTTTAATATTCTGCTGTAAACATTTTACTATTTATAAATCAGTTTTAAACTCTTTGCTTTACACACAAGCACTTACACAGTCCAGTACATCATTAATATTTTGATTTCCACTCATTTTATTTTTGGGTTTGTATAGTAACCAATAGTCAGTACTAATTTGTACTGGAACCTGCAAATTTGTACTGGAAAAGTGTATGATAACCAGTGTTACCGTTGTGCGACTAAAGTGTCAAATTGACACTTTTTGGAGATCGATGCGCCCTGACACCGACTTTTTAACATTAGGCTTATTTTGAAACTTTTCCAAAAAATCATGCGACCTTTGCTCCTTTTCTTTGATTTAAAATTCCATGTACACATTTTGACAATTTTATGTTTTAGTATTTACTTTTCAAAGGCACTTAAAAATTACACCTCTGGCCATATTTGTACTGATTTCAACCTTTTTATTATGTCAAACATTTTCCGAATAAATGGCCAGCAGTAGAATGAATTAATGCCCCGTTTTTGTAGCTTAGCATTTCCCCCAATTTATTTGTGTTAAATTTATTATTTATTTATTGATGTAAGTACTTTTTTAACTGCAATTATGTTTTCATATTAAATGCAAAATATGCGTATTGCGTCTTTTTAATATGTCCCTCATAAATGGGTTATTGTTTTAAGAGAAAAAACTATTTTTGACAAAAAATGATTATCTCCATTAATAATTTCTTAAAAATAATGAGCCATAGTCACAGATGAAATAAAGCCTACTGTAAGCAGCTTTTTTGGCAGATTTTCCGTTGAAAAAAAGCTAAAAGTAACGTTAGAGTCGATTTTATTTCGACTATGAATATGCCCTAATGAGTTTCGAAAGGTAAAATAATGAAAGTCGTTACATACAATGGTATAAACGATTCGAATGACTTGAAGACACTTTTTTTCGACTGTGACACTTTTTTGCCACTTTCGAAAAATTTTCAGCGGTAACACTGATGATAACCCAAAAAATTTGCAAGAGAGCACTGAATCGAGAGCGTAACAACACGGGAGAGCTGCAAATTCTTGCTAATAGCAGAAATTAGCTGGCAGAAGAAGAAGAATAAATGGCAAAATCCGCCATTTGTTGAATTGGTTAAGCACAAACAAAAGTAAAATGAGTGGAAATGAAAATATTAATGATGTACTGGACAGTATAAGTGCTTGTGTGTAAAGCAAAGAGTTTAAAACTGATTTATAAATAGTAAAATGTTTACAGCAGAATGTCAAAACAGTGCAACAACTGTTCACTTGCAAGTTTTTGCTAGTTTTGTGTTCAATAACTTCTTCTGCTAGTTTTCTCTTCTTCTCAATTTTGCGCTCTATTTTGCTTTTACGCTCTCGCTGCAATGTTTTACTGGAGAAGTTACTATACAAACATTTTGTTTGTGTTAAACCAATTCAACAAATGTCGGCTTTTGACATTTATTCTTCTTCTTCTTCTGTTAGCTAATTTCTCCTAGTAAAATTTCACTAGCAAGAATTTGCAACTCTCCCGTGTTGTTACGCCCTCGATTCAGTGCTCTCTTGCAAATTTTTTGGGTTATCATTCACTTTTCCAGTAAAAATTTGCAGGTTCCAGTACAAATTTGTACTGACTATTGGTTACTATACAAACCTATTGGCGCGTATTCATAGTCCCCCAAACCCCCTCCCCCCGACTAGAAAGGGGACAGTTTCCGCTTTCTAAAAAGGCGTACCTCCCCCCCTTGGGCTCCTCCCACAGGCCCCTAGGGAACCGTTTGAAAAAGGGGGAAAGACGGAATTTTCTCAGGTAAACTGAGCAGTTTGAAGTGGAATATGACCCAACTAACAGAAACCGTGGGATTTTTTAATAAAAGAAATTATGCTAAATTAGATATCGGGCGATTTTGAATAAAGAATAAAAAAGTTAATTAAAAATAGAAAAAACAAGTTTTATAAAAAAAATGTTCTTTTTAACAAATGTATTTTTGCGTAGAATTCCTTTCTGCGTAGGCGGCCTTCGGCCACACTTAGGGATTATAACCCTCAGGCAGTAGAATTCTCCTTTCTGTGTTGCCAAAGAAGGGGGGCTGAACACCTTTTGCAGAGAACACCTTTCTGCGTAGGCGGCCTTCGGCCGCGTTTAGGGATTATAACCCTCAGGCAGTAGAATTCTCCTTTCTGTGTTGCCAAAGAAGGGGGCTGAACACCTTTTGCAGAGAACACCTTTCTGCGTAGGCGGCCTTCGGCCGCACTTAGGGATTATAACCCTCAGGCAGTAGAATTCTCCTTTCTGTTTTGCGAAGAAAAGGAGCTGAACACCTTTTGCAGAGAACACCTTTGTATATTTTTAATGCTTACTGGGTTATATCCTATCTTCTTTTGTCTCTCATTCTTTTGCATATTTTGGAGTTTGACAGCTGAACTCTGCCATTTAATTTGCTTATGCAACCAAAGTCAGAAGCGTGAGTTTGAAGGTGTTTTTATTTAATGAATTGTGATTAATTAGTTAATAATAAAGTCGTAAAGCAAGTTATAACTAATCGAGTGAAGTGTAAAGTGAAGGGGAATACAAAAATGTATTGGTGAAGTGGCTGCTTTCAGGAGAACAGGAGTGATAAATGTACGCTAATTTCCGAATTTTACAAAAAAGCGCATATTTCAAACCCAATTTGTAAATAAATTAGTGACCAAAATTTACAAAAGTGAGTGTTAAAATAATGCGTAGACCCTTGACTACAAGTGTGTGGAATTTTTTTTTGGGATCGGGCCACCCCTTTGGACGGAATTGCCCGAAATAGTTGAGAGCGCTACTAAACCCCACCCCGCAGCCATTCTTAGGTTTGTTTTCTTTTTCGATGGTCATCTTATTGCCTTTTTATAATCAAGACGTTGCCATTTTTAACTTTATTTTCTTTTTCGATTGTCATATTATTGCCTTTTTATAATCAGGCAATATTAAAAAAGAATTTTTCACCATCGAATTGTTATGGTACGCATACATTGGGAGCAGCAGTGAGTGCAGGCGGCATGACACAATGGGGTGCACTGTGGCTAGTCATGTCGGCTGGGCGGGGTTCTTGCCTCACTACTGTTCCCTGCGCCATAGCAGAGAAAAGTCATGCATGTCAAACATCCCAACGGACGGACACGCAACAATTCAAAATTCACAAAAAATCCATTACAAAACAAAAAAAAGCTGAAAAAGAACGTTAAAATGTAAAAATTAAAATAAACTGAAAAATCAAACGAGAACAAATCCAAACTAAAGACAATAAAAAAAAAACCTAAGGCCGAATATGGTTGGGGCCCCTGGTGGAAGTGTGGCCCCTGGTGCTGACCCACCCTCATCCATGGGCACCGGCGCACCCTATTCCCGATGACCCCATTATTGAAAGTCCCTACATGCCTTCCTAAATAATGAGTCGACTCAGCATTCCCATTTTAATAACAATTTATTAATAAAAGTTCATTGTTCCTAACCTAATTCTTATAACTAATTCCTAACGCTAAAGTTCTTAATCCCTATCATTCCTTAAAACTAGTTCCTAACGTCTAAAAGTTCTTACTCTCAGGGCCGGTTGTTCAATGTCTGGTTATCACTACCACTACACTATCGACGATTTCGACATCATGCATGTAACATGTGATCGATAAAGCAGTAGTTGTGTTTAACCGGAGCTTCTACCTCCGATTTGTGCTAATCAGACATTGAACAACCGGCCCTAAGGTGATCATCAAAAAAAAACTAACGCTAAGGTAAATAGTGATGTAAGGTTAATTCAGGTAAGTATATTTAATAAATTGAATTCTAAATAAGATAAGTACTTCAAGTGTAAAGTGTATTCGTAAGGTAAGTATCTAGGGTAAGGTCAAAAGGTAAGTATTCGATCGGTATAATTAAGGTAAGTCAAGCAGGTAAGTAAGTCCGATAAAAAAAAATCAGGTAGGTAAGTCGGTTTGCAATATTTAGGAAAACGAGTCAAATAAGGTAAGTATTCCCCTCAGGGTAAGTATGAGTATCGAGGTAAGTCTAGTATGCTAAATACGGTAACTTAACTAAACTTAAACTAAATAAAGTCTAGGTAATTTTTTTCAGTTCTACTTTTCCTATAGGTATATTGATTTGGATTTCGTCCAGGTATTTATATATTTTCTTTAATCTCCTGTTTTCTCGCGTCTTTTTAGTTTATTATTATTATTCATATTTATTTATATTGCTGTTATTATATAGTGGTCATTGGTTGTTATGATTTTTTAATGTTTATTTGTTTAAATTTATTTTAGTTGCATTTTCGTAAAAGGTTATTTTATATCATATATTTTCTTTTCATTGCATTAAAATTTTGGGTTTATCTATTTATTTAAACTTTAGCTTTATTTAATTTTATTTGATTAAATTTTTTGGTTTGAGTTATTTCAAGTTATTCAAGCGATTTCATACTATTCCTGCATCATTGTTTCCTTAGGTCTAAACTTTTATTCCCTATGTACATATATGCTTTTATATGTATGGATATATAGGCGCGTATACCTGTATATACATGCACATATATTTATTTATTTATTTATTATTAATCAACAACAAACAGGATATTTACAGACTATATGATAGTTAAATACAAAGACCTTATGACAAGAGCCTTACAAGTAGATTCTTAAAAGTAGACTTAGAGCATGAGAAATCAAAGTCTATGGAAGAAGAATACGCATTAAACTGTGCTAGCGTCCTCCTAAAAGGAGCATTCATCCCATAGACAGTTTTAGCTATACCCACGAAAAATAATTCATTACAGCGGAGAATGCATGAGGGAACATTAAAATTAATTTTCATGAGCAGGTACGGACAATCTATTGATCCCGCACAGATATCAAAGACAAAACACATCGACAACATAGCACGCCTAGACTCTAAGGACATGAGGTTTATTAGTAAGCAACGAGAGCGATAGGACGGAATGGGATCTACAAAACTCATCGAGCGCAAAGCAAAGCGCACAAAAGCTCGCTGAACAGACTGTAATCTATTAACATGGACTGCATGAAACGGTCTCCAAACGAATACCGCGTATTCTAACCTGGACCGAACTAAGGACGAGTACAACAGTTTGAGAGTATAGGGATCAGAAAACGAAGAACAGTTTCGACGAATTAAGGCCAACATAGCGAACGATTTAGAAACAATATAATTTATGTGAGTTGTGAAGTTGAGCTTGGAGTCAAAATAGACACCCAGGTCTTTACATTCACTTATTATCTTTAGCGGCGAGTTTGAGATGCAGTAAGATGTTGGAACAATACTGAAAACTTTCGCATAATAAGAATAGTGACATTTACTAATGTTGAGGAGCAAACGATTACGCACACACCAACTATATAAGTTATCCAACTCACACTGGAGAATGGATGAATCTTCTGGACATTTAATTTCATAATAAGTCTTCAGGTCATCCGCGTATAGAAGATAATTACACTTAGAAAAACATGAGGAAATATCATTAATGAAAAGAACAAATAGTAACGGGCCTAGGTCACTACCCTGGGGAACACCAGAGGAAGCAACAAAAGAGTAAGACGATACATTATCGAGTCGAACGACACATTGTCTGTTATATAAATAGGAAGTTATCCACTTTAGAAATTGGGAGTAAAAGCCTAGACGCTCAAGTTTAGCTATCAACATTGGGTGAGATATCCTATCAAAAGCCTTAAAAAAATCTGCGTAGATTGCATCCATTTGAAAACCACTTTGAAAGGTATCCAGACAATACTCCGTAAAGGCAGCTAAATTAGTTAAGGTAGATCTGCCCGGAACAAACCCATGTTGATTAGGACATATCATATGTTTGACGGCAAAGTATATTTTGTCCTTAACTATGCACTCAAACAGTTTAGAAACTGTGGTTAGCTTTGGCCTATAGTTCTCAATATCATTTTTATTGCCGCTTTTAAGGATAGGCGTAATAAAAGTCAATTTCCAGTCATCAAGGAAGACTCTAGCAGCAAGTGACATGTTGAAAATGTGCCATAGAGGCTTAATCAAGGCAGGACAACTTTTAATTAGAACGACCGATAAGCCATCAACATCTGTATTAGTGGATGGCTTAAACTGTTTCATGCCATCAATGACATCTTCGACAGTCAAGTCTAATTTCCCGAAGTTGATGGAAGTATCTGAATTAAACAGGAGATCGTCAGGGACAAAGCCATGATCAGCATTGTCTGAAAAAAATTTGGCAAACAGATTAGCAGCATCAGAGATGAAATTAGCTGAAACCCCTTTAAGATGAACCGACGCAGGTATATTTGAGCAGTTTTTCTTAGCTTTTATGTAACTCCAAAAGGCCTGGGGTTACATTTAATATTGCTTTCTATATTACGAATATAATTTCGATGCAAAGATTTGTTGAGTTTGTTGAATTTACCTCTGTAAGACACATACCGCTCACGAAAATTAACATCATTAGAATGCTTTTGCTTTTGTATAAAACGTATTCTTCAAGTTCCTTAGTCGTTTGAGTTCTCTAGAGAACCACGGCAGCTACATCCACATTTTCAAATTGCCGATACCAATCCAGCTCAAACAAATTATTTAATTCCACAAAATTACAACGCGAGTAGTTAAAAGCAACTGTTTTACTACTACCTGGGAGTTCAAAATATTTAAAAAATTCAATTTCCAACACCAGTGGACTATGATGCAGATTGGAAGGCGAGATGTTACTGGCCGCATGCGAGAGCTTAAAATTAATATAAGAGGTAACAAATATTAAATCTAAAATTCGATTAAGTTCATTTAGAAAACCATTGATCTGTGACAATTCAATACATAGCAAGTTATCAATTACGTAAGATTCGCATAAACTATTAACATTACATGGAGTGAGAAAATTATCATTATCCATAAAGCTCCAAGAAATATTACCTAAATTGAAATCGCCTAAGACACAAAGTTGACTGTCACCAATTTTCTCGTGAAGTGCTAGGATATTGTCAATATGTGCCTTATATATGACGTCCGAGCTGCCCGGTGGGATATAGGACACGCAAATATACAGCACACCACACGCACCTTGTAATTTTACGCAAAGTTGATCCAGCACGGAATTGGAACCCGGCATCTCATAAAAAGAAGCACGAAGATAGCTGCGTGTAGCAATAAGCACACCACCACCCCTACTAACAACAGTTTTAGCAAAATCTCTATCCTTGCGAAAAACGTCAAAGAGAGCTGTGTTGAAGAACTCCGCATCAAAAAAGTTAACATTTAGCCAAGTCTCGGTTAGGACGAAACAGTCGTAATCCAGTTGCGAACTCAAAACGTAAACGGATTCAGATTTGATTCTGAGTCCCGAAGTATTTTGATAATAAAGGCTTGTTTTGCGGGCACCAGAAGCTGAAGGGTTTTTTACTTCTTGGGCTGAGGCTGACGACCTTTTTGAAAAAAATCAAATGGTCAGATAGAAATATTTGAAGGCCAAATATTTGATGTCAGCATTTTATACGTCAATACGTTCTGGAACTCCAAGCTTGAAATTTATGTATTTAATATCCTCCGAATTAGTATTTTTCTTAAGAAGTTATAGCAAAAAATCTCATTCCCATTGATAGTCGCATGTTTGGCGACATATTCAATGATGTTCTCCGTATTAACGGAGGGCAAAAACGAAGAAATATGAAGCCATGACAATTCAATACATAGCAAGTTATCAATTACGTAAGATTCGTATAAACTATTAACATTACATGGAATAAGAAAATTATCATTATCCATAAAGCTCCAAGAAATATTACCTAAATTGAAATCGCCTAAGACACAAAGTTGACTGTCACCAATTTTCTCGTGAAGTGCTAGGATATTGTCAATATGTGCCTTATATATGACATCCGAGCTGCCCGGCGGGATATAGGACACGCAAATATACAGCACACCACACGCACCTTGTAATTTTACGCAAAGTTGATCCAGCACGGAATTGGAACCCGGCAGCTCATAAAAAGAAGCACGAAGATAGCTGCGTGTAGCAATAAGCACACCACCACCCCTACTAACAACAGTTTTAGCAAAATCTCTATCCTTGCGAAAAACGTCAAAGAGAGCTGTGTTGAAGAACTCCGCATCAAAAAAGTTAACATTTAGCCAAGTCTCGGTTAGGACGAAACAGTCGTAATCCAGTTGCGAACTCAAAACGTAAACGGATTCAGATTTGGTTCTGAGTCCCGAAGTATTTTGATAATAAAGGCTTGTTTTGCGGGCACCAGAAGCAGAAGGGTTTTTTACTTCTTGAGCTGAGGCTGACGACCTTTTTGAAAAAAATCAAATGGTCAGATAGAAACATTTGAAGGCCAAATATTTGATGTCAGCATTTTATTATATTGACGTTCTGGAACTTCAAGCTTGAAATTTATGTATTTAATATCCTCCGAATTAGTATTTTTCTTAAGAAGCTTATAGCAAAAAATCTCATTCCTATTGATAGCCGCATGTTTGGCGACATATTCAATGATGTTCTCCGTATTAACGGAGGGCAAAAACGAAGAAATATGAATCCATTTGTGACGAAGAACAACTCCCAGCTCAGAGTTATCGTTAGTTCCAAATACACAAAGCCTTTTTTTATGAATGAGATTTTTAGGCATAACAGACCACTGTGCATTATTTGGATGTGCATTGTTAGCAGCATTATTCGCTATTGTATCATTTGACGTAACATTATTAGCCACAGCAGCGGCATATGACGAAGCAGCATCAGGAGCGCACGCAGGCGGCGCAGGCAAAAAGCATGAGTTGGCAAATGCAGCCGGCAACGTGCCAACAGGAGTGGCGGGCGAAAGAACAGAAGAAGCAACAGCAGACAAACCGGTATTACTACCACTACTAACTACTAGGTGCATCAGAAACACAATTCGTTTTTGTTATCTTATCAACTACTAGATTGTTAGCAGTACCAACAGCATCATTATGCGGCACAGATGAAGCGTGCATGTGAGAGTGCGTTCGCATTAGAACTGGCTGAGCAATAACACCTTCACTGGCAGCATTCACAGCAGACGATGTCTCCGAAGAAGAAGACAAAAAAGCAGAAATACGAGTATTACCACCAGGAGTAGTTATTAAACCGGTATTATTATCAGGCGCATTCCCAGCTGTTAGGCTATTAGCAGTAACAACAGCATCATTAGATTTAGATGAGGACATTTGAGTGTGCTTTTGCATTTTAGATGGTTGAGCAACAACACCTTCACTAGCTTTATGTTTTGAACGAGTAATACGTTTGTTTTCAATTATACCAGGAGCCGGCAAGTTAGTATTATCATTTACTGACTCAATTAATGCTATAAAAGTGCTTTTTAATCTGTCCAAGTCCGAAATCGCGTTTAGAATTGTATCTTTAAGCCTACAATTGGCCGCCCAATTAGTACACAAACTCATTATTGCGAGCGATATATAATATTAACCATAAAGCACAGAGCGAAAGAAAACACGTCAGGACCGTCTGAAAGCTATACTCAAGCCGCTCTTTGTCCGGTCGCTGTGGGTGAAAGATAGTAGGAAGATAGACTTGGCGCCGAGTTGCATCATTTGCAAAAAAAAATTTCAAGAAGGTTCTGGATTTTTACTCAAAAATCCATACTCCGAACGTTGCAAACCACAGCAACCCCCCGTCAGGTGGACCACCGGTCGCACGTTTACGCCTGGATAGGGAATTTACATGGGACGAATTTTCTGGCGATTTTTAGTTGGAAGCGACAATCACCTGGCGTAACGCCCTTTAACTAATTGCTTTCAATGAAGTTGGTCGCTGCCTACTTTCGTTCAACTTTTGATTCAACTAATCGCCTGTCGAACTTGAATCATGTAAATTCCCTATAGCTCAACGCACTAGCGCACACTGACTTACCTGAAACAATGTGATGAACAATGTTGGTTGATATACGCTGCACCACGGATTCCAGCCTGGATCTCCGGAGCAACTATGCTGCCGTTGCTTTAACTGCGAGATACTGCACTCACTCGCGCCGGAATTCGATCAAAATTGTTGTAATACCCTTTTTCCTTTATTAAAAGGTTTTAATTTTATTTTTTTTTTCTTTTGTTACGCGCACACGATGTTTCTCCGTATTTTTATTTGCTTCACTTGTGCTTTTTCCTTACCCGTTCCACTTCACTTGTCAAAAACGATATCGCAAATGGCCGCTTCGGGGTTGCCAGCAGGTGTTTTATACTCTTGCATTGCACGGGCACTGCGTCAGCGTCATTTGGACTAGTTCCGTTACTCTTCCAAATGGAATTTGCCGCAGTGCAAGGAGGAATATTTGGAAGAATAACGGGCACTGCGTCAGCGTCATTTGGACTAGTTCCGTTACTATTCCAAATGGAATTTGCCGCAGTGGAAGGAGGTATATGAAAAAAAAATCCGGGGTTGCCGTGACTCCTTTTCAAGTATTTTTACCGGACATAACCGCAAAAAAAAATCTTTTAAAACTCCTAGTTTACAAATTTGATAGTTTCATGGTGAATGCGAACGTCAGAATTTTTTCTAGCTCATGTGCTAGGTAAAATTTGGCAGCTTCTAAGTGTAATCAGCCTTATC
>NW_023458555.1:82997700-83008733 GCF_013731165.1 Rhagoletis pomonella | reverse complement strand
CAAAAAAGAGTACTGTCCCGTATAATACAGGACGGATGGTCACCGTAATTATAACCCTCATAAAGTAGAATTCTCTTTCTGTGTTGCGAAGAAAAAGCACTGAGCATCTTTTGCAGAGAACACCTTTCTGCGTAGGCGGCGTCGGCCGCACTTAGGGTTTATAAGCTTTTTTTATAATTATTTTACATTAATTCAATTTTTGTAAGACCTATACAACATATATATAAAGTACGTATACCAAATTAAAGGGAATACAATTTCCTATTAAATGAAATCAATCATTTTTAAAATCCATTCATTGGTTTTTGAGAAATCTTGATTTCAAAAATTGCTTATTTTGAAATTTAACCTTTGATAAGTCTTGTTGTTGTTGTTTACCCAAAAAAAGAAGTATACCGTTATACTCAGCTCAATCACCTCTATCGATTCCAATATCTGTTTTTTTAATTTGAGATTTGGAGCACAAGTGCATTTATGCCAAAAAAAAGTTAATTACAATGCCCGTTTTTATTGTTTCTAGTTTTCAGTGATTTTTTTGGGCATTTTTTGTTGAGTGGCAGCACCGACATTGTAGGGTGTGTTCAGAAATGCATCAAGCCAATGCATCAAACGCATTTATTTCTAAACTATTATTTATGGAAATGTGTTATTTACGCAACTAGGGTCCAATTAGGCATTTAACTGTGATGCGCATATTGGACATTTCCATCAATTATAGTTTAGAAATAAATGCATTTGCTGCTTTGGCTTGATGCATTTCTGAACACACCCGTAGTAAGCAAAAAGTGAGGTTGAATTTGACATTTTTTGCAACTTAAAAATCAATTTTCATAAAAACTATAAGCCTCCGGAGGGTGGGGTTTTCAGATTTACAACCACAAAAAGCCGCTCTAAACTCCCTCATTTTTGTTTTTTTTTTAAAGCCGGGTTCCGTATTGGAAAATTTTCCCTAGGAAATCAACGATAAATATTTAGAAAAAAAAATTAATAACGCTATGATCAGAGAAAAGCTCATGTTGTTTAATATGACGTCGAAACCCATCAATTGTGATCAGTCATATTTGACCAACTTTTATAGGAAGTATGATTTGTCAATACTGACCTAAGATTCCATTATCATTGATGATTCACATCTATACGAATTTTTCCATCAAATTTTGCACATTGCCCTTAATATTTTGATAGAAACTTTCATACAAAGTAATGACGAGTATTTCTATCAGGACTGTCGGTTATTTTACCGGTCAAATGATTGTCACTTCTTGCAGGGTATCGATTCCGTTTTTTTTTTTAATTCGAGAATTGTAGGCATTGTGCATTTGTTCCAAAATTTATCCAGTAAAACTTGCAAGTTCACCTGTCATTTTTTCTCTCAATTTCCCCTCTTGTGAGTTCCTTGCAAGTTTTTGCGTACGAAAACAACATCCAGTATAAACCAGCAAAATTAGTACTGAATTTGGGTACTGTTTAGTAAGTGGCCCACCTATTTCGGGGTATTGCGTCCAAAGGGGTGACCCGATCCAAAAAAAAATTGCACTCACTTGTAGCCAAGGGTCTACCCATTATTTTAACATCCACTATTGTAATTTTGGGTCACTAATTTATTTACAAATTGGGTTTGATATATGCCCTTTTTTGTAAAATTCGCAAATTAGCGTAAATTTATCACTCCTATTCTCCTTAAAGCAGCTAAATCAGCAATATATTTTTATATTCTCCTTCACTTTACACTTTACTCGATGAGCTATAACTTTCCTTATAACTTTAATATTAACCAATTAATCACAATTTATTAAATAAAAACACCTTCTAAATCATGCGTCTGACTTTTGTTGCATATGCAAATTAAATGGCGTAGTTCAGCTTTCAAACTCCAAAATATGCAAAAGAATGAGAGACAAAAGAAAATAGGATATAACCCTGTAAGCATTAAAAATATACAGAGGTGTTCTCTCTTTTCGTAAAGTGGCGACTGGCCCCTTTCGAATAAGGGGGGTTTGGGGGGCCACGCCCCCTCCCCCTCCGCCCCGCACCCCAAAAACGATGGGCCAATAACTAAACATTTCCCGAATTTGTTAAAAACGAACACTTTTTTTTAAAAAAACTTGTTTTTTCTATTTTTAATTTATTCTTTATTCAAATTCACCCGATATCTAATTTGGCATAATTTCTTTTATTAAAAAATCCCACGGTTTCTGTTAGTTGGGTCATATTCCACTTCAAACTGCTGTTTGCCTAAGAAAATTCCGTTTTCCCCCTTTTTCAAACGGTTCCCTAGAGGACTGTGGGAGGAATCCAAGGGGGGAGTACGCCTTTTTAGAATGCGGGGACTGTCCCCTTTCCAGTGGGGGGCCCCGCCTTCTCCCCCTTCGCCGCCCACCGCAAAAACGATGTGAGCGCTACTAAACATATCCCCTGCTTTCAACTAAAGTTGCCTGAAAAATCGCCTCATGTAAGTTCCCTATAAGTCAACCCGAATAGTACCCTACTTTATATTCGAAACTAAAATATAATAAAAAATATCTTACCTATCAGCTCCGGCACATGACAACATTTTATTGATTCGAATCACATGGAATGGATGAAGGCGCATTCGAATATGGAACTGATCTTTACCACAGTACTTTACCAAATACTTGTTACAACAAATCCTTCCGGCTTCCAAAGCTTCGCTACTTAGTTGTTCATATTCATCAGATACTAAATGAACGCATAGTGGAAAATCCTCCACTGATGCCTTCTTTCTGCCCAAATCAAATATACGAATCTTTGGATCCGGAACTCCTCGACAAAACCTCGACTTCGGATAAGGTTTATTTTTACAGTAACGATAACTGTAAATATAATTCTTCAAAATCAGCCATTATAGTCAAACAAACCTTACCATCTTGCTGGTCGCCGCCCCATCTTGCCTAGCCTTATGACAAAAAATAAACATTTAAAACAATGATTAAAACACTTCGCAAAAAACTTACGTCCGCCACACCAAAAAGAAGCCAAAGGAAAAGGAAATACTATTCTTGTTCTCTCAAAAGCATGAATCTTCAACGTAATGCGTTTATATAAATGAGAAATTTTAAACCTAGCGTTAGACTGTGTTTACACAGTAGTATAACATAAAGACCTCAGTATGTCCCATGAACCAAAAATACAGGATCACGTAAGAACGCGACGTTGTATTTGTAACTGTTTTTGAGAAAAAAGTTTGCGAAAGCGGGTTCGTCAGCTGAGCGTTTGTTTACATCACAAGCACCACTATTTTACACTTTTATTCAAGTAAAGAAGAGTTAATTCAACATGACAACACATTTTAAAGCATTTTGTTGCATCATTTTACCTAAATTGTGCGTTTAAAGTGACTGACAATAATTTTGGCTAATTTTGGTTTTCGTTGTTTTCTTTGCTTTGTTTACTTTTCGCTCGTTTTCCAGTGAAACAAGATGGCGTAGAACCCGCTAAAAAAATCGACTTTTTTCACTCTCTTGTTCTTACCTGATCTTGTGTCTTTCGTTCATGAGTATGTCCAGAAACAAACAGCTCTTTTTTCACCAAATTTGGTTCCATGATCCAACTACACAAGATCTGACATATATGATATCTGCCAATTAAGGGTTGGGCACGGTTACGATAAGCGGCGCCCCAAATTTTGAACAAGGACGTCGATAGAGGTTTCTGAAGCAAGTATAACGGTATATGTTTTTTTTTTTAATGGGAAACTAAAACTACAGAGGTTACCAAGGGTCAAAGATTAAATTGATAATTTTTTTTAATCCAAATATCTTGAAAACAAAAGAACGGATTTCAAAATTTGTAATATCATTCCATAGGAATTATGAATGCCTTTAATACGATGTGATCTATACAGCATATAAAGTTTTGGCAAAAATTCAATTCAACTTAAAAAAAGTAAAAAAAAAAACTTAAACAATCACATAATTATTTAAAAATTTCCTTATTATACATATTCAAACATTTCATAATCCAATAGGATATAAAACAAGCTTTCGTTTGATATACAACATCATGGTTTCAGTCCGTACTATACGGAGTATTTAAAAAAAAAAAGCATAGGCGGCCTTCGGCCGCACTAAGGGACTATAACCCTCAATAACTAGAATTCTCCTTTCTGTGTTGTGAAAGAAAAGGGGCAGAACACCTTTTGCGGCCTTCTTCCGCACTTAGGGATTATTACCCTCACTAAGAAGAATTCTCCTTTCTGTGTTGCGAAAGAAAAGGGGCTGAGCACCTTTTGCAGAGAACACCTTTTTACGTAGGCGGCCTTCGGCCGCATTAGGGATTATAACCCTCACTAAGTAGAATTCTCCTTTCTGTGTTGCGAAAGTAAAGCGGCTAAACCTTTCTGCGTAGGCGGCCTTCTTCCGCACTTAGGGATTATAACCCTCACTAACTAGAATTCTCCTATCTGCGTTGCCGGAGAAGAGGGCACCTTATGTGAATAAAGTACAGTAAATGTAAGATTGGCGCATGCTTGTAAATGCAGTTACATTTTTGTATTATAACTGAATTTGATATGGGTTACTGTCCGCCGCACAAAATATAAATACTTCATTCTTCGGCGTATAGCGCACCCGGTAGCGTGCCATAAATTTCACCATATAATAATTTATATAGAGCGTATGGCAACACCAAATCTCCATGGAAGGTCGGCCATTTTGCGATGTCCTTGGGGACATTGTCGCTGATTGTCACTAGTTCCTGCAGGTCTGCTTGCCTACTTCTTTCGGTTAATTAAAGCTTTCCCGCGGAGGCTGGGGATAGTTTGTGGCAGCTGTCTGTAACTGCCCGTCTTCACAGGATTGAGTTTATATCTTGACACAAATGTTAGAATATAGAGAGCAATATATATCCGGGCACCTATTGCGGTGACTTGGTAGTTTGACAACTACGTTTTCCTTTGTACTAAAGCGTTCTGGCGGCAACATTATCGATATTCTGATATCTGACGATTGGCAATCGGTAACATTTTCGGCATGGTGTACGAATAAATTGAGTTTTGCTGTGGCAGCCGCAAGGAAAAATTTTGACAGTTGGGAAAAAACCACACAAACGCTCGTGCAGAAGCTCTATTGTGTGTGTTGCTGAAATTGTTAAATTTACATCTATTTTATAACTTGCAAGTAACGTACGTTCTTTTGTTTTATCAGATTCCATTTTGATTTTCATTCTTTATTACCGCCCACAATATTCTGCCTTATCCTGAGTTTCGCCCGAAAATTGTTCATTCGCCCTTAGTAAATACATGGAAACCAAAAGTGAAAAGTGAACCTGTTCGGAAAAAAATGAAACTCATCATAAGGCTGATTACACTTAGAAGCTGCCAAATTTTACCTAGCACATGAGCTAGATAAAATTCTGACGATCGCATTCACGACGAAACTATCAAATTTGTAAACTAGCAATTTTCAAAGATTTTTTTTGCGGTCATGCCCAGTAAAAACACTTGAAAAGGAGTCACGGCAACTCCGGATTTTTTTTGATATTCCTCCTTGCACTGCTGCAAATTCTATTTGGAAGAGTAACGGAACTAGTCCAAAGGACGCAGTGTCCGTTATTCTTCCAAATGGAATATTCCCGCAATGCAAGGGTATAAAACACCAGCTGGCAACACCGAAGCGACCATTTGCGATATCGTTTTTGACAAGTGAAGTGGAACGGGTAAAAAAAAACACAAGTGAAGCAAATAAAAAGACGGAGAAACATCGTGAGCGCGTAACTAAAGAAAAAATAAAAATAAAATTAAACCCTTTTAATAAAGGAAAAAGAGAAATTACAACAATTTTGATCGAAATTCCGGCGCGAGTGAGTACAGTATCTTGCAGTTAAAGCAACGGCAGCATAGTTGCTCCGGAAATCCAGGCCGGAATCCGTGGTGCAGCGTAAATCAACCAACATTTTTCATCACATTGTTTCAGGTAAGTGAGTGTGCAATAGTGCGTTGAGCTATAGGGAATTTACATGATTCAAGTTTCACAGGCGATTAGTTGAATCAAAAGTTGAACGAAAGTAGGCAGCGACCAACTTCATGGAAAGCAATTAGTTAAAGGGCGTTACGCCAGGTGATTGTCGCTTCCAACTAAAAATCGGCCGAAAATTAGTCTCAAGTAAATTCCCTATCAAGGCATAAACGTGCGACCGGTGGTCCACCTGACGGGGGGTTGCTCTGGTTTGCAATGTTCGGAGTATGGATGTTTGCGTAAAAATCCAGAACCTTCTCGAATTTTTTTTTTTGCAAATAATGCAACTCGGCGCCACGACGAGGCTTACATCTCCCTTGTGTACGCTTGTTTTTTTTTGTAGTTCTTTTGCTTGCTATTTTCGTTTTTATTATTACATATTAACCAGTATCTTTCACACACAGCGACCGCGCAAAGAGCGGCACTAGTAACCGCGGAAGCGGAAAACAGCAACCGGGGTGAGCATCCAGGTAAACACCACACCCGCCTAAGAGGCGGCACCAAGCAACCGCCTAAGGGAGCGGCAAACCAGCGAGCCCAAAGACCGGCACACCAGCAACCGCCAAAGCGGCACCAAGCAACCGCCTAATGGAGCGGCAACCCAGCGCGACAGAGCGCCGGCGACTCAGCGGCCGCACAATGAGCGGGAAGCCAGTGACCACCTAAGGAGTGGCAACTCATCAACGGGGTGAGCACCCGGGGTCGGCTACACAGTGACCGCCCAAGGAGCGGCAGCAACAACAACAAAATCAACAACCGGGGTGAGCACCCGGGTATAAACAGCAACCGGGGTAAGCTTCCGGGTAACCAGCGCGCCCAACGAGCGCCAGGACCACTAGCGACCGCCTAAGGGAGTGGCAACTCAGCGCACCAGAGCGCCAGCGACGGCGCACATAGCGCCAACTCGGCGACCATGGAAGCGGCAATCAACAACCGGGGTGAGCACCCGGGTAACAAGCGCGGCCAAAGAGCGGCATACCAGCGACCCGGCAAAGAGCGGCACTAGTAACCGCGGAAGCGGAAAACCGCAACCGGGGTGAGCCCCGGGTCAGCACCACAGTAACCGCCCAAGGAGCGGCACCAACAACAACAAAATCAACAACCGGGGTGAGCACCCGGGTAACCAGCGCGCCCAGAGAGCGCCAGGACACCAGCGACCGCCTAAGGGAGTGTCAACCCAGCGTGCCAGAGCACCAACAACTGCACAAACAGCGGCACACCAGCGACCGCCAGAAGAGCAGTAACCAGCGAACGCCCAGGAGCGGCATAAGCAACCGGGGTAAGCACCCGGGTCAGCACAGGCGACCGCCCAAGGAGCGGCACCAACAACAGCAGCATCAACAACCGGGGTGGGCACCCGGGCAACTCAGCGAACCACCTAAGGTCCAACAACCGCAAAAACAGCGGCACACCAGCGACCGTCTGAAGAGCGGCACCAGCGCTACCACCCAAGAGCAGTAACCAGCGACCGCCCAGGAGCGGCATAAGCAACCGGGGTAAGCACCCGGGTCAGCACAGGCGACCGCCCAAGGAGCGGCACCCACAACAACAACATCAACAACCGAGGTGGGCACCCGGGCAACTCAGCGAACCACCTAAGCGGCACCTCAGCAACCGCCTAAGGAGCGGCACCAGCCACAGCAAAAGCGGCAACCAGCAACCGGGGTAAGCACCCGGATCATCACAGCGACCGCCCAAGGGGCGGCAACAACAACCACAACATCAACAACCGGGGTAAGCACCCAACGGCGATAACAACAACAACCTCAGCAACGACTACAACAACAACAGCAGTGCCACCCACAAGCCTGCGGCAACGGTGGGTGAGTTCCTATGAAAATACAAACCCACACATTAGGTAGGGAGAAAAAAAATAAAGAATAAAATATTTAAGACTAAAAATAAAAATAACAAAAAAAATAAAATAGGGATAATTTAACAAAACTAAAGAGGTTGAACTCCATAGAAGTAAAATAAATTAAAGTAGAAAATATGTATGTATATATATAAGAAGCAAAAATATTAAGGGAAGTAAGGGTAAAACAAAATTGTACCAAATTAAATGAAGATAGAGGAATCCAAGTTTATTGTAAAAAAAAGAGGAAAAGAAAACCGAATTTAATATTAAAATATAATCACATATTTGTGTATATATGTGCGTGTATATAAAGGTATACACGCCTATATATCCATACATATAAAGGCATATATGTACATAGGGAACAAAAATTTAGACCTAAGGAAGTAATGAAGCAGGAATAGTATGAAATCGGTTGAATAACTTGAAATAACTCAAACCAACAAATTTAATCAAATTAAATTAAATAAACCTTTTACGAAAATGCAACTAAAATAAATTTAAACAAATAAACATTAAAAAATCATAACAATGGACACTATATAATAACAGCAATATAAATTAATAATAATAATACTAATAATAATAATAAACTAAAAAGACACGATAAAATAGGAGACTAAAGAAAATATATAAATATCTGGGCGAAATCCGAATCAATGAAAATACACCTATAGGAAAAGTAGAACTGCTAAAAAATTACCTAGACTTTATTTAGTTCAAGTTTAGTTAAGTTACCGTATTTAGCATACTAGACTTACCTTGATACTCCTACTTACCCTGAGTGGAGTCCTAAATATAGCAACCTGACTTACCTTAAATACACCTGCCAGACTTACTTTAACTATATCCTACTTTAGTTACTCTTCACTTACCTGATATACTTACCTGACGTATCTACCGGACATACTTACCGGATATGCCCCTATACCTTAACTTAGCCTAAATTTAAATGGATTAGACTACTTGCCCACAATTACCTACACTAATACTTACCTTAATTATAGTTTGACTATTGAGATACTTACCCTAGACTTAAGAAGACGCTAGCTGTTTAAGAATACTTACTTTTTATGTTAGGATTTAGATTAATTAGTTTTAAGAATTAGGTTAAGGAAAATGAATTATTAATAAAATAGTAGTATAATGGGAATGCTGATCTCTCTTTTTACTTAGGAAGGCACATTCGGCATTTACTAACGGGGTCATCGGGAATAGGGTGCGCCGGTGACCATGGATCAAGAATGATAGAATACAAGATTGCGCCGATTGCAGCAAAATTCGTGAGAGTAATTTTAGCGTGACGTCATCGTAGAGTTGACAACTGAGAGCGGCGAGAATGAGGGCGACTAGTGATGTGCTGAATTGTCCCCAATACTCGGTACCCAATACTTAAAAAAGATTTCGGTACCCTATACTTCCCTTTCGGTATCCGATACCGATTATTTACATTAAACCCTCGCCATTATATGCATTTCAGGTTTAGAAAAAACTTTCATTACTAATTTATATGATATCGGCTAAAACACTTGAACTTATCGCCACAGAAAAATATTATTTTATCAGTTTTAACCTTAGTCGGTCCAAGGTTCAAGAAAAATACTTTGACGGATGAAGAAGCCTTTCAGGGGAGAGATTCTGTAGCCAGTTAGCGACAAGTTTCGGATCGATATCGCACTTGTTGACTTACAAATATTTGATATCAAACGTCGACAAAACCGATACCGATTCGAAAATTGTCGTTAACTGGTTACAGAATCTGTCCCAGGCCTACAAGAATGATATCGTCCGATTCAGCTGGAACAAAAATGCTTCAAACAAGTAAGGGTTTCTCTGTATTATGGCATCGAACCGACATATATACATCTTTCATTTGAATCAGTAAAAAAGCTCTATTGGCTCTTACATTCGGGTTTGGTTAGGCGTTTTTTCCATATTTTTGGCCTATGTGCGCTTTTATTCGAAACCTATATGTTTCGGTACCGAGTATCGAGAGTATTGGGTACTTATAAGTATTGACTCAGCACATCACTACTGCTGTCTTCTCTACTATGACGTCACCAAAACAGCTGATTCTGTCAAAATCACTGAGAGCCGAGTAGCGGTATCGTCATCGGCGCCACCTCTGTATTCTCTCCACCGTGACCATGGATGAGGGTGGGTCAGCACCAGGGGCCACACTTCCACCAGTGGCCCCCAACCATATTCGGCCTTACCGGCCGTCTTCACGTGCTGGAAAATCTCGCTTGCGTGACGACGCATGCAAGAAACCGCACGTGTAGACCGCAAAAAGTACGAAGCATGCTTTTTCTCGCATACCGAGCGGTATGCGAGCTCTCGCTTGCTTTCAACTGTCATTTCACTAAGATGTAAGAACTATGGTAGCATTCCGCCCCACTTACAGGGTAAATGTAGAAAATTCTCACATTGTTTCAAACTAGACAAAACCCGACGTGAACTTATTAAACTAGAACAATGCTTTCTGCTCAAAATCCTCAATTTAGAAATTAAAGAAAAAAATATCAATATAAAAATAGTCACAACCAACATTAAACATGGGGAAAATTTACTGAAAAGCAGACTTATGAAAGTAGAATACAAGAAAATAATAGAAAATCAGAAACAATTTTCTAATAAAGTTTCAATAGACACGCAGAAACTACATGAGAAAAAATTAGATGAGAAAATATCAAAAAATATAACACAATTCGGCATAAGATTTAATGAGGATTGGTTTATAAATAAAACAGATATTCCCATGCCTAAGTATTCCCGTTGGCTACTGTATCTTGGAGGCAAAATCGCATTGCCGGTGTCTAAGAAAACATTTTCCCCGATTCCCATAATTGCCGACTTAGAGCAAGGCATACAAGATATTACTGACGAAAGGGAAAAAGATGCAACAAGACGCAATATTTCTGCAAGAATCAATACATTCTATGACAGATTAAGTAACAATACGTATGCAGACACCAGAAAATTTATAGGTCAACACAAGGAAGAAATAATAATAACACAAGCAGATAAAGGAAATAAAAACGGTAATGATCTACAAAAAGGATTACGAAGATAGAATGAGGGAATTACTGAATGACAAAACAACATACAAAACCATAAGAAGTGATCCTACCCAACAATTATTGAGGAAAAACAACAATTGGGGTGTTCACAGTTCGTTCCAAATAGTGTCTGAAAATGTA
>NW_023458555.1:82995749-82997600 GCF_013731165.1 Rhagoletis pomonella | reverse complement strand
AAAAAAAACCTAAGGCCGAATATAAGGGCGCCACTGGTGTTGTTGTGACGCCCGGTGCTGGCCCACCCTCATCCATGGCTATCAGCGCACCCTAGTATTGATAGCCCCATAATATAATCCTAATGTGCCTCCCTAACCCAGGAAAAAGGTCAACATTCCCATTTAATTACAAAAATTTATTTATAATTCATTTCTTAACCTAAATATTCTTACAATTAATCATCCTAACACTAAGTCCTAATCTCTAAGCTGGTAAGTATATTTACTTAAATAACTAGGAAGGTAGGTCTCTTAAAATCAAGTGTGTTAATCGCAAGAAAATAAGGTAAGCATATGTAATTAGAACTAATGTGAATATATGAGGTAATTAGTTACGAAGTTAAGACAAAGGTAAGTCCCACAGGTAAATCCGGTATTTCAGGTAAGTGTGTATATAAGGGCAGTTAAATTAAGTTATGCAGGTAAGTATATGTAATTAGGATTAGGGTATGTCTGGTCTGTAAGTCAGGTAAGTAAGTCTGGTATTTTCACAAGTTAGGCAATAGCAGGTAAGTCTAGTAGGCACCTTAGCTTTAAAGTTAAATATATATAAAAATTCGTCTTCAACCCCCTTTTGTAGTTCCTGGTTTCGTTTGAATGTATTACCATTTTGTTTAATTATCTTTAATTTTATTATGCTATTTAACTATATTATGTTGTGGCCATTTAGTTATTACGATTTTTTTTCTCGTTTAACTTTAGTTAATTTATTACTTTATATTTTATTTTATTCGTAGTTGAGTTTATTTATATTAATTTCATTTAATCTTTTATTTAAGTTTATTTCGTTACAATTCCGTTCAATGAAATTTAAATTTATATATTAGATTCTACCTTAATTAAAGAATATAGAATATATTTAATTTTTCGCTTTTATTTAAACAAAAAAAAAATGGTTTCTTCAAGTTATCTCATTCAGTTCTGGTTTCTTTGTTTCACTTAAGCCTAAATACATTTTTTGTTTGATTCATACACATATATCCATATACATATATATGCCCCGCATGGATGTATATATGCGTATATATATATGTATATATATATATATATATGTGTGTGTGTATTAAGGTTTAGAAAGGAAACAAAAAAACACCTCTTAAGTTTTCTTTTCTGTCTGTTTTCTTACTTAGAAAGTCCGTATATTCAAATTCCTATTCACCCCTTTGCTTTAACTTTCTTAATTTAAGTTTTCTTTTATGATAAGTTCTTATTTAATCTACGTTTTATATCTCTTTAGGTTTACTTGAAATTTTTTTTTTTAATAAATTTAATTTTATTTCCTCTCTTACTCTCCTTTCTTTTTATTTTACATTATTTACCTTTATGCTTCCTCATTAACTATCATTTTAGGTATTGTATCCTTTCATAATTTCAGGACACACCCACCGTTGCAGCAGGCTTGTGTGGGGCACTGCTGTTGTTGTTGTAGTCGTTGCTGTTGTGTTGCTGGTGGTAGTTTCCGCTGGTTGTTGTTGTTGCTGGGTGCCGCTCCCTGATGTGCGCCCCGGGTGCTCACCCCGGTTGAAGAGTGGCGCGCAGGTGTTGCCGCTGTCCGCGGTTCTGATGTGCGCCCCGGGTGCTTACCCCGGTTGAAGAGTGTAGCGCTGGTGTTGCCGCTGTCCGCGGTTCTGATGTGCGCCCCGGGTGCTTACCCCGGTTGAAAAGTGGCGCGCTGGTGTTTCCGCTGTCCGCGGTTCTGATGTGCGCCCCGGGTACTTAACCCGATTGAAGAGTGGTGCGCTGGTGTTGCCGCTGTCCGCGGTTCTGATGTGCGCCCCGGGTGCTTAACCCGATTTAAGGTATTGTTATCAC
>NW_023458555.1:82994416-82995649 GCF_013731165.1 Rhagoletis pomonella | reverse complement strand
ATCCACAAAAGAATAAGTACGCCATGTATAAATTTTAACAATACACAAAAATAGAGCTTTCGCACGAGCGTTTGTTTGGTTTTTCAACACCATTTATAATTTTCTTTTAATAAAATCACGATTTGACAAATACTTAAATTTATTTATCTAATAATAATACAGCACACAACCCTGAAATCTAAGAAAAAGTCTGAGGAAGGCCATTAAATATTTTTATTTTTAATCTTAAAAAACTTTTTTTTTTTCTCCCACCCTAATGGGCACGTTTGCACCTTGGAACTCACCCACCATTGCGGCAGGCCTTGGTGGGGGCCTGCCGTTGTTGTTGCTGCAGGTGTCGCTGGTGTTGCAACCGCTACTGTGCGGTTGTTGTTGCTGTTAGCCGGGTGTTATTGTTGTTGCTGTGGCTACTTGCTGTCGTTGCCAGTTGTTGATATTGCAGCTGCTGCTGTGGCAGCCGATGTGGTCTCGTTGGTTGTTGTTATTGGTGCCGCTGCTGGTTTGACCCGGGTGCTCACCCCGGTTGTTGATGTTGTTGTTGCTGGTGCCGCTCCTTGTGCGGTCGTTGGTGCCGCTCCCTTAGGCGGTCGCTGTGTTGCCGCTCCTTGGGCGGTTGCTGGCGCTCTGGCGCGCTGGTTACCCGGATGCTTACCCCGGTTGCTGAGGTGCCGCTCCTTGCCGGTCGCTGAGTTGCCGCTTCTTAGTTTGACCCGGGTGCTCACCCCGGTTGTTGTTTGCCGCTTCCGCGGTCGCTGAATTGCCGCTCTTGGCGCGGCCGCTGGCGCTCTGGCGCGCTGGGTTGCCGTTCCCTTAGGCGGTCGTTGGTGCCGCTCCCTTAGGCGGTCGCTGTGTTGCCGCTCCTTGGGCGGTTGCTGGCGCTCTGGCGCGCTGGTTACCCGGGTGCTTACCCCGGTTGCTGAGGTGCTGCTCCTTGGCGGTCGCTGAGTTGCCGCTTCTTGCGCACTGAGGTGGCGCTGGGGCGGTTCGCTGTGTTGGCCCGGGTGCTCACCCCCGTTGCTGATTGCCGCTTCCGCGGTTACTGTTGCCGCTCCTTACTTTGACAAATATTTTTTATTCAACAATACTTGGTGCAACTATATGCATTAGATGTTCAAGATTGGATCTTGGAACATCAGAAGTTTAAATTATGCACATAAGTCAAGCATGAACTGCTTAAAGTTGCAATCATTTTAAGCATGGAACCCCATCTCCTACCAAGAGTACACATTAATT
>NW_023458555.1:82993861-82994316 GCF_013731165.1 Rhagoletis pomonella | reverse complement strand
AATTAATGTGTACTCTTGGTAGGAGATGGGGTTCCATGCTTAAAATGGTTGCAACTTTAAGCAGTTCATGCGTGACTTATGTGCATAATTTAAACTTCTGATGTTCCAAGATCCAATCTTGAACATCTAATGCATATAGTTGCACCAAGTATTGTTGAAAAAAAATATATATTTTTTTTTAACACTTTTCAGTAGTAGATTACATTAACTTTTTTTTTGCGTACACTTATTTTGCATGTTCTATTTATTTCAGGTGGAATAACACACGTCTTCCTATATTCCAACAGCTCGACCGCCAAGGAGCGGCACCTCAGCAACCGGGGTAAGCACCCGGGTAACCAGCGCGCCAGAGCGCCAGCAACCGCCTAAGGGAGCGGCACCAACGACCGCCTAAGGGAGCGGCAACCTAGCGCGCCAGAGCGCCAGCGGCCGCGCAAAGAGCGGCAATTCAGCGA
>NW_023458555.1:82991380-82993851 GCF_013731165.1 Rhagoletis pomonella | reverse complement strand
CGAGACCACATCGGCTGCCACAGCAGCAGCTGCAATATCAACAACTGGCAACGACAGCAAGTAGCCACAGCAACAACAATAACACCCGACTACCGCACAGTAGCGGTTGCAACACCAACGACACCTGCAGCAACAACAACGGCAGGCCCCCACCAAGGCCTGCCGCAACGGTGGGTGAGTTCCCAGGTGCAAACGTGCCCATTAGGGTGGGAGAAAAAAAATAAATTTTTTAAGATTAAAAATAAAAATAACAAAAATATTTAGAATTTGAAGTTGCGCTAAAATAGGGATAATTTAACAAAACTAAAGAGGTTGAACTCCATAGAAGTATGTATAGATATATATAAGAAGCAAAATTATTAAGGGAAGTAAGGGTAAAACAAAATTGTACCAAATTAAATGAAGATAGAGGAATCCAAATTTATTGTAGCAAAAAGAGGAAAAGAAAACCGAATTTGATTGTAAAATATAAACACATATGTGTGTATATATGTGCGTGTATATACAGGTATACAAGCCTATATATCCATACATATAAAGGCATACATGTACATAGGGAATAAAAATTTAAACCTAAGGAAACAATGAGGCAGGAATAGTATGAAATCGCTTAAATAACTTGAAATAACTCAAACCAACAAATTTAACCAAATTAAATTAAATAAAGGTAAAGTTTAAATGAATAGATAAACCCAAAACTTTAATGCAATGAAAAGAAACTATATGATATAAAATAACCTTTTACGGAAATGCACTAAGATAAATTTAAACAAATAAACATTAAAAAATCATAACAACCAATGGCCACTATATAATAACAGCAATATAAATAAATAATAATAAAACTAATAATAATAATAAACTGAAAAGACTCGAGAAAATGGGAGATTAAAGAAAATATATAAATACCTATAGAAAAGTAGAACGGAAAAAATTACTTAGATTTTATTTAGTTTAAGTTTAGTTAAGTTACCGTATTTAGCATACTAGACTTACCTTGATACGCATACTTACCCTGAGGGGAATACCTACCTGATTTGACTCGTTTTCCTAAATATAGCAATCCGACTTACCTACCCGATTTTTTTTATCAGACTTACTTACCTGTTTGACTTACATTAATTATACCGATCGAATACTTACCTTTTTACCTTACCCTAGAAACTTACCTTACGAAGACACTTTCCACTTGAAGTACTTATCTTGTTTAGAATTAAATTTATTAAATATACTTACCTGAATTAACCTTACATCGCTATTTACCTTAGCGTTAGTTTTTTTTTTATGATCACCTTAGAGTAAGAGCTTTTAGATGTTAGGAACTAGTTTTAAGGATTAGGTTAAGAACAATGAATTTTTGTTAATAAATTGTTATTCAAATGGGAATGCTGACTCTCTTTATTTAGGAAGGCACATTAGGGACTTTAATAATGGGGTCATCGGGAATAGGGTGCGCCGGTGACCATGGTTGAGGGTGGGTCAGCACCAGTGGCCACACTTCCACCAGTGGCCCCAACCATATTCGGCCTCAGTTTTTTTTGTTTTGGTTAATTTCTTATTTCAGTTTTAGTTTGGATTCTGCTTTCTTTTGATTTTTCAGTTTATTTTAAATGTTAATTTAATGTTCTTTTTCCAGCTTTTTTTTTATTTTGTAACGGATTTTTTTTTAATTTTTTGAATTGTTGTGTGTCCGTCCGTTGGGATGTTTGACAGGCATGACTTTTCTCTGCTATGGCGCAGGGAACAGCGGTGAAGGCAAGAACCCAGCCTAGCCGACATGACTTGCCATAGTGCACCCTATTGTGTCATGCCGCCTGCATTCACTGCTGCTCCCAAAGTATGCGTTCCATAACAAAGCTTTATCCCCATAAATGACTTCACCACAGTTTTTTTACTGGATATCACAGTATAGACAGTAGCCAACCTTTTTGGGTTGTTGTTGTAGTAGTCGTTGTTGTTGTAGCCATATTCACTCCTGAGGAAGGCACGTGATTGTGTGCTGCTATTTAAAGGCCTTCCTCAGAATTATTCTTAGATTTCAGGGTTGTGTGCTGCATTATTATTAGATAAATAAATTTAAGCATTTGATATATCTTGATATTGTTAAAAGAATATTAAGGGTATTCATCAAGCCTTATAAATGCATTGTAAACCGTATAAAGTTATAATTGTGTAAACCTTATAAATGAACTGTCAAAATTTGTATGGAGACTCGTTTACACATTTCTGATAAATTTCTCCAGCCATTTCACTTAATAAACTTGATAAACTAAAGCCAATCCAACTCTGTCGCAACTCTAGCTATGTTTTCTTGGGCAATAATCGTTATTCGCATACAAATTTTGCACGCAATTTCAACAACAACGAAATGATCCTGATAGAGATCTGGTTTAATTATTATCCGTTCTGTTTGTTTTGTTTCACTGATAATTTGGCCGCAAAGTTTGGTAGCCCTGACAAATGAATTCATA
>NW_023458555.1:82989452-82991280 GCF_013731165.1 Rhagoletis pomonella | reverse complement strand
GCGTCTGTCGCTTCTGTGAGCTGGACGAAGAAACGCCAGAACACATTCTCTGTGAATGTGATGCTCTCGCTAGGCGCAGACTAGCCCACTTTGGTGGCGCTACCCTTAATCCATTTGAAATTTGGAACAAAACGCCCTTGGAGGTGCTAGGCTACATTAAGAGCCTTCCCTTATAGGCCGGGGGCCACGCACAATAGACCACTTTAGAGGTCGCGGTGCATATGGCCCATAAAAATAATAATAATAATGTATATATATAAGAAGCAAAAATATTAAGGGAAGTAAGGGTAAAATAAAATTGTACAAAATTAAATGAAGATAGAGGAATCCAAGTTTATTGTGAAAAAAGAGGAAAAGAAAACTGAATTTAATCTTAAAATATAAACACATATTTGTGTATATATGTGCATGTATATACAGGTATACACGCCTATATATCCATACATATAAAGGCATATATGTACATAGGGAATAAAAATTTAGACCTAAGGAAGTAATGAAGCAGGAATAGTATGAAATCGCTTGAATAACTTGAAATAACTCTAACCAACAAATTTAATCAAATTAAAATAAATAAAGCTAAAGTTAAAATAAATAGATAAACCCAAAAGTTTAATGCAATGAAAAGAAAATATATAATATAAAATAACCTTTTACGAAAATGCAACTAAAATAAATTTAAACAAATAAACATTAAAAAATCATAACAACCAATGGCTACTATATAATAACAGCAATATAACTTAATAATAATAATACTAATAATAATAATAAACTAAAAAGACACGAGAAAATAGGAGATTAAAGAAAATATATAAATATCTGGGCGAAATCCAAATCAATAAAAATATACCTATAGGAAAAGTAGAACTGAAAAAAAATACCTAGACTTTATTTAGTTCAAGTTTAGTTAAGTTACCGTATTTAGCATACTAGACTTACCTTGATACTCCTACTTACCCTGAGTGGAATACTTACCTGATTTGACTCGTTTTCCTAAATATAGCAACCTGACTTACCTTAAATACACCTGCCAGACTTACTCTAACTATACCCTACTTTAGTTACTCTTCACTTACCTGATGTATCTACCGGACATACTTATCGGATATACCCCTATACTTTAACTTAGCCTAAATTTAAATGGATTAGACTACTTGCCCACAATTACCTACACTAATACTTACCTTAATTATAGTTTTACTATAGAGATACTTACCCTAGACTTAAGAAGACACTAGCTGTTTAAGAATACTTACTTTTTATGTTAGGATTTAGTTAATTAGTTTTAAGAATTAGGCTAAGTAAAATGAATTATTAATAAAATAGTAGTATAATGGAAATGCTGATCTCTCTTTTTAATTAGGAAGGCAGACTAGGTTTTTACTAATGGGGTCATCGGAAATAGGGTGCGCCGGTGACCATGGATGAGGGCGGGTCAGCACTTCGACCAGTGGCCCCCAACCATATTCGGCCTTAGGTTTTTTTTTGTTTTGGTTAATTTCTTTTGTTTCAGGTTTTACTGTGGTTTTTTGTTTCTTTTGATTTCAGTTTGTTTTAAATATTTAATTTAACGGTTCTTTTCCAGCTTTTTTGTTTGGAACGCATGTTTTTTGAATTTTGAATTGTTGTGTGTCCGTCCGTTGGGATGTTTGACAGGCATGACTTTTCTCTGCTATGGCGCAGGGAACAGTAGTGAGGCAAGAACTCCGACATGACTAGCCACAGTGCACCCCATTGTGTCATGCCGCCTGCACTCACTGCTGCTCCCAATGTATGCATACCATAACAAATTCTTAAGCCTCAAAAGTAGATCATAATAAAATAC
>NW_023458555.1:82973755-82989352 GCF_013731165.1 Rhagoletis pomonella | reverse complement strand
GAGGATGTCTGCCGAGATCGGGTCTACCGCAATGGTGATTTCTACCACTGTGGACTTGCGCACCCGATTTAGAACTCGCCAGTCCATTATTTTGAGGCCTTCATTCTGCCCCTGAAGAAGTAGTAGCGCGTCCTCATTCCTGGAGCTATCCAGCTCCGGGAAGAATCCCACCAAAATTATGGGGCGAGGCGTTTCTGTATCTGCTACCACCTTCATCTTTGCCCCTTTCCAGGGGGCAATCTTCGGAACTGTAGCCCTTATCCACTCCGCAGTTACTGCGTCCCTGCAGATAATGGATAACCATCCCGGACGAAAAGTGCAGCCATCAAAAATAGGCTTTATAGCGCTATCTTTGTTGCCTCTTATCGCCCTAAGGATGGCATTCTGAATGGCCCTCAGTTCGTCCGTCGACCAGACCGTAGCCGGATAGTTCTCGGGGACTATACCCAGCTTCACCTCACACAGTGCGTCCCTAAAAGATGCTGGTTTCACGGCCTTTCCGGCGTCTTCACGAGGCAGGCTTGCCTCGGTCGTGGGCATTGTTACTGCCCCAGCTGGCTCAGCTCTCGCTGCGCCGTCCATAAATTTGGAGACCTTCTTTGGGGCTTGCTCCTGTGGAGTGGAGCTCTTTGATCGGGTTCTTTTAGCCGATCTCTCCTTTTGAGGGGGCCCAATGGGCTCTTTCGCTAATTCCCTAGCCTCCTCATAGCTCATACCCTTCTCCAAATAGCGCTTGAGGCGTTTTCGACCGGCTCCACTAAGCCGATCTCGCTCTCGAGTTTGGACGAGAGTATCATTACCTGTCGGAGAGGCAAGCAGCTTCTGCTCATCCTCCGGCGAGATATCAGAAAGCGTTTTGACGGGACTCGCATCCCGTCTAGCGCTGGTGTCAACCATATCAACGTCATACTGGGGACTATGCGCCCCCGGTAGTTCTGTCGGGACAGTCCCCGTTTCGGCGGCTGCCGAAAGGCCATGCCCGGCCTCGTCTGCGAGCTGTTCAGCTCCATCTGTTTTCTTTGTTATTGTTTTTTTGTTTACGTTATTCATAGTGTTCCCACGAGTATGGGGGATAGTAGTACCGCTGGGACATAGCTTCCACTATCCCGAGCGGGGCTTCTTACAACCAGAGGTCGCCAGGTATCTGGAGGCCACCGTTATAAGACACACTAACGTAGTGCCATTCATCCCATAAGCACGGTACGGATGACACTCGGAATTACGGGTTTTATCGAGTTGTCCTCTCTAGATCCGCCATATTCAGTAAAAGCAGGGGCACCTCTCGCAGAGTGTGACTCTTCGCCACGTATGGTCGGTCTTGAGCCAACTGCTCCTGACTCAGAGCATTGCATCACGTATGGAACAATACCAAGAGCCTTGACACCCCAATACATATTTTTATATACATACATATTTTCTACTTTAATTTGTTTTACTCCTATGGAGTTCAACCTCTTTAGTTTTGTTAAATTATCCCTATTTTAGCGCAACTTCAAATTCTAATTTATTTTTGTTATTTTTATTTTTAATCTTAAAAATTTTATTCTTTATTTTTTGGGGTTTGTATTTTCATAGGAACTCACCCACCGTTTCAGCAGGCTTGTGGGTGGCACTGCTGTTGTTGTTGTAGTCGTGCTTACCCCGGTTGTTGATGTTGTGGTTGTTGGCCGCTCCTTGGGCGGTCGCTGTGTTGATCCGGGTGCTTACCCCGGTTGCTGGTTGCCGCTTTTGCTGTTGCTGGTGCCGCTCCTTAGGCGGTTGCTGAGGTGCCGCTTAGGTGGTTCGCTGAGTTGCCCGGGTGCCCTCCCCGGTTGTTGATGTTGTTGTTGTGGGTGCCGCTCTTTGAGCGGTCGCCTGTGCTGACCCGGGTGCTTAACCCGGTTGCTTATGCCGCTCCTGGGCGGTCGCTGGTTACTGCTCTTGGGCGGTAGCGCTGGTGCCGCTCTTCAGACGGTCGCTGGGGTGCCGCTGTTTTTGCGGTTGTTGGACCTCTGGTGTGCTGGGTCCACTCTTTGGGCGCGCTGGTTACCCGGGTGCTCACCCCGGTTGTTGATTTTGTTGTTGTTGGTGCCGCTCCTTGGGCGGTCACTGTGGAGCTGACCCGGGTGCTCACCCCGGTTGCTGTTTTCCGCTTCCGCGGTTACTAGTGCCGCTCTTTGCGCGCTGGTTACCCGGGTGCTCACCCCGTTTGTTGATTGCCGCTTCCGTGGTCGCCGAGTTGGCGCTATTTGCGCGGCCGCTGGCGCTCTGGCGCGCTGAGTTGCCACTCCTTTAGGCGGTCGCTGGTGTCCTGGCGCTCTTTGGGCGCGCTGGTTACCCGGAAGCTTACCCCGGTTGCTCACTCCAGTGGTTGATTTTGTTGTTGTTGGTGTCGCTCCTTGGGCGGTCACTGTGGTGCCGACCCCGGGTGCTCACTCACTGGATTGCCGCTCTTTGTGCGGCCGCTGAGTCGCCGGCGCTCTGTCGCGCTGGGTTGCCGCTCCCTTAGGCGGTTGCCTGGTGCCGCAAATAGCAAGCAAAAGAACTACAAAAAAAAAACTAGCGTACACGAGGGAGCTGCAAGCCTCGACGTGGCGCCGAGTTGCATCATTTGCAAAAAAAAAAAATTCGAAAAGGTTCTGGATTTTTACGCAAACATCCATACTCCGAACGTTGCAAATCAGAGCAACCCCCCGTCAGGTGGACCACCGGTCGCACGTTTATGCCTTGATAGGGAATTTACATGAGACTAATTTTCTGCCGATTTTTAGTTGGAAGCGACAATCACCTGGCGTAACGCCCTTTAACTAATTGCTTTCAATGAAGTTGGTCGCTGCCTACTTTCGTTCAACTTTTGATTTAACTAATCGCCTGTGAAACTTTAATCATGTAAATTCCCTATAGCTCAACGCACTATTGCACACTCACTTACCTGAAACAATGTGATGAAAAATGTTGGTTGATTTACGCTGCACCACGGATTCCGGCCTGGATTTCCGGAGCAACTATGCTGCCGTTGCTTTGGACTAGCTCCATTACTCTTTCAAATGGAATTTGCCGCAGTGCAAGGAGGAATATCAAAAAAAAATCCGGGGTTGCCGTGACTCCTTTTCAAGTATTTTTACCGGACATGACCGCAAAAAAAAATCTTTGAAAATTGCTAGTTTACAAATTTGATAGTTTCGTCGTGAATGCGAACGTCAGAATTTTATCTAGCTCATGTGCTAGGTAAAATTTGGCAGCTTCTAAGTGTCGCTTCTAATTGGCGTCAGTTAGCACAGAAGAGAAATGACTGGCGTGCTGTTTTGGACTCGGCCAAAATCGCTTAGGCGGTTACAGCGCCAAATAAGAAGAAGAAGAAGTGTAATCAGTCTTATCATGAGTTTCATTTTTTTCCGAACAGGTTCACTTTTCACTTTTGGTTTCCATGTATTTACTAAGGGCGAATGAACAATTTTCGGACGAAACTCAGGATAAGGCAGAATACTGTGGGCGGTAATAAAGAATGAAAATCAAAATGGAATCTGATAAAACAAAAGAACGTACGTTACTTGGAAGTTATAAAATAGATGTAAATTTAACAATTTCAGCAACACACAAAATAGAGCTTCTGCACGAGACTTTGTGTGGTTTTTTCCCAACTTTCAAAATTTTTCCTTGCTGCTGCCACAGTAAAACTCAATTTATTCGTACACCATGCCGAAAGAGTTACCGATTGCCACTGGCTCTATATCAGAATATCGATAATGTTGCCACCAGAACGCTTTAGTACGAAGAAAAACGTAGCCGTCAAACTCCAAGTCACCGCAATAGGCGCCAAAATGCATCCTGTGAAGACGGGCAGTTACAGACAGCTGTCACAAACTATCCCCAGCCTCCGCGGGAAAGCTTTTATTAACCGAAAAAAGTAGGCAAACAGACCTGCAGGAACTAGTGACAATCAGCGACACTGTTCTCAAGGAACACATCTATCGCAAAATGGCCGACCTTCCATGGAGTTTTGGTGTTGCCATACGCTCTAGAACCCCTGAGATATGAGTCTCAGAAAAAAAAGAAGTCTTTAGCCGGGCAAAAAAAAAAACAACGCCCCGTAGTTACGTCAGGTGGCAGTTAGGGGTCGTCCGACTCAGTATTGGTAGTCTAATAAGTTAAGTTTGTTTTTACGAAAATACCGAGGTCAACGCATTTACTATATTCCGCGTCAGTATTCGATTGTAATGCTGGGTGGACTCGTTATTGTCTAACTGGTCTCTGGAACAATAACATTCTTGTATTCGTAAAACAATGAATTTAATGTTTTAAAAGGTTCAATCTGGGGTTTAGTACGTCAAGGTGGTTTTCGTAATTCTGGTAGTGAAAGAAAAAAAAGAAATAAAAAAAATAAAGGTTAGGTCAGACTTTGCCTAGCATATTTGACTCGGAAACTCAATTCCGGTTGCGTAACTAAGTGTGTGTTGAAGTAGCGTTCTTTGCAAATTGCTTAAGTCAGAATTATGGCGGGTAAACTCTGGGAAAATTTTAAGTCCGCTGTTGCGGTGGTTCTCTATTGTTTTAGACCAGAGAAGCCTACCCCCCAAAGTGCCGAACTTAGTTGGTCTTAACACCCTGCCCTCCACTAGCTCAACACCGCTAAGAAGAACACAGGGCAGGCTGTCCTAAAAAGGACACTTGGCCGCGAGTTTATAGCCGTCCGGCGGCTGGATAAAACGTGTATATATTTATTTTGTTTTATATTCATTATGGCTTTGCGAGCCAAGAGACATTTTCTTAAAGGAGAACTCGTCAAAACTCCGAAAGCTATTAGACATTTTGATAAGGAGAACTCGTTAAAACTCCTAAGACAATCCTAATTGGAGTAAGGATTGTCAGGCAGTTCACGACTCCCGGTGGGAGCGAGCGTGAACGTCCTGTGAATATATATGCTCGGGGAGGAATACTGGGCGGTTTGTCCCCGACCGCCAAAGCGCCCAGTGAAAAGGACAGTAAGAGGAAAAAAAAGATACTCTATTCACATTCGATGGCTAGAGTTAGCCTCCCCCCCAATTGGCGAACTTAGTCGGTCTTCACAGTACGGCCCCTCCGCTAGTCCAGTAGCTCGTTTCAGTTCCGATTCTCTACCTGCGCGAATTCATATATGAACTAGCCGCCTTGTTGTTGCTAAGGAGTAGTAATGAATGACGTATATTCTCTACCAGCAGAGAAATGATCGGTAGGGAAGTTACAGAAGCGAGTTGCAGCCCTACATGACTTAGTTTCGAGGAAAATCCATGCAAAGTTGGACCCCGGCAGTCTGCGGGCGGTCAAGGTTTTACCCTATCCCTAAGCTTAATATTCTAAAAAACGTGTATATATATAAATTTGAAAAAACGTGATTATTGTAGTAGTGTAAACGCCTTATAATGTAAATTATATTGCGATAGTCTAAGCACCGTGTAATATAATTCATGTTCCACAAATTATAGTATCTGGCAACACCACTAATAGTGATTAAGCAAAATATGTATATGGTAATACTGCAAGCAAATAAAACGACATTACTTCGTGAACTTCTACAGCATCAGGTGTGCGAAATCGCAACCCTCGTTCAACTAAGTAAAAATATAAATTAATAAATTTCTACGAGCCAAAGAGAATGGCAAAGAAGCAGCAAATAGCTGAGGCATTGCGGGATATGGGTATTCCTTCCCCTGAAACAGCGACCGTGAGGCAACTAAAGAGTTTGCTGGCACGTGCAGTAGGCGCCCCTCAAGAGGACGAAAACCACTTAAGCGAGACAACCTCAGTGGTGGCCCGCAGCAAAACTCCGGAACAAGTGCTCCAACGCCAAGCACAAAAGGCATTCAGCAAGGAGCAGCAGCAACCGGTGAAAACCCAGCAGTGATCGAAATCGTAGCCTCAGCAGTAGCAAATAGTGAACCTTCCGCTACTTCCGATACTTCCGTTACCTCCGATACCTCCGTTACGGCAAAAAGCCGTAATACAGTTATGGGCAGCGACGCCACTTCCGTTCAGCAGACAGCCAACCTTCAGCGAACTTCAGCCCCTACCAATCAATATACCTCAGTACTAGGCCCAGACGTCGGCGTCGGCGTCGGTGTCGCATCCGATCTAACGGAACTCGAGTTGCAGTTAGAAAAACGCTTGCGCATTCTGAAACTGCAAAAGGAAATAACGGAGTTGGAAAAAGGCGCAACGGCACGCCAACTATCCGTTAGCTTTTCTGACATCGAAAATGCGATTGTAAAGTTTAGCGGCGACAACAAAGCAGATGTTCTCAAATGGTTCCGCGACTTCGAAAATATAACTGAGTGCTATGGCTACGACGATGTAGAAAGGCCCCTACTGGCACGCCGCTTGCTCACTGGCAGTGCACAATTATATTTAAGCATGGTGAACGCTCACTCTTGGGGCGAGCTGAAAGCCGCCCTCATCAAAGAATTTAAAAAGCCGGTAAGCATAAAAGAAACCTTTAAGAAATTAGAGACTAGAGTATGGCGGAAAGATGAAAGCCTCACCCGCTACGTACTGACAATGCAAGAAATCGCGCAAACGGCACCAATCGACGAAAGTGAGCTAGTAGAGTTTATTGTAGACGGGCTACAAGATAATTCTGGTAACGCCTTAATCTTCAGCGGCGTATCTACGCTAGAAGCACTAAAAGCCTTGTTTCCAAAGTACGAAAAAATGGTTCAGAAACGCGTTAGCCGAAACACCACTGGGGCAACAAGGAGTGCAAGTGAGGAGGTGCGGTGCTACAATTGCTCACGCTACGGTCACATCGCTAAGGACTGCGGGCAAGAGAAGAGGCCGAAAGGCTTCAAATGTGGCAAGTTAGACCACATCTCCAAGGACTGCCCAAGGAAAACGGTAGCAGCGTTGGAAGGCGTAGACTATAAGCCAGTTAGCTTTAGAGAAATGGTAATTGTCGCTTTCATATCAAACCGCACAACTGCCTCGCAGTACTTAAATTTTGTTTCTTTACTTGATACGGGCAGCCCGAGTAGCTTCATACAACTCAAGAACTATAAATCACAAAAGGGGAATGTAGAGCAGTTTAGGAGCATTGGACAGTCCCAAATAAAACCCAAAGGAGAAATTTTAGTTTTAGTTAAATTTCGAAATATTATAAAACCGTTGAGACTTTTTGTTCTAAACGAGGCTGAAATGCCATTTAAGTTACTTTTGGGAAGAGATTTTCTCAAAAAACTTGATATTAATTTGTTCATGAACAGTAAAAATAATGATATTTTGCAATTATACGTCCCTAAAGAACTCGAAACAGAGGTTATAAGAAAAATCCACGAGCAACTAGGACATCAGGCCACTGAAAAATGTTATCAGAAAATTAGATCAAACTACTGGTTCTCGGACAGTAAAAACAAAATTGACAACTTCAAGAAAAATTGCATCAAGTGCATTATGTATTCCGCCCCGAATAGAGCAGGAGCTAGACAACTGCACAACATCCCTAAACACCCTAAGCCCTTCCACACAATCCATCTTGACCACTTAAGCGCCCTTCCGTCACTGCAATGAAAAAGAAAACATATTCTGGTCGTAATAGATGCCTTTACCAAATACGTGAAATTGTACCCAGTGCTAACGACAAGCACTAAGGAAGTAACTGCTGCACTTAACAAATATTTCGAATATTATAGCCGACCCCAAAGATGCATAACGGATAGAGGTAGTTGTTTTACATCGAAAGAATTTGAAGAGGATATGGTGAACAAAAACATCTCCCACATAAAAGTAGCAGTACACTCCCCTCAGGCGAACGGGCAGTTAGAAAGAATAAACCGAAGTCTAGTAGGAATGCTAGCAAAATTAAGTGACCCCATAACACACGCTGATTGGGTCAAACAGATAGTTAAAATCGAATTTGCCTTAAATAACTCCATAAACAGGTCGATTGATGTAACGCCAAGCCAAGCCCTTTTTGGCGCGAATCAGAGGGGTGAAACAATAGACAAACTTACGGAATACCTAGACGCGTACATTTCAGACACGGGGGGAGGGATCTGGAAGCGATACGTAGCATTGCTGAGCAAAACATTGAGAAACTGCAAAGATATAACCTAACTCGAAGTGAGCAGAAGGGTATTAGAGTGACCACGTTCAAAGAAGGAGACTTCGTGGTTATAAAAAATATAGACACCACAGTAGGGGTGAATAAGAAACTTCTACCGAAATTTAAGGGACCGTATATTATACATAAGAAACTTCCGAATGACCGCTATGTAATTCGAGACATTGAAAACGGGCAAATTACGCAAATACCATACGACAGCATTGTAGAAGCATGTAACATCAAATTGTGGAAAAGTAAAGAAACTGAATGTGCGAATGAAAGCGGCACTGAAACAAAGGACTTAGAAAATTAGCTCATAAGTAATATTGTGACATGAATGACTATTACACGGATCGAGGACGATCCCTTGTAAGGTCAGATTGGCCGAGATGTAGTAGTGTAAACGCCTTATAATGATAATTATATTGCGATAGTCTAAGCACCGTGTAATATATCTGGCAACACCACTAATAGTGATTAAGCAAAATATGTATATGGTAATACTGCAAGCAAATAAAACGACATTACTTCGTGAACTTCTACATTATTAAATTTTGGAAAGAAAAATGCTTTAGTTCGGATCGCTCTTCGTGACAGATGACAGTGTCATGGCCGGATGTCAGATGCATGGAACCTCCCGATCGGTTTTCCATTCAAGTCCTCTTAATCGTACAAAGCATTGCCTACCTTTCGCAGAACATGACACTTGATATATTTAGGCAAGAATTTAGCATTTATGCCTTGCTTAGAATTGCTAAGAGCGAAGTTTTTCCGGAATACTTCTTGTCCTTCCCGGTAATTCACAACCCGCGTACGTTTGTTGTACTTGTTCGCTGCTCTGTCTTGCGCTAGCTCAAGGTTCTTTCATATGTGTTCGCGAATGTTTGCTAACTTGTCAGCTCTGCTTGTAATCGGGACTTCGTCTTGTCTTAGGCTACCCAATTTCTCCAGTATGCTATAGGCTGACGCATGTTGTAACATATTTTGTCCAAATAAGGCGAAGTATGGCGAACTCTGAATCGACGTAAGGTAATCGCTTCTTAAAACTGACCGAATTTCGGGTATATGTTTGTCCCAGTCCATGTGATCTTGTTTTTCCTTCAGGAATATTCTTACTTTCGAAACAATCTCTCTGTTCACTCGTTCAGAGGCGTTAGCCTGCGGTGAGTATAACCCCGTCTTAATGTGAACAACCCCGTAGTTTTCAACAAACTGCTGCATCTCCTTCGAAATGAATTGCTTCCCGTTATCACTATGGACAAATTCCGCGACCCCGAAAGCTGGAAAAATCTCTGTACTAAAGAAGCTAATTACATTTACCGACGTCGCGTTTTGCATCGCTTTCAAAAATACATACTTGGAAAAATGGTCTAGCACTATGAACAAAAACTGGTTCCTTCGCTTTGATCCTGGATATGGGCCCAAGAAATCGCAATAAAGACGCTGGAATGGCTTCTCGGATATGAAAGCATTGCCGATAGGTGGTCCGGACACTTGATTGGTGGCTTTTACGGCTTTGTAGGTTTCGCATCGGTTCACATAATGGCGTATGTCCTTTGCCATTTGCGGCCAAAAGTATTTCTGCCGAACGCGCTCTAAAGTTTTTTGCCAACATCCATGGTAACTAGCGTTGGGATCATGTGAGCATTTGATTGCGAGCTCCGTCAGGTCTTCCGGTAACCACAAACGCCAGAGCGAATCCTCCTCTTCCACACCTCTTCGAAACATCACTATTTTGTAAACTCTATCGTCGACTATGCGTAAATCGGGTAATCCTTCTTTTTTAATTGTTTCACGAAGCTCCGAGTACTCTGCGCCGCTGAATTCCGGTGATGCAAAGTCAATTTCTAGAGGTGGGGTAGAAGAGAGAGTTCGTCCACGTCAAAACGCGGAAGGGTGTCCGGCACAAATTTTTAAAGAACCTTTGCGATGCTCCATCCTAAAGTTGTATCGTTGCAATAGAAGCGACCATCTTGCCAGCCTGCCGCTCAAGTCTTTTTGTGTCATTAGCCACTTGAAACGCTTGACACTAACTATTGCGGCGAGGCATGGCGAGTTGGAATCGGTGACCGTATGAGCATTGTTAAGCTTCTTCGATACAAAAGCTATGTGATGCTCTGCTCCTTCCTCATCGAGCTGGAATAACACGCCTCCTACTCCTATTTTGGATGCATCACATTGGATCACGAATTCTTTACTAAAATCGGGTTGTGCCAGAACAGGCGCTGAACAGAGTGCAATTTTACGTTTATCAAATTCTTCAACTGCCTCAGGAGTTAATTTAAATGGACAAGGTGACTTTCGAAGGCAATCTGTCATTGGACCTGCCAAATCTGCGAAATTGGTAATAAACGACCTGTACCAATTTGCCATTCCTATAAACCTGCGAACATGTCGAGGAGACTTGGGAATTGGAAAATCCTTTATGGCTTCTATTTTGCCCGGGTCTACTTTCCCTATCAAGTACCCGAGATACCGAATTTCCTTTTGGCAGAACTTGCTCTTCTTCACGTTGCTTGTAAGTCCCGCTTCCCGTAAGCATTTCGCCACTTCCTTCAGCAATTCCAAATGATCTTTGAAGTTTGAGCTGCACATCATCAGGTCATCCAGGTAGACAAAGACGTTCTCCCGCAATCGTGAAGGGATAGCCTTATCCATCAGCCGACTCATTGTTTGCGGTCCATTGCACAGGCCAAAGGGCATTACTTTAAAGTGGTACAATGACTTTCCGGGAACCGCAATGCCATCTTTTCCTTAGACGATTCCGTTAATTTGATTTGGAGGAAAGCATTCTTCACATCAATACCACTTATAAAGTATGTATTCTTTAACCTGCTCAACAGCCCATTAATATGGGGCAACGGATACGAGTCCTTCTTGGTGACCGCGTTCACCTTCCTGGAATCTATGCACAGCCTGATCTTGCCTGGTTTTCGGACTAGTACCACTGGACTACACCACGGTGAATTCGATTCCTTAATCACTACCAGCTTGAGTAGCCTTTCAATTACGCTATAGGCTTCCGCTTACTTTTAATTGGCACCGCATCTCCCGTGTCTATATGGTGCATCACTAAACTGGTTTGACCTAGTCCTAGCTTTTCGAACGAGGGAAACTCCTGAACAACTTCTTGCAATGCTATCTTCTGATCTGGTGTGAGCTGATGGAATTTTGGCTCATCTTCATTTGAAAAATCTAAACAAGAAACGGTTGGAAATACATGGGGTGCCAACGCAAATGGCTTCCAGAAATCAACTCCCAGGTATGCTTCTTGGATTAATGACGGTACAAGATAAAATCGAATAGTCCTCGTAATATTTTTAAAAGTGACCGGTAAGGATATCGAACCAAGTGTTTTCTGCTGATTTCCACCAGCTGTGTAAACAAACGCGCGCAAGGATGATATTTTAAGTTGTTTCTTTTTAGGAAATCTTCGCATCCGTTTCCAAGATTCGAAACGTTTGCTCCTGAATCTAATAAACCTACTACAAAACTATCGTGTATTTTAATCAGAATTTTAGTGCTTTGCAAAAGTTTACGCATATTTACTCGGCTAGAATATCTTTTCCTACACTGTAGAATATTTTCAGAAATTACGAGTTTTGGTTCTTCTTCGAAAATATCCGCCCTTATCCGTTCATAATCCTGCTCTCTTTGCTCTAAACTAACTGGGAATTGAGTCTTGCATGCGACATCCCTACGCGAAGGCCTAAGAATTCGAACCTGCAGAGGATTGGCTTTAGAAGAAAAAGTACACTCGGAATCAGAACTATCGGGACTATCTGGGAAGGTTATGATGACCCGTGGTGAAACCCCCGAGGGGCTGGTACTACTCTCCGAACTACTGACATTTCCATGCAAACGAACGGTTCTGGCTGGAATTGTCTTACTTTTTGGTTTAGGACAGGAGGCTGCTGCTCTTGTACTCCCTGCTTCGGGGGATAGGGTGCCGAACAAGAATCCCCGATTGCCTTCTCGCTCGTGTTCCGGTTTCCCTGTCGCCGATGATCTCTGGGGCATCGTGGAGTGACCACCCCCTTCTGTCCAGACTTGAAGCAGAACACGTTCCAAATCGCTTCCTCGCAATATATGTATGAGTGTCCCATCTTGTCACAGTTCCAGCACTGTATTCCTGAATAGCGCTTCCACTTGCGGATCAACTTCTCCATACATTCCTCCTGTCCATTCATCCGGTGTGATAGCCATTGTTTCGTTGACATGCCGTCCTGAATAGTTCGGTACCAAGCTTCTGGTTTCCTTCAAGATTTGTTCGCCTTTCCTAGCAACGTCACGTAGGTCATGTAGGGTCTGCGCACCAGCATTGAAAAGCATCAACTTCAGGCTGTTAATGTTCCTCTTCAATATGTCCATCAACAGGTTCTCCGACATCGGCTCCCTTAGTCTAGCGTTCAAGGCTAATATATCTGTATGAAACGTATCATACGATTCGTTAGCCTTCTGACGACGCATTGATATCTCCATCATGATCTCTTGGTCACTCTTTAAGGTGCCGAATTCCCGCCTGATAGAATAGCACAAGAAGGGATAAGTCGCATCTGGATTCTGCTTAGTGAACAACCAATACCATTCCTCAGCTCGCCCTGACAAAAAAAAAGGTGGAAGCTTGCCATAAACTGCTCATCTGTACATTGTGTGCGCTCACACAACGTGTTTAGCTTAAAGAGAAAATCTGAAACGCTACCAGTGCCGTTATAGGATACCTTCCAACCCTGTGGCTTAATGGCAATATTGGTGGTAAAATTTGGTCGATTATTCAAAGTGGCTTGTATCGGATTGCATGCGATAGAAGCAAAGTCCCTAGGGCCATTGGGTGCAGTTTGAGATGCAGTTACCACTGCACTTAATGCGTTCATATTTTCCCGCATTGTTCTCATTTGATGAAGCATCCCTACCCACGAATCTCCTGCAGGCGCTCCGCCATTAGAACGTCTACTTCTATCTTTTGCAATACCTTCACCAACACCGTCTTCCCGAAAGCATAGTCATGGAGGAGTCCCAGGTGGTGAGGTGTCAAGTAAGTTGGAGTTTTGTCGGCTATCAACCCTAAGTCCCGGAGCGGGATTTGCCATTGGAATTTGACGCGGAACTCCTCCCGTATGGTCAGCAACAGGTGAATGCATCACCGGAGGATTATTTGCTGGCATAACGGGACTGGTATTCCTCCCGGCCCCTCTTGACTTTGCGGCGCTACCTCTAACTGAAGCACTGCGTGTTTGCCTAAGCTGCTGTTCCATCTACCGAGTGTTCAGTGGTGAGACAAATGCAATTACGAATAACAAGAAACGTGAAGCTTTAGGTCAAATCCAATCAAAATTAAAATTCTGCAATAGGTGGTTAAGGCTTGGCTCCCCACAGCTCAAACCAAAATCGAAAATCCGAGAAAACTCTTACTTAAGTATGGCATGCTTCGATAGCTGTTGCCAAAAGAACGCCCGAAGAAAAGTTTTCAAATAAAAACAGAAAAAATAATAATAATCAAGAGTTTTAGCTAAGTGGCGAATCCGAATTATCCAAATGTATTCAGTCCGCGTACTGAATATGAATATACGCAAAAGGCAAAAAAAAATCAATCACAATATACGTATGTAGTTAGTAAATAGGCATATATGGTGGTTAATCAAATATACGTGTATTTATAAATTCAGTTGGGTATAATTTTTAAGTATGGGAATTATGTATTTTTCAAAGGTCAATGGGTATGCTGACCCCCCTAACATTAAGAAGGCACAAGTCTACGAAAGTAAATGGTACAAAACAAACAAGAAAAAAAATCGCTGTTTGGTCCAGCGCACCCAACCGCAATAAAAAGCCGGCATAGTGGAATGCCCCTCCAGACTTGAAGGGTGTACTGGACTTCGCGTACTAGTTGCTGCACTATTTTTCGGTCTCAGTGCACCCCACCGCAATGCAGCAAAGAGCAGTGAGACATGTGGGGTTACTGAGACCTCGATAGTCAGTCGTGGTTGGAGTCCCAGCCCACTCCATCGCACCACGAAGGCGCTCAGGAGCGCCAGAGCAAACCTATGGAGTGAGCTGGGGTCCGAAAAAAAAATTTAATTATCACTTTAAAAAAAAAACACGATGTGAAAAAATATTCGGCAGAAAAAAAAACTAAAAGAAAAGCCTTTTTATACAAACCCCACTTAGCGGACAAATTTTTTCTCCAATTCCCATGCCGACATATCGGACCACTGACATGCCCCTCTGGGACTTGCGGGATGGTGAAGCCTAATGTGCCAGTCAGGACCAGTCAACCTGACCAGACCTCAGGCCCCACGTTATGGTACGCATACATTGGGAGTAGCAGTGAATGCAGGCGGCATGACACAATAGGGTGCTCTATGGCTAGTCATGTCGGCTGGGCTGGGTTCTTGCATTCACTACTGTTCCCTGCGCCCATGGAAAAGAAACGTTAAATTAAATAGAAATAAACTGAAAGCAAAAGAAAAAAACCAACACTTAAACCCTGAAACAAAAGAAATTATCCAAAACAAAGAAACTTAACCGGCCGTCTTCACATGCTTGAAAATCTCGCTTGCGTTCTGCTTTTTTCTCTCGCAAGCGGGATAGAGTTTTGTTAACTGGGCATTTGACGGCATAATTTTTCATTTGTAAATGTCGCCAAACGAGAAGGTTCAAGCCTTGCAGGCTCTTAAAAATTTCAGAAAATTAATAGCCTATGTTGCTTGATGTATACTATTTTCAAATGAAATATGGATGCCTCTAAATTTGTATTTGCCTCCAAAATAAACGATGTTGCTACGCTGAAGAATTCTGCGAAATGAGAACATAACTGTCAAACAACAAAAATGACATCATTATCTTTGTTTGGGCCAAATTCCTATGAATTTTGTTTGCTGGGTTGGAGCTGCTTCGGCCGATGGAGTAAAAGGCGAAATGCTTATATTTTTCCCTTGTCCCTCCTACGCGTTTCGACACTCTCGTGTCATCTTCAGGGAGTCTGTTTTATTTAAACGATAAACAATAAACATGAAGAACGAACGAAAACCATGATTAACTAAAACATAATAATAGTTGCATATATACATACATATATACACAACAATAGTTACATATGTACATGTATACTTAACACTAATTATATACACACATAATATCACTTGAAACTCACATTAAATATTGACAAGAATTTTACATTAATTTGCAAACATTGAAGGTAATACAACATTTAGGAAGAATTATTGAAGTATTCTTATTTATATTTTAATATTAGTACGGCTGCATATGTGTTCTTCGTGTTGTCGACGTCTTCCTTAAAGTTGATTGAGTTGTCCAATTGTTGTTGTATTCGTAGGCTCTCCAGTGTCATTCTCCTTCTTTCTCCTCTTTCGATGTCCAAAATTTCTGTGTTGCCGGTGCTGTTGTTATTCTTTTTGTTTCTCGCGTCCGCTCTGTGTTCATTGATTCTTATACCCAACGCTCTTTTTGTTGTGCCTACGTAGCATTTATTGCAGCTTTCGTTATCATTGCCCTTGCACTTTTTTTGGTACACTACATTGTGTTGT
>NW_023458555.1:82938639-82938755 GCF_013731165.1 Rhagoletis pomonella | reverse complement strand
TCACTCATTTGACCAGCACACTGATCGCCGTAGCGTTCCAAAATTTTTGGCGGCCATGCGACGGTCCGAGCGATCCTTTCTCGCCGCGGTGGCGCGCCGTTTATGCCTTCCCTGAG
>NW_023458555.1:82934805-82938539 GCF_013731165.1 Rhagoletis pomonella | reverse complement strand
GCACAGAAGCAGCAATCACCGGAGCTGGAGAAGACAAAACCGCCGCCTGAGCTGTCAGTAGCTCAAGCCAGTGCGACATCGCCTCCGCGACCCACAGCAACATCGGTCCTGACCCTGCAGCAGGTGCTAGAAAGAGCCCAAGAAAATGTCAGGCCCATTGAGCTCCCCCGGAACATAATTAGGCCACCACTACATGGCAGTTCCAAAGCGGCTACTCAAAGCGGCTACTGGACAGCCGAGGAGAAGGCCTTGCGGGGTAGAAATAGGGGGAAGAAGGTGGCTGCTCGCGGCCGTAGAGACCGAAAATAATGCCATCTCTCCCTAAGCACAACGCAAACTCGAGGCATCTGAAATGCCTCCAAGTGAATCTTCATCATGCCAAGGCAGCGTCAGCTGTTCTCTGCAGGAGGTTCACTAACGAGGGTCTAGGTATAGCCTTCATCCAGGAACCCTGGATACTACGCGGTGAGGTCAAAGGTCTGAACGTCAATGATGGTAAGATCATATATGCCCCCAGCCCTCGCCCAAGGGCGGCGATGCTATTAAGCAAAAAACTAACGTTTCTTCCTCTATTACAGTTCATGACGGCGGCTCTGGTTGCGGTTTGGGCCGAAATTCCCACTCCAAGGCGTGTACAAGAGGCAGTACTTGCCTCAGCGTACTTTCCGGGTGAGGAAGAGATGGCCCCAACAGCAGAAGTAAAGGCTTTCGTGGAGCACTGCCAGCAGAGTGGTAAACCCTGGATCCTCTGCTGTGACGCCAATTCACATAACACTGTTTGGGGCAGCACCGATACCAACAAAAGGGGTGAGTACCTCCTCGATTTTATTAGTAGTCATAATATAAATATTATAAATCGTGGCAATGAACCGACTTTTAGAAATGCTTTAAGGGGGGAGGTATTGGATCTAACTCTAAGCAGTCAAAACATGTCATCATCTGTCACAAACTGGCGTGTCTCCGGGGAGGTATCAATGTCGGACCACATGCATATAGAATTCGACATGGGTCTCTTTCCTGAACACGAACTAGTTTTCAGAAATCCCAGGAAAACGAACTGGGAACTCTTCCGCTTTACTATACACCCCATTACAACCAAACAGGAGCTTGAGAATGAAGCTGAACAGCTTCACTCAGATATTGTAATAGCTTTCAACAGCAGTTGCCCCCAAGGAAAGGTAAAATCCAAACGAGATGTGCCTTGGTGGAGTAAGAAGCTTGAGCAAATGAGATGCCAGGCCAGAAGACTATTCAATAGAGCAAAAAATACGGGTGATTGGAATCCGTATAAATTTGCGCTAACTTCCTACAACAAGGAGCTAAGGAAATCCAAACGAGCTATCTGGCGAAACCACTGTGAGGAAATAAATAGCCTTCCAGAGGCAGTACGCCTCCAAAAAGCTCTAACAAGGGATTACAGGAATACAATTGGCACTCTCAAGAGACCAGATGGGAGCTACACTCAGCATCCGGGTGAGACCAGCAGACTCTTGCTGGATACTCACTTCCCGCGCTGTATATCAGGCTACTGTCGACCAGAATTGGGTGCTCCAACATCCACCTCTGGAAGAGAACAAAGCCTTGCTACGAAGCTGACCACTGTCGAGCGGGTGCAATGGGCTTTATCAACATTCAGCCCATACAAATCACCAGGACCGGATGGAATCTATCCATGTCTCCTGCAGCATGGAATTAGACACATAGCGCCGGTCCTTTCTAAACTCTATAGAGCTTCGCTCTTGTTGGGTCACATTCCCAGCATATGGTCTGAGGTTAAGGTCGTGTTTCTACCCAAAATGGGTAAGCCGGAACAATTACCGTCATCCTACCGACCAATTAGCCTCAGTTCCTTTCTTCTAAAAGGCATGGAGAAAATACTGGATCAGTACATCAGAGAAGTCAACCTAAGGGAACGGCCTCTGAATAAGAACCAATTTGCCTATCAACCAGGAAAATCCACGGAGACTGTCATTCATAGCCTTACTTCAAAAATTGAGAAGGCTCTGGAGTCAAAAAATATAGCCCTTTGCGCCTTTATTGATATTTCAGGGGCTTTTGATAACACATCATATAAGGCAATAAAAGATGCCTTGTTAAGAAAGGGTGTAAGCCCAATCATAAATCAATGGGTGTTATCAATGTTAAGAACACGAAACATCAGGTTGGAATTAGGAGGCACGATAGAATCGATAACAGCCACAAGAGGATGCCCTCAGGGGGGTGTACTCTCTCCTCTTTTGTGGACTATGGTTGTAGACGAACTCCTTTTCACACTGAACAGCCAAGGCTTTAATACGCAAGGCTACGCAGATGATCTGGTAATCTGCATAACAGGGCTTCATGACGAAACTATCACCAACCGTATGCAACAAGCCCTACGTATCACACACAAATGGTGTGAGGATAAAGGCCTAACCATCAATCCTACAAAGACTATTATTGTTCCATTCACTCGAAGGAGGAAATTATCTACTACTAAACTTACTTTGAGCGGCACAGAAATAGAAATTTCCAGTGAAGCTAAATATCAGGGAGTAACTCTTGATAAAACACTTAACTGGAATGCACATTTGGACACTGTTATCAACAAGGCGATGAAGGCCTTCTTTGCCTGTTCACGACTTTTTGGTAAAACATGGGGCCTTACCCCCAAAATGACCTACTGGTCATTCAACACTGTCGTTAAGCCAATAGTAACCTATGCTTCCTTAGCATGGTGGACTAAGGCTACACAAAGAGGTGCAAGCACTAAGCTAAGTAAATTGCACAGAATAGTCTTCATTGGCATAACAGGAGCTATGAAGACCTGCCCGGCCGATGCACTCAGTGCCCTGGTTGGAATACCTCCCTTTCCTATTTTAATAGAAAGGGAGGCTACCACAGCGGCACTGAGAATCCTGAACACCTCCGACCTGAAAATCGGAGATATGACGGGTCACATGAAGGTCCTAATGAAATTCGCTAATGACCCCATACTACAAATGCGCGATGCAATGGTTCCAAAACTAGAAATCTCTAGGAAATTTGAGGTACACATTGCAGATCGAGCTCTCTGGAATACAGGGAACCCATACACCAAACCCAATGGGGAGGTTTGGTATACTCATGGATCTAAGCTTGAAAATGGTAGAACGGGGGCTGGCATTTTTGGGCCGAACTTAAAAAAAATGATACCAATGGGTAGCTACCCCACCATCTTTCAGGCGGAGATTCATGCAATAGAAATTTGTGGCAGAGAATGTCTCAGAAGGGGAACGTCATCGAAATATATCTGCATTATATCGGACAGTCAGGCAGCCCTACTGGCCCTGAAGTCCCACAAAATAAGTTCTCAGCTAGTACATGATTGCCGCAATGTCCTAAATGCTCTTGGTGACAAGAATACAGTCTTATTAGGATGGGTACCAGGGCATGAGGGACATGATGGCAATGAGGAGGCTGACTGCCTAGCGAAACAGGGAGCTGCCGCAGTATTTTATGGTCCGGAACCCTTTTGTGGCCTCACCAAAGCACATATAAAGGGGACCATGAATAACTGGGTAGACAAAATGTTCAACAGGCATTGGATGGAATGTCCAGGGCAAAGACAAGCCAAACGATTTATCTGCCCTTCAAACGAAGTTTCAAAGAAACTAATCAATTTAGGCAGAGAGGACCTCAAAACTCTCACTGGGTACTACACGGGACACTGTTCTCTTCGTTACCACCTCAGTAAAATCAATCTTTCAGAAACA
>NW_023458555.1:82925226-82934705 GCF_013731165.1 Rhagoletis pomonella | reverse complement strand
TCTCTACCGACACCGTCGGTCGAGTGGTGCACTCGTCGACGTGTGGTATATTTGGCCGACTGCACCCCAAAATTTCTGGCAGAAATTAGTTCACAGAGAAAATGCGCCTTCTCAGTTATAAACGTTCTCTGCTTTGGGCTTTGCCGTCATTCAGTGTCCTTTATAATGGTCAGTGATATCCTAGGTATTTAAAAAAGAAAGTGATGTCAACTATTTTTATATTTTGCTTTCATGAATAACACTGCTACAAAAACAAAAAAAAATCAGAACACACGAAAGAATCTATATACTCACGAAACTATGGGCCAAATATAGTAAAACTGCGTTTTTAGTTTTTCACTCTGACGTCAGGATTTTTTTTCAAAGGACTTTGAAATTTAAAAAATATGATTAATTCAAAAAATTATTTTAAAAAATCAGTGCAATGTAGAATAACTATATGGGTACCAAATAAAACAGAAAATTCTGTTGAGTTTAAAAACAATAAGTTTTTTGCTGTATGTAAAATTGTCTGGTTAACAAGGACGAATAGGTATTGAAAATAATAAATTAATAAATTTTATTTTTTCAATTCAATAAAGTTTGCAGGACGAAATTCGATGATGTGGTCATATGAACATATACTAGTCCTCAAACAATAATTTTTTCAAAAATAAATATTGCAAATTTTCCAGGATTTTTAAGGACAAAACTTTTGGAGAACATTTTCTGTACTCATTCGCCCTTATGCACCAAAAAATTTATACTGTTATAATTCTACAGAATTTTTTCTTATATTTGATACCCTTATCATGTACTGAATTTTTTAAACAAGTTTTGATATATTCATATTTTTTAATTCCAAAGTCCTTTTAAAAAATCCTGACGTCAGAGAGAAAAATTAAGTACGTGACTCAAACAAATGACCACGTGCTGATTGTTTTTTTTTAAATACTCGTAATGTTTTTCGAGCTAATTTTTTTTTGTTATTTTTCTATAAAAAGTACTGTTCAAGCTTTAACCACATAAATCACAGCTACAAACTTTATACAAAATTTAGGAAAATTCCAAAAGTGTTCATCAAAATTTCAACTTTTTAATCTTATTCTTTAGACAACTTTTGTGTATGCAATTTTAGTCTAATGAAGTGCAAGTTTCAAAGGGCTAGAAAATCCCGTTGATTTCTGAGAATATTTTATGGGTGGCGGATTTTTGCACTTTTTCCATATAAGCATGAATTTCTTATGAAACAAAATGTGAGAGACCGTTAGCAACAAAATTTCAAAAAATCAACGCTATTTCTTCTAGATTACACTTGTTATATAAAAAAACCGCAAGAGTAGTCTCCAAAAAACAATTACCAAAATTCAGCGCGATTTTTTTAGCTGGATGAAACTTGTACTTCATTAGACTAAAATTGAATGAGCTAGAAAGCTGCATACCCAAAAATGTTGTAAAGATTCAGATGAATTTTCCTAAATGTTGAATAAACTTTGAAACTGTGATTTATATGTTTTTATTACCGGGCAAAGAATTTTGCTTTCTGCTGCCATTTCTTAGTATTGTATTCTACATAGAAGGTAAACTTTAAATGGTTAGGGGGGAGGCTCGAGCCCGCCTGCCCCTAGGTAGCGACGCCCATGCCCAAAGAGATTCTTTTCATAGCCAAAATTTGTTTAATGTTAGTGCAGAAGTTGATATGGTATCGATGGGAATTTTCTTTATATAAATATACATATTTACTTTTTAGGTACATCAATCTACTTTTAGGTAAAGTTTTTCGTAAATTAGGTACAATTTTATAATTCTATTTTCCATCCCTGATGAAATATCAGCTGTAAAAGAGGACCAGAAACAAACAGCTGACTGCTCTTTGTTCAATAAACACAAGATAATTTCCCACTAATTATTAATTGGCAATTAATAATTTAAATTTTTGTATGATGAATTGGGTTACAATTAAAGGTTCCCACACTCGCCGACGTGTACGTATGCCGTGTCTGTTTGACGTAGCAGCATATAAAATTTACTGTTGATAGAGAGAGAGAGAGAGAAGCACGTGTAACCGTCGCACCTACACGGTGGTGAGTTTTCATTTACATGGCGCTCTCATAAGTTGGATCGTGTCAACTGACACGCTAGCGTACGTTTACGTCAGTGTTTTGAGAAACAAAAATAGCAAAAGAGCGGGTTCGTCAGCTGTTCTTTGTTTACAGTTGTTTGTTTACATTTTGCGACAGGTTTATATTATACAAAACAGTTTATTTTCGATTGTGTTAAACTTTTTAAAAAATTGAGAGTGAAAATTATTATAAAATGAATTGTGCCGTATTAGGATGCGAAAACGAGTTCTATAATGACCGTCTCCCAAGAGATGAAAATTTACGCAAGCAGTGGATGGACTTTTGCGGGCGCCAGGTAGACCCAACTGCAAGAGTATGTAGTGGACACTTTCCGCCGGAAGATTTTTCAAACGCTTTGAAAGTTGACATGGGTAAATATCATAATTGTGTTACTCATATATGTGTATATGAAACTCTGATTGGACTGAACTAATATTTAAACGCTAAATGAATTGTTAACCTAGTTTTAGTTTTAATCATTCACTAGTCTGTAAGAATCATGTATTCATTAGACTAAATAAATAAATAAATATATATCATATGCTTAAAAAAGGGGGAAGTCCCGACAGTGGATAAGAAACGGTACCCCAATTCAGGCATTAGTTACCTACTGGAGGCTGCCAAATTTCTTGAAGAGGCAGAGGACCCTCCCGAAGTGAAGAGGAATGACCTCAGCATAGGTGATTTGTTGGAAGCTGCACGGATAATTGACGCCGAAGACGCTCATGAGGTGAAGAGGAATAACGTCAGCATAGGTGATTTGTTGGAAGCTGCACGGGTAATTGACGCCGAAGAACAAGAAAACTTAGCTGTGCCTGGAAGGTTGCCATTGATGGAAGTCGCAAACGAAAACAATTCCAACCAAATAGAATTGTTGCAGCAACAAATGTAAGTTAAGTAAATACATCGCTCTAGATATAATAAACATATTTTACAACGGTTTTTATATCCCACAGGGAAGGTTTGAAAAAGGAGGCTGAATATAAAAGAGCGCGATTTAGCCAAAAAATGTAAGTATATACCGAGTAACGATTTTTATACATAACGTAAATATTTTCATAAATTTTCCGTAGTGAATCGCTTGAATGGGAAAATCGGCGTTTACGAAACTGCTCCAAACAGCGTTTGGAAGACAATAGACAACTGAAGCTGGAGATGTAAGATTATTTGTGTAGTACTTAAAAAAGAAATCGCTGACCTCCAGCTGCGCCTTAAAAAAGAAGAGTTCGAGCAAAAAAATATTGGGGAAAAGCTCCTCCCAATATTCACACCGGGGCAAATTAAAAAGCTAAGGCTAGGAAACAAGGGGTTGAGATGGATATATCTCATTCAATAACCCTATATTCAAACAGCGCCAAAGTGTACAGGCTGCTGATGAAAAAGGGGTTTCCTCTTCCTGCTGTGCGCACGCTCCAGTTTTGGGCCAACAAACTTACAATTTCTACAGGCGTAAACGAACCTGTGTTAAAAATTTTGTCGGCTGACACGCAGTTTGATATACATAGTGCAGAAGATATGCGTGTTAAGCTTCAATGAAATGAAGACACGCAAAACTTATTGTTACGACAAATCTTCCGATTAGACAATTAGATATATCCTATACATACATATACATATGTCCGTATATAACATATAACTATTCATTGCTTTTAAAGGATTGAAGTCTAAATGGAAGCAGCCGATCTTCGACTGCAGGATGACAACGGAGATCTTGTTTAACATAATGGATCGCAATAAAGCGTGTGGCTATCATATTGTAGCTGTTGTAAGCGATTTGGTGGCACAAACAGGACGCTCTTTAACGAGCTGGGCGTCACATATGATAGTCCGTGGTAAGTTACAACAAAATTCTAAAGCAAAGGGGTCTTTCTTATTTATAAAACAACGTTTTTATTTTTAGGTTTACCTGTCACAATGAGCGTATATTTCTCTTTCCCGATGCACCGCATTTAATATAGCTCTTGCGAAACCACTTTTTGGATAGAGACTTTTTTTTTGAAAGGCAAAGAAGTGAAGAAGGACATCATTGTCGAGTTGCTCTCGTGCACTTCCTCCGAGTTGTCCATCACACACAAAATAAACAGCAGCACCTTAACGTTGTTGGTCTGCAGAGGCAAAAAGTTAAAATGGCTACAAAGCTTTTCTCGCACTAGAGAATAATCATTTTTAACCAGATAACAAGGCAGGTCTGAATACCCCAAATATCTTTTACAAGTACAATACAATAACTTATTCTTTATAATATATTTTTCAGACTAATGACTGGTTCAACGTCATGAACGTCAGGATTGCGTATCCTGACACAAGACCGCGGACCCATGCATATGGTCTAGCTCTAGAAGTACAAATGACATTCTGCAAAGGATGGCAGATATGATGGCGGATATGCGAGTCATCGGAAAACGAATCCCCTACCTTTTCAGAAAGGTAATAATTGTAAAATTAATATTTACATCAATTATACCTATTTTTATGTTTGTAGGAATTATAAATTCGATTTTAGCATTGAAGCTTGTGTACGAAGACTTACAAACACGCTTCAACTTAAAGTATTAACGTACCGACTAAACCAGGATGTATTGGAGATTTTTTTCGGCGTTATCCGGTCGAAAGAAGGCATTAATGACCACCCCGATCACCAGGAATTTAAGTACAGGCTGCGCTCTTACATCCTCGGATTTGACGAAGGCGCCTTGTCAGGTATAAAGAAACAAAATTACTTTATTTGTACATACATATATAATTTATACTTATAAACTTAGATTAAAGTAGGGTACGCACTGCGACCAAGAAATCTACAGATCATTTATTTACTTATATACTTTGTTTGGGTATTATCTTTAACAAGGTTGCCTTGACGCCCAATCCGCATCAACGAAAAATTTGCCGAGCAAGAGGAACACGAGCAGGAGTCCTTGGAGAACGACGGACTCGAGAATCTTGCCGGTTACATATGTCATTGGCTACATAGCAGTGGTAATAAAGGTGGAAGGTGACGATGACAGCTTCACCTGGGTAAATCAACTAACCGAAGGTGGTTTGTCAAAGCCAACGGAGGCGATGATGACTCACATGCAGCAGCTGTGTTTGAAGAAATAAACGGCACTGGGTTGCAAGCAATGGCCGATTATGTGGGGGAACTTATTAAAAAACGGAACATGTAAATTGCCACGACAGAATAAAGAGACTGTTTTTCCCTGCGCGAATGTTCATCAGAATTTGAACTCTGAACAGACAGATTTTTGACAGTATACTCTCTCGAAAGCGGATATATCGTGAAATAATAAAATGAGGTAAAGTGAGGTACACTTAATTCTATAAGATTTTATTTTACAACTAATTGTTTTCGATTACACTTTTCATGGCTGGTGGCCCACAATAATGACTATGCAATTCCAGCATTGATTGTGTATTTTTATATAAGGGCCTTTGCCAATTGATAGTAAAGTACTCTGGGTAGTAAATTTTTGACAGCTATGAGGTGAATAAAAATTGTTTATCCGGCAGGGCTAGTGAAAAATTTGCCAGCAAGCATTAGCTCCGTTTCTTTACTTTCCAGCCGGTAATTATCAGGAAAAAGAAGAATGGGATCATTGAGAGAATTACGAGCGATATGAAGAAATCGTTAAGAAACGCAAACTAGCAGAAAACTAGCAAGTAACTAGCTGATCGGTGTATTTGACATTTGAAAATATTTGACGCAGTTTTTTCAATCGCGTTTTTTATATAAAAAGTATTCACAAATACATTTTGCAATTTCATCAATATTTAATGATTCGCTCATTTTTATTGAAGAAATACCAAAAATTTGGAGAAAGAAACAAATAAAAGCAAACAAATAAAGCCACCTAACCTCGCTTGTTTACGCTTCAACAGCTGTTTATTCATTTTGACAGCTGATAAATTCTGCTAGTAAAAATTTTACATGTATAAATAAGCACGAGGGGCAAAAAAGGAAGAGCGTAAGAACGAAAGCCGCTAGTTTTTGGGTTAAGAAACGCTTTCCAGCAAAAAATAGTGATAATTATCTGTAAAGAAACAAATCTAATATGAAAAATAAATAACAACGCATGTATACACATAAATTAAAGAAAACCAAAGCGAGTGGATATTAGAGAAAAATTAGTGGTTATTGCTAAAAGGTATAATAAAGACATGGATTTCAGGACCAGAAGAACTGAAATCAGCAAAGGCAAATATTTTCTATATTGCTAACTCGATAGCCTTCTTCTACATCAAAGCAACTGTCAAAAATTTTTAGCAGTAAAAAGTTACGAATTGGCACAGCAGAAATGTAAAATTTTCTCACCATTGTAGACAATTTTTTCACCATAGAACTTTTCTACTGATTGGCACAGGCCCTAAGTACACAATACACCTTTCTTATGTACATTTTTGAACTAATTTAATCATGTATGTACATACAATTGTATTTTTTGATTGTCCTTTTTTCGATACAGGTTATAGCGCCAACTCAGTACTGGACGCACTACTTAAACCAGCTAGAATTGCGCATTTTATTCACTAAGCAAAAGTAAGTATACGCCGAAACTACCACTTTTTAAACCCAAATATCTTTATTTGTAATTTGTTGGTAAATCATTTTACATATTTTTCAGATAAACAGCCGTATTCTAACAAAGTCACAAACTTTAGCTTATCACTGCTGTGATTTCTTCCGCGCCTCAAAGCTTGCCGATGCAAAAAATGTGCCGCTACAATTCAATTTTTTAAATTTTTGTGTATTTTTATAGCACTCAAAATCGAATTTTTTGTGACACATTTCTCGGCGCACTTGAAATCACCACAGTGATGAGCTAAGTTTTGTGACTCTGTTAGAATAGAGGGGAAAATGTATCAAGTTCTACGGTGGTCCGTTTCGAGACTTTTGCTGCTCACACAACCGCGTGGACACCTTTGTTATTATAATGTTGAAGAGCAAGTGGTCCTGGAGCTATAAATTTAATGCCGCAAAATCAAGCGCACCACATGCACATATCGGAGATATGAATTAACTGAACACAGGTAATTTTACGCGGACACCACTATTTTTCACTTTTGTTTATCGAAAAAATAGTTAATTTAACACAACAACGTTTCCAACATTCATTTTTATTAATATGCCACAATTTATTACAAATTTCCTAAATCAATCGTCTGAAAATCAATTTGGGTTGCTTTGTTTATGATGTATATTATATATGTAAATACAACGGAATTAATCGAGAAGATGAAATCGTTGAAGATCAACGAAAACACTAAATTCGTATCATTCGACATCAAGGACCTTTACCCATCGATACCAACAATAGAAACCATAAAGACCGTACAAGAAATACTGATGGGAAAAATGAAAAGAGAAGCTGTCACGGAAATAATAAACGCGTTGAAGGTTACATTAAACCCAAACTACTTGCGGTTCAACAATAAGATATATAAACAGATTAACGGGTTAGGAATGGGCAATCCGACGTCAGGAATACTCATGGAAGTATTCATGCAAACACTGGAGGAGAAATACATGAAAAACCTATCGACCAACCTAGGAGTAAAATTATACGCGAAATATGTCGATGATGTAATATGTCTAATAGAGGGAAACAAAGAGAAACAGTTACTAGACTATCTCAACAAACAACACCAGAATATAAAATTCACCATGGAAACGGAAAAGGAAAGAAAGATTAACTATCTGGATTTAACAATTAAAATAAACGATACCACGAACAAGATAGAGTTCGAAATATACAGAAAACCAACAGCCACAGACGCAATTATACACATTAGCTCAAACCACCCACAGCAACACAAAAATGCAGCATTTAGACAACTAATAACGAGGCTTGAAAGGACCCCTCTAACAGAAGAAGGCTACAAGAACGAACTGGATACAATATATGCCATTGCGGAAAATAACGGATATAGGAGAGGCCTGGTGGGGAAGTTAAGAAAGGACACAAAATCGAAAAAGACTAGCAAAGAGGAAAACAATAAAAAACTTAGGCAGTTTTAACTTACACAGGAAAGACATTTTACAAACTTGCCAAATTCTTTCATAAGTACGACATTCAGACATCATTTAAAACAAGGAACACAGTGGGAAATATATTGAAAGAGAAAATAAGCGAGGATAAGATAAACAGGGTGGCTAGATAAACAGGGTGTTTACAAGTTAACCTGCGTGTGCCGACACAGTTACATAGGACAAACAGGGCGAAATATAAGAACAAGGTATCGAGAACACATAAGGGATTATAATAAGAAAAAACGAAAACCAGAGGCTGCAATAGAATCGAACTTCGCGAATCACATGATCAAAAAAATGCAAACCAATGAAGATTGGACAAACAACAGAACTTCTCCGTGTACAACATAAAGGACAAAGATTGAATATATTAGAAAATATGGAAATATATAAACAGAAGACAGGACAAATAATAAATGAGCAAATAAATACTGTATCGGACGTACTGTTTGAACCTCTAAAACTACTGTACAAGAAGAAGAATGACAACAACAAAATATTAAGGACAGATATGGAAAGGAATACACCAACTACAAAAACAAAGAGGGTAAAAATCACGGACTTCTACCTGCCGTCAAAACCGAGCAAAAACAATTCATCTACCTATTGAGTACCGCAAACACTGCAAAACTAAAAAGACGTACCTAACAAAAGAAAGAGGTAGTTAACAAGGAGTATAAATACGAGCAACCAACAAAAATTATGCAGAACGAAAAATGACACTGAAGATGGCACAACACCGAAACCGGTTTGTCTCCAAACCAAATTTGATAAGGGATGCCGGAAATTCGTTCCATAATACATCAAACACCCACCCTGTCGGAAACAACAACAACCAAAAAGGAAATTGCTTTGTTTTGTTTATTTTTCTAGCGAAACAATATGGCGTTCTTTCCTTCATGTATGCATGCGAGTATTTGATGGAATATTAGTGTTTTGATTTTTTTTGGTCCTTATTGGCAAATGAGTTCCAATAAGGCATGTCAGTGGCAAAAATCCACTATGGAAACAAAGCAAAACCAACTTCAAACAATTTAACAAACTCCTATTTTGATGTACTCACAGGTTTGTTCCACATAAGCCCACAGGTACCCGCGGGTGCCCAAAACAGCCCAGACGCCGTTCCTCACGCTAGAGAGGTGGGTAATACGATGTTCGGACCGACATCGGAAACATGTTTTCGTTTCTACAACTGGTTTTCGACATAAGCCTTGTGTTTTCGTCCTTGCAAAATCTGTCAAACGAAAACCAGTTTTCGCTGAATACTACTTGAAAGCTCACGTTCCACTCATTCCGATCGGTATCTTAACTAGTATTTTAGATATTAGTCCAAAACAGCACGCCAGTCATTT
>NW_023458555.1:82921114-82925126 GCF_013731165.1 Rhagoletis pomonella | reverse complement strand
TTTTTTTATATTTTGGGCTTTAAGATATGAAAACTAATATTAATTAGATACATGAACTGAGCGATAAATTAATTATCTTTATTTTGACATATTACTTTTTTAATCGGTTATGTAGCTCATAAGATATTAATATTAAAAAAAATCTAAAAAATAACTTTCAACACTAAATATCTTGAAAACTAGAGGGCCCCGACCACTAAAAGTGGGTATATTTAAAAGGCGGAGAAGCCCAGATTTCCAATTACAAAGTCAAAATTTGTCGCCCCGGTTGTTGTAATCTCCCCAAGGGTTGCCAATAAATAATGGAATTTACATAAGTGTTATGCAATTCAAAGTGTTTGCGCAAACTTATATTCGTAGTAATACATTTCAGATATTCAAATAGCAAAACAGGTAATGTTTGATGACAATTGGATTTGTTCATGCATAATTTAAATGACATGATGAATAATGTGATATAACAAATACGATTTACTTATGGAGCTTTCTAATTTAAAGTTTACAAAACTCAATCGGCAGTAATCGCTTAAACATCGTTGTGGCCCTAGGCGTGCTATGCCCCTAGTGTCTATTCCAGTTCCCCGAGTAGAACTTCATGTACCAACAGCCGCCTAACTTTTCCTCTGTACGCTGCAGTGCGCCTTCCGTGTGCGGTACATTTGACCGTGCGGTTTTCTACACGGGCTGGATGATGACGTGGACTGAGTGGGATGCTTTATGTTGGAGTAGTGAGTGGTGTAGATCACAGAATCTGCATCTGGTCACGGAGGTGCATTCGCTAGTAGCTTATTAATGCATAAGTGTAATGCAGCGTTTTGCTGCATTTAAAATGCAACATTTAGCACTTTCGAACAAATATTTTCAAAGAGCGTTAATGCTATCGCATTTACCAAATGTACATTTACGCGAGTTCGAAATCGTATGCTTTTGACAAACAGCCGCGTTTCAGTCGCTTATTCAGATCCGTATCTATCACGATCAATTCGCTTAAAGAAGATTATGTGCAAAACCCCTAATGAAATGGAAAAAAGAAATTTTAAACATAAAAATCAATCCAAAAACTTTAATTGTTTTAACCATAACCGAAAATTTGTTTGTGTATATATTCATTTGTCGGTGCTGTCAATTGAAATTTCCTTTATTAAATAGGAAAAAACAAACACATTTGATCACAAATTGAGTTAGATTTCTATCAGTATCACATCGACGTTCAATTTGCGCAACTTTTCTTTTTCCAAATAATGTAAAATAATAAATGAAATCTAGATCGGCGATCGCTGAAACGCAGCCAGCAGCTGTATAGACGAAAAAGCAATGTTGCCACTTTTTCTCACTAAACCATGTTCGAATCGTGGAAATTTTGGAGGATCACAGGATTGCTTTTAGCATTTAGACTCTTCATGCAGAAATTGAATTGCATTTAGGTGACGAATTTTATATGGATAAATGTACATTTATTTCATTTCATTTCATTTATTAATCAATAAACAATGTGTTTACAGACTATATTACAAATTTACGCATTTACAGGATAACGCAAAAAATAAAAAGTATAAGTATATACATATATCATGGTTTTCATAACAAATGCCTTACAAGTATATTCTTAAAATTAAGCTTGGAAGAAGAGAAATCAAACTCTAAGGAAGAAGACTAAAAGGGGTGTTCATGCCAAATACGGCTTTTGCTAAGCCAACATAAAATAATTCATTGCAACGAAGAATACGTGGAGGAACATTAAAACCAATTCTCATAAGAAGGAATGGACAATCAATAGAGCCTGAGATGATGTCAAATACGAAACACATCGATAAAAGAGTACGCCTGGCATCTAAGGCCATAAGGTTGATTAATAGACAGCGAGAAAGGTAAGACGGGAGAGGTTCAGTAAATCCTAGCGAGCGAAAAGCAAACCGAGCAAAAACCCTTTGAACAGATTCTAATCTGTTGATATAAATAGAATGGTATGGTCTCCAAATAAACACCGCGTATTCCAGCCTAGAACGAACAAAAGACGTATACAAAAGTTTGAAAGTATAAGGATCGGAAAACGTAGAACAATTACGACGAACAAATGCCAACATCGCGAACGATTTAGAAATAATAAAATTGATGTGAGTGGTAAAGCTAAGCTTGGTATCAAAATAGCCCCCCAAGTCCTTAAATTCACAAATTGACTTCAGCGGCATATTTGAGATACAGTAGGAAGTAGGTACCAGTCTTAATAACTTAGCATAATGACATTTACTAATATTAAGGAATAGACAATTACGCATACACCAATTGTATAAGTTGTCGAGCTCAGCTTGGAGAGTTAGTGAATCTTGCGGGCAACTAATTTCATAATAAATCTTCAGGTCATCAGCATACAGCAAGAAGTTACGCTTAGAGAAACAAGAGGAAGTATCATTAATAAAGAGCACAAATAATAAAGGACCCAAGATACTACCCTGGGGAACACCTGAGGAAGCAATGAACGAACGGGAAGATACATTTTCGATTACGACAACACAGCGCCTGTTACTTAGATACGATATAATCCACTTCAAGAAAGCAGAGTGGAAGCCTAGTCTCGCCAGTTTCGCTATCAATATACGGTGAGATACCCTATCGAAGGCCTTAGAGAAATGCGTGTAGACGGCATCAATTTGGAATCCCTTTGGAAAGGTTGCAAAACAGTCCTCCGTAAATACCGCTTAGTTAGTTACCGTTGATCTGCCCGGGATAAATCCATGTTGATTAGGACATAACACGTGCTTTTGTCTTTCACGATACATTCGAACAGCTTAGGGACAGAAGTGAGCTTGGAAATCGGCCTATAGTTCGCTATATCATTTTTATTACCACTTTTGAGAATCGGCGTAATGAAAGCCAGTTTCCAGTCGTCGAGAAACATCCCATCAGCCAATGACATATTAAATATATGTCTCAAAGGCTCGATAAGAGAGGGGCAGCTTTTTAACAAGATAACTGAGAGGCCATCGGCGTCAGTATTAGTGGAATACTTTAAATCAGTTATGCCATTAACAATATCCTCATAAGACAAAAATAAGTTACCGAAGTTGAGAGAATTATTTGAGTCTAAAGAAAGGTCCTCAGGAACAACACTATCCGGGTTATCTAAAATAAAATTGGACGAGAAAAAGTCAGCAAAAAGATTGACAGCATCCAAAATAGAGTTAGCTGAAACACCATCTAGTTGAACTGAAGCGGGAATATTTGAGCAATTCTTTTTCGACTTTATGTAACTCCAGAAAAACTTAGGATTTCTCTTTATGTTACTTTCAACATTGTGTATGTAATTTCTATATGAAGATTTATTCAGCTTGTTAAATTTAGCTCTATAAAGCACATAACGTTCGCGCAGATTAGCGTCGTTTGAGCGTTTGAACTTTTTGTAAAGCTTGTTCTTCAAATTCCTTAGACGTTTGAGCTCTTTAGAGAGCCAAGGGAGCTTAAAAGTTTTAGAGTATAATTGTGAAATATTTTTTAGACAAACATCGTAAACGTTGGACTTAAAAATATTGAAACAACTAGTTACATCCTTCTTCTCAAACAGCTGAGACCAATCTAAAATCAATAAATTATTATTCAACTCAGTAAAATCACTTAGGGAGCTACCCTCTGGATGCCAGTAGGTAACTCAAAAAATTCAAAAAATTCAATTTCCAACACTAATGGAGTATGGTGCTGATTTGGAGGAGAGATGTAACTAGATGCATTCGAAAGCTTAAAGTTAATATTATAGCTAACAAAAATCAAATCCAAAATTCGGCCTAATTCGTTAAAAAAACCATTGACTAGACATAATTCAATGCATAGCAGATTATCAATAAAATATGATTCCAAAATACTATTAACGTTAAATGGAGTAAGAAAATTATTATTATCTAAATAGCTCCAGGAGATATCGGCCCGTAGTCATAGTCAAAATAAAGTCGACTTTAAAGTTATTTACGCCAGAGTACCATGCGTACATGGAAAGCATATATTTCACAATGCCAATTACATG
>NW_023458555.1:82917157-82918114 GCF_013731165.1 Rhagoletis pomonella | reverse complement strand
ATGGCAGTCAAAAGTTTTCCACTTCTGCGCACGGAACCATCCTCCTCTATCGAATTGGAAGTCATATTTTATCATCTTTAATACGATAATTAAAATATGAACAAAAGAAAAAGGTAGCTAATGATAAGAAAATGAAAGACAAAGATTTTGATTTGGTTTTTTCGTAGCAAAACTGTAAACAAAGGATGAAAGAAATGTCAACGGAAATACCAACGGCCGGTGCGAACAGCCACAATCCCAAAACTCATTTTCAAGTTTTTTCGTTGTCGGTCCGAAATGGTATAATAGAGAGCGAATAGCCCTGCCAGAATGAGTACTTTGCGTACGTGACGCTGAAGGATGCAACTGACAGTTAAGTAGACTTTGTGTGTTTGCATAGAGAGCGTCAAGTTGGCTACCCTTGCGCCGACGGACTCAACGAAAGTTGGCCAACTCTCAACTTTTGACGCTAGTAGGTCCGTCACTGCTGACAGTTGTATTACCTTTCGTTTATACAAAACAAGGCAACTACAAATATGTACTATTTGTGACATTGTTTGAGTAAAGTAGGCGTCCAGACAGTAAAAACTCTTCGAAAATTTGAAGACAGCGACGAAGACAATGAGAGAAGTGCGAATATATAACTAAAAAAGTGTGACTGTATTGCTATTGTATCTGCAAAATTGACTGTTTAAACCCCAAGTACGCGATCATAAAGAACAGCTGATTTTTGTTTGAAAACGCAACACCTTCATTGTGGCGCCGCACAGTGGGGCAAAAAAGGTTGCTATGGACAAATCAATTTTGAGAGCCCAAATATGAACCGATTTCATGTTTCTTTTTTTTAAAGAAGAGATAATTAAATTTCGCGTCGATCTATCCGTAGCTACTTTTTAAAAAAGCTCTAGTTTTTTTTTATTTATTTATGTTGAAAAATTAAAGAAAACAAACTTTACGTTTGAATGCTTCCACTTTTTT
>NW_023458555.1:82912924-82917057 GCF_013731165.1 Rhagoletis pomonella | reverse complement strand
AAAAAAACAAATTCGACGGCATGCGTACCACAACGCAAGCCGCGAATATTAGGTTAGCCTGTGAGGTACTTAGGCGGGTTGGGTACTTAAATGAACCCGCTTAAGCACCTCGATGCGGGTACTTAAGCGAACTTAATTACTGATGTAGTTACATCTTCTTGTTAACTTACATAAATTTTTGAATAACAACATTTAATGAAGTATACATAGTTGAAAACCAAAATCGTAGCATTATTTAAATACATAAACAAGCAAAGAAAAACTTTATTAAAAAAATATTTAGTGCAGTGGTCTGCCATTTTTACAAGAATTAAATTGTTTAAAGAGTCAAGGTAGGACATATCATTTTGCACCAAATTGAAAATGATTTTGTTTGCCACTTATGTTTATTTATTAATTTTTAAGGCTTTTCAATCAATTAAAATGCAGTTCATTCCCTAACAAATATCATATAAACCTAAGCTTAAGATTTTGTAGAACACTTAAAAAAAATTCATCATAATTTCAAACTTTTTTCTCAGAAGTGTTTTTTGAGTATACAGTTTTATAGTCCATTCAATTTTAGTGCAATAATGTGCAAGTTTGAAGTGGCTAAAAGTTACCGTTGATTTTTTAGAATTTTTTACCGAATTTGAAAATACGTAAATATTGTAAGGAATTTTAAAAGAGCACTTAAAAGGGGAAAATTATAAGTAAAACTGTAAATGAGGTACGAAAAATTGAGGTACTTAGGCGGGTTGGGTAAATAAGCGGGGAGAAACTAAAGAGAGGGATTTTCTTCTGATTATATTAAGCGGTACTTAAGCGGGTTTCACTGTATCAACTGTATGAAAAAATTAAAGGGAGAAGTATACATGCCTTCTATAATTTTGACTTATATATATGGCAAGTCTTTTTACAAACAACAAAAAATACACATTTTCATTTATTTGCCAGCTTGGGAAATACGGGCTTATTTTTACTCAAACGTGATATTAAGCTCATTTAAACGGAGTGTAATGTCTTGTTTTTAGGTTTGTTATCATAGTGCTTTGTATTTTTATTGTCCACCATTGTTGCTTCTATTTAAAAAAGTTCTAGTACAAACAATTTATTTGTTTTGAATTTGTTTGTTTATTGTTTTTAATTTTGAAAATTCCCACTTTTGATATGTATGTGAATGGCGGTGTTGCCGCTTTCCGCCTTTTCGGTGTTTTTTTTGTTTATTAAAAAGGCATCAAAATGGGAAATAACCTAATTCGTATCTCTGCATCTGTTAAACTTCTCATGGGAAGATGTATGAAAATCCAACTTGCTATAATTTCATATGCTTAATGGTGCATTTATATGGTATGAATCTGTTCATAAGCCGTATAAATTTTCCTATAAAAAAGCACCAACGTTATGAAGAAATGAATGAAAGCGATATATATTTAACAATTTTGACTTATATACTTGGCAAGTATTTTTTTGTAAACGACAAATAAAAAAATTTTATTTTGTGCTAGCTTCGAAACTAGAAGCTTATTTTTTTGTTAAATGTGCTTTAAAAAGGACCTACTGCCAATAAAGCCTTGGAGATTGCAATTCCCTTTGCTTTCTTCCCTTTCTCAATGGATTTTATACTTGAAAAGTCACCAAAATATGTATGCAATACTTCTACATATCATCGTTGAAAGTACAAATCCGCGCATCAAGAAAATGCAAAACCTCTAATGTGAGGTTGCCTAAATTTTATAGGAGAGAGTAAAACTTGACATAATTAAAAACGGTTCTCAGTTTTAAACTTAATTATCTCTTCTTATGTCTAAGTATCGATATTTCATTTTCATTTAATTTTTTTATTTCGTTTTATTAAATTTATAAACATTAGTACAATAAGACATAATCTTTTATAGTACAACAAATTAATGATTTAAATTAAATATAAGAAAAAAAGACAAATATATAAACTAACATTTGTAGTAGTGTAAACGCCTTATAATGTAAATTATATTGCGATAGTCTAAACACCGTCTAATATAATTCATGTTCAAAATAATAGTATCTGGCAATACCGCTAATACTGATTAAGCAAAATATGTACATGGTAATACCGCAAGAAAATAAAACGACCAGCCTAACTGCCATCCCTAAATTGGCGCGTCAAGCGCCAAGCAACTGTCAAAAATCCTCATGCCCATACAATTTGTATGAAGCATCCCACAATAACGCGGCGCTTACGCCGAGCAAATGGAATTTTCATTTTTGACAGGGCGTTACGTGTTGAAGTTGGATGCAGAAGACGGAAAGAAAGAGAAAGGACAAACAAGTGAAAGAGGAAACGAGAATAAAAACGAGAGGACCTGAGAAAACGTCAAAAATTACGACGCGTTGATTTGGGGATAGCGCGCGCTGACACTCGTTGACAATGGATAACGTAACGCTTAGCGCTCCAATTTAGGGACGGCAGTTAGGGTCTGATTATGCATACTTCGCATAACTTCGCACAACCATTTGTACCAGTGCACTAAAAGTGTAACTTAAGAAAAAGTGAAGCAAAATTTAAACTCAACAGATCGCTAAGTTTTTAAAAGTTCTGCTAATTTCTGGTTAATGGAATACATACAAAATACATACAAAGTGCATACGAAATAACAGTTTGAAGTTTTTGCAAAGTTGTGCGAAGTTATGCGAAGTATGCATAATCAGACCATTATTATGTTTCTCGAACGATAGGCCGCCCGAACGCTTTGTTTGTAGACGATATCGTCACGGATTGCAATTTTGTAACTATGTCGTTCGTCTTCGTCTTGTCTTTACGTCGATTACGTTGCAATTGTCTCGGTTAATTTGTATGATGTTGCCGGATGAACTTTTGATGTACAGTATATTTTGCTTAGCTGCCCATCCTTCTTTGCACGAAAAACTTGTGCACTTAACCGAAAAAAGCACTTAAGCGAATTTTTTTACTTCTTGAATGAGGAAAGTATCCGAATCCCTATGAAACCAAATAATGGAGGAGCACTTACCACGTAGAAATTACTGCAAGCGAAATTTTTACCGAATAGTATCTAATTATCTGTATAACTACATTAATTGATAGCCATTTTCGTTGTTCTGCGAGATGAGCAAAATAAATAAAAGCTTGTAAAATTAGGTAGTTGTAGGGCCAGTGCAGGTAAACCTAATACTTTCTTTGATAGTTAATAATAGTTGCACAATTTTTAAGGCAGGTATCGCCAATGTGCAGGTATGTTGAATGTATCTATCGTAGGAGTTTCCTTATAAATGTTAAAAATAATGCCGCTACTGCGTATTTTAGGGTAGGTATCTTAAATGTGCCCTTAAGCATAAAGGCAGCAAAGCAAAATATACTGTACTTCCAAAGATTTTTTCATAGATTTCTAATATTTTCAGCTTATTTCAATACTTTTTATTTTAAATGGGCCACATCGGAATTGATTTACATTTTGGTTTTGCTTAAAAGTGTTTTGGTTGTGTTGCGGAAAGAAATATAAGGAAAATTAATTTTTTTAAATGTATGCTGCTATAGCGCTAATGGACGCCGAGGAATCCAAAGAAAGGGAGAGGCGGATACAGAGGAGGAGATTGCGAGACCACACCAATGTAATGGAACTACCTGAGACTGAGGAAGTTCAAAATTAACAAATATTTTTTTATGCTACAATGTATTCGTTTCTAGATTTGTTGCAAATTTCCGAATCAATAAAGAAATATTCTAATACATATTAAACGAATTAAAAGAGCACATGGCTCCATCACATAGAAGCACCCACCTATCGCACCAGCTGAAACTCGCGACTTTTTTAAGATTTCGGGCCACCGGCAGTTACCAAAAATCTGTTGGTAACAAAAATATTTCGTCGATGGGACAGCCAACTGCAGCCAACGTGATCAGGGAATGCCTTAATATTTTTGAGGACCATTTTTGCCAGAAATGGGTGAATTTTAGGAGAAACATCGATGAGGAAAATGCTGTTAAAGAATATTTCTTTGGGAAATACGGAATACCTGGGGTTATTGGTTGTATTGATGGAACACACGTTCGTATTAAGTCGCCAGGAAGTTACAACCACCATTTATACCTCAACCGCAAGGGTTTTTACAGTCTTAAGGTAATGGGGGTAGGTTAATGATTTACTATATTTGGG
>NW_023458555.1:82911097-82912824 GCF_013731165.1 Rhagoletis pomonella | reverse complement strand
GCGCATCGAGTTGCTATCAATCTTGCTGTAAACTTCCTCAGCGTATGTGATTTGAGGCATCATTATTTGTAGGGCAAGCTGACGCCTTGTGCTCAGTGGAGTGTGAGATCCAGACACTTTTAAATTTCTTAAAGTTGCATAAACCCTCCCGACCATTGCATTGATATGGTCTGTATAAGTCAGGTTAGAGTTTAGTAACGGGTGATTTTTTTGAGGTTAGGATTTTCATGCATTAGTATTTGACAGATCACGTGGGATTTCAGACATGGTGTCAAAGAGAAAGATGCTCAGTATGCTTTGACATTTCATCGTGAATAGACTTACTAACGAGCAACGCTTGCAAATCATTGAATTTTATTACCAAAATCAGTGTTCGGTTCGAAATGTGTTTCGCGCTTTTTTATCGACAAATTTTGTTCAGCGATGAGGCTCATTTCTGGTTGAATGGCTTCGTAAATAAGCAAAATTGCCGCATTTGGAGTGAAGAGCAACCAGAAGCCGTTCAAGAACTGCCCATGCATCCCGAAAAATGCACTGTTTGGTGTGGTTTGTACGCTGGTGGAATCATTGGACCGTATTTTTTCAAAGATGCTGTTGGACGCAACGTTACGGTGAATGGCGATCGCTATCGTTCGATGCTAACAAACTTTTTGTTGCCAAAAATGGAAGAACTGAACTTGGTTGACATGTGGTTTCAACAAGATGGCGCTACATGCCACACAGCTCGCGATTCTATGGCCATTTTGAGGGAAAACTTCGGAGAACAATTCATCTCAAGAAATGGACCGGTAAGTTGGCCACCAAGATCATGCGATTTGACGCCTTTAGACTATTTTTTGTGGGGCTACGTCAAGTCTAAAGTCTACAGAAATAAGCCAGCAACTATTCCAGCTTTGGAAGACAACATTTCCGAAGAAATTCGGGCTATTCCGGCCGAAATGCTCGAAAAAGTTGCCCAAAATTGGACTTTCCGAATGGACCACCTAAGACGCAGCCGCGGTCAACATTTAAATGAAATTATCTTCAAAAAGTAAATGTCATGGACCAATCTAACGTTTCAAATAAAGAACCGATGAGATTTTGCAAATTTTATGCGTTTTTTTTAAAAAAAGTTATCAAGCTCTTAAAAAATCACCCGTTATAAACCCTAAATTGGTTACCTTGCTGACGATTTTCAGATGTTTGTTAGCGATAACCAGCGGTGATAAAAAGCTGAAATCTATGTTTTTCTTATTATGTATTGGTAAAGCAAGTGATTTATCGCGTTTTTTAAGGAAAGTCGGTGCCGAAGTTGCCTTCGGTATAATTTAGGTTAGTATTAAATTTTGACGAAATCTGTCAATAACCACGATCACCTCCCATGTAGTAATCAACAATATTTTTGTTTTGTCATTTTTTCGAATTTCGCTGTTAAAATTTACATTTCAAATATATAAACAAACATTTGCACCAGTCATTGCCTATGGGTTAATGACAAAAGAATCCTATACATGCACAATATTTTACGTATTAATTTTCAAATAAGCATATTGTCAAGGGCTGGTTTACTGTATACCATGATACAAAAATAGAAGGTCGTTTCATTTATTGACATTCGTTGTTGTTGCCGACCACTTGACTTTTGATTGGTTTAAGACATTTAACTAAAATCATGCTACCAGATTCATTAGCAGCAAAATTTTTGTTTTTTGGAAATTCAAGATAGTGAAGTTGGATAAATATATTAA
>NW_023458555.1:82876015-82910997 GCF_013731165.1 Rhagoletis pomonella | reverse complement strand
TTTTTTGGAAAATGCTTGAAATTAATTTCAAATGTCTGCAATTATTTGAAAAATTATTCATAAACATTTTTCCATAGGATACATTTAAATATATCAAGGCGGCGTGGCAACCCCCATAAAAACTGAACTTTTCACACAACATGTCACTGGAAGTATTCATCGTAGAGTGCTGCAACTTAGTACAGAGATATATAATATCAACGCCAAACTCATGGAAAAAATGGGAGTTAATGAAAAAGTGGGCGTGGCACCTCCCATACAAACTGAATTTCTCACGTCCCATAGACATTCTAATGTGAGAAAATTCAGTTTGTTTGGGAGGGGCCCCGCCCCGTTTTTCAATAACTCCCATATTTTCCATGAGTTTGGCGTTAATATTATATATTTCTGTACTAAGTTGCTGCACTCTACGATGAATACTTACAGAGATAACGCACACCGTCATCGAAAGAGACACAACTCAAAATTTGGAATTTTTGTAATTATACGCTAAAAATGAACACAGAGCTTTTATTTACCTTTCAGCAAAAGCTGGAGCAAATTTTTGTTATAATTTGTTAAAAAAACCTAAGGTAAAGTCGCCCTTGCCCATATGATTAGCATGTGCTAAGAAATAGTTATTCGCATTTTCTGACGAACGTATTATTTTGAGTTGTGACTCTTTTGAAGACTGTGTGCGATATGTCGTGTGAAAACTTCAGTTTGTATGGGAGGTGCCACGCCCCCTTGATATACCGAAATTATTTTTCTTCTATTATCATCCTTTGGGATCTAGAGTAAATCCTAAAAATTTAAAAAATAACGGTACAGTTCACAACGGCTTTCACAATATATATCAGTATAGATGACAAATTAAAAACGTTTTTTAATTAAATGCATTCTATGGAAAAATTTTTATGAATAACTTTTTAAATAATTGCAGGAATTTGAAATTAATTTCAAGTATTTTCCAAAAAATTGGAAACATTCAAACGTAAAAATTTTTTTCTTTCATTTTTCAACATCTATACATATAATAAAATTGTAACAGGTCGATGTCTGTACATTCATCAACCACTTTTAGAATTTTTGTCTGTCTGTCTGTCTGTCTGGCTGTATGTTCGTTCGCGCATTACTCGAAAACGAATGCATGGATTTGAATGCAGTTTTCACCGATGTATTGCTAGAGGTCTAACTTAAAATATAGGAAGAAAAAACTTTGAGAGTTGCCACCTGTTTGAAAATTGGAGTTTAAGTAAATTGATAAGAAAAAATTAATATTGCAATATGGTTGTCAAAAGAAAGAGGCTGAAGAAGGCTTACAGCCAAAAATATTTTTGTAGAGTTACCACCTGTTTGAAAATTTACATTTAATTCAATTTATAAGATAAATTTAATATTGCAATATGGGTATCAAACTGAAAGGGGTTAGGAAATTATATTGCCGAAAATATTTTTAGGGAGGGCTGCCACCTGTTTGAAAAATTTTATTGTATTAAATTGATAAAATAAGTTAAATCTATATCTACATCTATACATATAATATAATTGTAACAGGTCGATGTCTGTACCTTATAGATATTAAAGAAAAATTAATTTCATTAAAGCTACAGAAGCCAAATAAACAATTTTTAGAATTTTTGAATCTCTGTCTGTCTGTTTATTTGTACGCGCATCAGTCGAAAACATGGAATTGAATGCAGTTTTCACCGATGTATCGCTAGAGATCTAGCGTTCAATATAGAAGAAAAAATTAGACAGTTGCCACCTGTGTTTAAAATTTCAGTTTAGGACAATTGATACGGTAAAGTGAATACTGCAATATGGCTGTCAAAAGAAAGAAATTTACAAAGGCTTACAGCAGAAAATATTTTTGTGGAAGGTTGCCACCTATTTGAAAACTTTAATTTAATTTAATTGATAGCATAAATTAAATATTGCAATATTGGCATCAAACTAAAGAGGCTAGGAAATTTTAATGCTAAAATATTTTTAGAGGATTCGCCAACTGATTGAAAAATTGTATTCATTAAAGTTTGTAAAATAAATGAAATATTGCAATACGAATATTAAACTAAAGAGGATTAGGAAGCTTACTTTTGAAAATATTCTTGAAGCGGGTTTGAAAACTTTAATTCAGTTAAATTTGTAATATAAACTGAGTGTTGCCATATGGGAATCAAACGAGAGTAGTTGAGAATAATAAAATTGCAACAGGCCGATATTTGTACATAATAGATGTTAAAGAAAAATTTATAGGGGGTTTATTAGATAAAACAGAAGCCAAATATAAAATTTTGGTATGTTTGTCTGTATGTAAGCGTACCACGCAAAAGTTAATGTATGGAATTAAATGCATTTACACCGATGTACATATTGCTAGAGCTCTAATAGAAAATATAGAATCCATTTTTTTTTTGTTTTAGTTTATCGTCGATCATTATTCCTAGGTATTTGAACGTATTAACTTTTTCCAGTGCGTCGTTGTTTATATTTAGAGTTAGCAACGGACCGTTCTCAAAATTTCGCCTCGATATAACCACAAATTAATTTTTTTTTTATTTCTGTGTGGAAGGTTTTTCGCTAAAAAAAATTAAAACTTTTCGTTGTTGCTGCCAAAAATTAAGAAATCGTCTCACGTTTTACAATTTCATACAGTTCTCTTTACAATGTATTTCACTAAACTACTAAACGGCTGCATCGACTTGGTTCATATTTGGCAACACCTCGAAAATAAATATTCTGACCAAAAATTTACTCGGTATGTAGCTCGAGATATTCCTAAAATTCTTATACAGACTGAAACGTAAAAAACCAATATATCTCTAAAACCAATTACGCTGGGGAACTGAACTTAGCACTGGTGCATATATTGCAAATGCATTGGGAAAGGAGCGTGGCTCCTTCCTTCCATACAAATTGAACTTCTCATATAGCTTATCTCTGGAACTGCTTACGCTAACGTCCTGAAATCCTACACAGCTTTCAATACCGTAGTTATGGCGAAAAGTGGTAATTATTGGAAAGGCTGGATCGATATACATTTACGTAAACGCGCAAGTATCATTCGATTGGGAACCATTTTCTCCTAGATTTCTTAATCTCATTGAACTATTGTAACTTTGTCTTTAATTTTCAGTAAGGTAAAATTTATGTGAAAATTTTGAAGAATTTTTTTAATTTTTCACAAAGTTTTGCTTTTACGAGTTTCGCTATAATCTGTCCTATCTCTATACCTATTTGCATAAAATGATAGCCGTTTTCGTTGTTCGGAATAAACTCAAAAAACACTGAATAGAGTTCCGTCAGATTGTCGGAGGTTATCTTACATACATATATGGTCCAATTACATGCTGCTATAAAACTCGCTAGGTGGTGATGGAGTAGAGTTATTTATAAAAATCGTATTTATTAACCGATTTCGTTCAAATTTTAAATGTGAACTATGTACCTGTATGATGGAAAGTCTTTTGATACAAATTTACCCGATTAGTGCCGCTGGAGTTAAGGTGGAAATTCATAACACGTATTCATTTTATGGTAAGCAATGATTTTGCAGAAAATGAACCCAATGGATGGCGCTGAAGTCGAAATGTATAGAAACCCCGTGTGGTTGGTCTGCTTTGCCACTATGTTTAAATTATACGAATTTAGTTTTCAGATGTCTAAATGAAGGATGGGGTTAAGTTTTTCTGACGCCCTCATGCACGATCATGCGGTATTGCATCTACCCAGAAATCAGTTCATAAATTTTACCACGAATTGGAAAAGTCGTGAATTAAAAAAGAAATATCACCGTAGGTATATCAATTGCTTCATTTGAAAGAAATTTAAGAGATCACACGACTCATTTAGCAATGTACGGGAAAACTTTTCATCCTGTGGGACAACGAGGATTCTTGGCCCTCCTATAAAGAAAACGCACTTCTGTGCTCTTGAGTTTCCCTATAAGAACTTTTATTGGCACACACATCGCACCAATGTTGAAGTTGCAAGATCATAAAAAAGATTACGCATGATTGGCAGAGATCTCACAGGTGGAAATAAGACCATCAGTAAAGCTCATGACACCAAAAGGGATTGGTATTCCATATGGTATCACAGCGTTACTATTATTGGCCTATGTGTGAGGAGGATACTGCGCCTTAGTGGTTTCAACTTAAATCAAAAACTTTGACTTTACAGACTAATTTTGTTTTTAAACGCTCTTTTGCATTGGCTAACGCAAAAGCTCTTATTAGGCGCCGCGAAGTAAGCGGGCATTGGCTAGTAAATAAATAAAAAACTATAGCCTTTTTAAAAAATCGCCACGAATAGATCGACGCGAAATTTTATTATCTCTTGTTTAAAAAAAAGAAACATGAAATCGGTTCATTTTGGGCTCTCAAAATTGATTTGTCCACAGAAACCTTTTTTGCCCCACTGTGCGCAGTTCTACGTTCCCATGGTGAAATAATAACAAGGTGTTGTCAGTAGCGACGTGTTTGTTGTAATTTTGACAAGATCGGCATGCTTATTTTCAGTGCTGCCGATCTTAATTTTTATAATGGTATTAGTTGGGAAATTGTATTTAAAATACTCCATTTTAGTATTTCATTTTATCGTGATTTTTAAAGAACTTGGTGTTTTCAGAACGATATTAATATTTAAAATTGCTGGATTTGTATAATTTTTGTCCTCAAAATATAAAATATAAAAGATATCGTAGTTATCAATGGAAAAAGACGTACACAAAAATCGTATGGAAAAGCGATTTTTTTATATTAAATATCTTTTGCTGCAATGTCATAATATCGAGCCAAATGGACTACTGATACACTAGAATAGAGCGGCAGCATGGTTAAATGACGACTTCGCTTATATTATCGATATTTATGTGTTTTAATCTATATGTCAGCCGCTGTGGCGTAGTGGCAAGCAGTGCGCGCTCCACTCCGCAGCACCTGGGTTCAAACCCTGGTCAAAGCAACATTGCAAAAAATATAGAAAAAAGGTTTTTTCTTAACAGCGGTCGTCCCTCGGCAGGAAATGGCAAACCTCCGAGTGTATTACTGCCATGAAAAACAGCTTCTCATAAATATGCAATCGCCGTTCGGAGTCGGCGTAAAACTGTAGGTCCCTCCGCTTTGTGTGACAACATCAAGGCGCACGCCACAAGTCGGAGGAGAAGCTCGGCCAAACGCTAACATATATGTAAGCGCCAATCTATTATTATTATTACTAATCTATTTAAAAAATCATTTACAGTTTTATAGGAAATTGCCTTATTTTACGGCCTGTACTTTTTTATAAGTTACAATATATGTGCAACCTGTGTGGAGCATACGATACAAACATATATTCAGGCTTACAGGCCTGTAATTAAACATTTTTCTACATTTAATTTGAAATAGTACGCATGAACGGATTAAAAGTAGTAAATAATTAGTACTTTTTCTACTACTTTAAAATGCGTGACCGGAATAGACCTGCCGAAAAAATGAGGTTAAGTTACTGACAACACCTTGTTATTATTACACCATGTACGTTCCTTTACGTCACGTCAGTTTCATCTTTGAGCGCACGTACGCAAAGTACTCATTCTGACGAGGCTAGAATACCTTCCACTTTTGGATCGTAAACGTTTTCATCTTCGTGCCCGAAACAACGCAGATTTTTTTCGGCCAGAAATGTGCAAGAGGTCAATATGAAATAACAGCCGTTGTTTTTTTACATACGATAGCAAATTTTGAAAACACAAAAATGGAAAATAGCACTAAAGGTTTAGAAATGTAGGTATTTGCTAATTTTATTAGCTATGTAAGATAAATACACATAAAATCATTGTTTAGAACTGATTTAGTGATTCCGGGCACGAAAAGTGGTTCTTCGCTTTCGTCACGCTCTGGGCACTTTTTGAACGGGTTGACACATTTTTGACACTTGTGAGAGAGAAACTTATTTTTACGCTCTAATTACCGAAACAGCCCGGAAAGCTTGTGGAAAAAACCTTATATATTTTGGTGACTCAAACAAGTGCTAATTTTTATATTTTAATATTCATAACGTTTTTTATGTTAACATTTTTTATTACTTTTTTATAAAAGTAATGTTCATGCTTTAACGAAACCCATGTAAAACAATGTTTCAAACTTTATACAAAGTTTCGGAAAGTCAAAAAATGTTCCCCAATATTTAGAACTTTTTAGTTTATAGAACATTTTGGGTATGCAGTTTTATAGCTAATGAAATTTTACTATAACAAAGTGCAAGTCAGCCAAAGAAAAAATATTAAAAATCAAATCAAATGCTGAAATTTTATGAGCTATAAAACTGCATCTTACTTTCTTTGAATTTCAAATAAAGCCTCTCTCTCACGTTCATGGGGCCAATCGTAACACACGACAGCTCGGTTAGTCAATGGCGCGATGTAATTACAGCACTTCTCATTTGTCTTCTGTCTCAATCGTTCAGTAGGTGTGCTTTTACACAGTTCAAGTATTGAATTCAATTCTGCTCGGACATGGAAGAGAGGGGGTGAGAAGAAAAGGGACGAGTACACATGCGTCTGTACCGTCAAGTCGTTTCAACTTTCTTGCTTTGCTTTTGGCATTTTCGTTGCTTCCCATTTAAAGAACCAAAGACTTGAATTCAACAGAATTGAAACGTGTAAAAGCAAATAGAAAACACAAAAGAGAATGAGCAAGAATTGCTTTCAAGTACTTGAATCATGTAAATCAGGTGTAGCTGCGTGCCCTTTTTATTCTTTCTAATTTCGACCAGCAGAATCACCAATCGCGACTGTGTAAGCCAGTCATGCCCAATGTTAGCAGAACTCCATAAGCAAGTGCCCTGCGTTGGCAGAATTCCATATGCAAGTGCCCTGCGCTGGGCATGACTGGTGTAAGCCAATGTTATTATTCTCACGGCGGCATAATCTCCCCATAACATTAAAAGTGCAACATCCAAGAATTCGAATTATCATATTCGAAGAATTCGAGCCAAAACCGCGAAAGAAACGTAAGCCCCAAATGTTTTTATTTGTAATTTTTTCCACAAACAAATAGCTTCTTCATATTCATCAACTGTAAATGGTAGCGCAAAGAATTTACAAGGCAAACAAACACACCAACAGCTCAAAGTGGACCATACATTTTCGAGTTATGCGCCGTCTGACGTACGCAATTTTGGTATACATATACATACATAGAAATATTTATTTTTAATATCAATCAGGGGTTATATTCGATGTAAATAAGCTGGTTCATATTAAATATTTAAATCAAATTCGTTTTTATTTTAAAATACCTATAGGCACGGGAAACTATTGGTACCTATTTTAATACGTCACCATTTTATGTGAAGCTCGTCGCCAAAATAGTAGTTTTGTGATTAACTACTATAAACACAAATAGATTTTATTTGAATTCAAGATGTTTTTACAATGTAGCTTATGCCTGATGTCGACCATTCAGGATGATTACAGAGAACGTTTAATACAGAGAAGCAGCAATTACGAATAGCCGTGTGAATTGTCAAACACTACTAAACACGCTCTAGAAGCTCACCACTCGAATCGAAAATTGAGAGCGGCAAATTAACAGATCTGAGCGGCAAGTTAACAGAGCTGAGCGGAGATACAATTTTGTTAATTTGTATCAATGTTAAGTACTTTGGTTTGGATTTTCTTTTTCGCGGCATTGATTTAATTAAAAAAAGATGAAAATTCTTGGTTAAATTAATGAAAATTAATTTTCGAAGATATATGCCAGGGAATGCTTTAACTTCAAAACGTAGATTTGTTATCTAATAAATATGTGAAAGCTATGCAAATATGCAAACTCATTGGTGATTTGTCGTCGGCATTTCGGTCACAAAAATCGTTTTTTTTTACGATTCTTATTATAGTTGCTGCGCTATTTTCAATGCAACAAACCGCAGTTTTCTAGGTGCCTTTTTTTCCCAAATTCACTCTAAAGATGGGCACATTGACAAAAAAAAAGCCTACAAATGCGTACTCTTTGGTAATTTGTTTTCGGCATTTAAAAGCGAAGAAAAAATCTGTTTTTATTTTTTAACGATTGCTATGCTGCTTTCAGTGCAACAAACCGCAGTTTTCTTGCTAGCAAATTCACTTCAAAGATGGATACATTAACAAAAACGTACAAAAGCAGCCATTGCACTTGGTAGCAAAGTGGTTTTTCTCGAAAAGTTATGTTTGAGTTTTATGAACATTTATTTCGAGAAAATATGCCATATGCATATAACCTAAGCAAATACCTTTTCTTAAAATCTCAGACCTCTTATTCGATTTGTTCAAATAAATTTAAGTGAAAGTTATGAAATTTTAAGTAAAATGTGTTGAATGATGATTTTTCACTGCAATACTCGTATTACATGTAAATAATGGGGCTCATTCATGGTCAAAATAAAGTTGACACTAAAGTTAGTTACAGCTTTTTCACATCATTTTCAGTGGAATAGGTATCTGTGAAAAAAGCTGCAACTAACTATCCTCCTATTAGGCATGCGCATATGGATGCTTGTAGTACACACAGATGCGATCAACTAATTAGCAACGAAATTCAAAATGATATTGTTTGCGAATTGTGTTTATTTATTTAACATTAACAAAACCAGCAGACAAAAATGTAAATTAAGGCAAATGTTACAGTTTTGCACTCATATATTTTTAATAACTTTTTGACAATTTTCACAAAAAAAAGAATTATTAACACAATGTTCAGTATGCTTTTGCTTTATTTAGTTCCTGGTTGCAATTTGGCATACCTAATGTGTATGTCTGCAAAAATTCTGGAGGTATAGCCTCCCATATATCCTTGGTGTGCTTTCACAGCTCATGTACTTCATTGGACGGACTTGGATACTTAGTAAGATGCGCTTTTAGTTGATTTCGCAAATTCTCTATGAGGTTCATGTCCTCGGATTGTGGAGGTCATTTGCTTTTGTTCTAGTCGTTGCGAACATGTGCAGTGTGTTTTGGTTGCTTTTTCAGCAGAAACTCTAATTTTTTCGACTATATCTTGCAAATTTTGTTGAAATATGAACAGATACTGTTCCTTACGCATAATGTTTACAAACGGATCAGCAACATTTTTGAAATACAACCCCAAACTATTATTGACCGACCACTGTGATTCACAGTTTGCCTTACATGATGCGCGTAGGCTTAATTTGGGCCTTTGATGCAATACCATGTCTGGCCATCTGATTCAAAGCGATTAATTTAGTCTTGTCAGACCAAATAACCCTCAATTAAATTTTAAAAATGTGTTTTTATTGCATTGTAGTGCCTGCAGCGCTACTTGCTACTAAGTTCACAAGATATCGGAATGTAATATATTTTGACAGACTTCCTTTGTCCTTAGTAATACTTTAGGCTATATTTTTTCTCAGTCTTAACATTTTCATGTGGCAAACTCCACAATTTTTTGCCACTTTCCCTGCGGTCCCGCCTTTTCGCAGTAAATCTATTATTTACATTTATGTTTCCTGATTAACCATATTATTTACTGGTAACCACTTCTTGAATAAATTACAATACAGGAAAAAGCCATCTGACTTCCAACTAATGAAAAGATAACTGTAAAATGCAAAACTGAGAGTGAGTGCAAAAGTGTAACATCTGCCTTAATTTACATTTTTGCTGCTGGTTTTATTATTGCTGTTGGATTGACTTCAAATCTTTGTGAAATAGGGAGTAGGGGTGTACCAATAAGAATATACAACAAAAGTATGAAAGTCGTTAGAACTATGAAAGATAGCGGTGGCTGAAATAAAAAGTGTTTAATCATGTTACAGTTTTGCTCGTCACTGTATGTACCTACTTACATATGTACCCAATACACATACTCCAAAATCATTTATTGATAACGTTCTTGCACATGCACATAATATTACATATACATATGTATGTACATACTAACTTTCAAGTCAAATGAAAATGCATTTCCCACGCATACATATATCTATATGTACATGCTATATTAATTGACAACACTTTTGCATGCATATATAAGACGAACTCGACAAGAAAAAGAGGAAGCATCGAACAAAAGGCAGTGTTGCCAAGTTTTGAATTTGAAAAAGCACCCTAATTTTTATTGGTATATGTTATGGACTATATACATACATAATTTTATTGTAAGGATTCTGAATCAAATTAATAAAAATCAATGTTTCTTGCACGACGGTCGATTTCTTCTAGCATGATTGAAGGTGCTGCCACATATTTTGTTGTCGCTTATGTCACTGTGCCATGGTTTTGTTAAAATTTTTGTAAAGTTGCTTACCACACTTACGATTGCTATAAATTTTGCTACCATTTTTTAAATATTTTCTAGTTTGGTGTCCTCAAACTAAAAACAAAAGTACCAAAAACGCACCAAGCACCAAACTCAAAAATCTTCGCGTTTTGAATGCCCACTAAATTTGGCGCGAAAAGCATCCAGTTGGCAACAGTGAATGTAAACAAAAGTATTTTATGACGTCTGCGATTGGGTGGATGCTGTCAATTCGAGAGGGTTAGCGGTCCGCGAATGGCGCGACCTTTATTTTCTGGATCGTGACGGCAGCATACATGCACACATACATAATTACACGTATACTCACCCTGTAGGGCAGACATGGGCACTTTTTTGCCCGCGCAGTAGCGAAAGTGCGAACGCGGGCTGGAGAAAGGGAAAAACAGTTTACGGGAGGAAGGGTATGAAAAGTTGCGAAAAAGTTATTTATATAGCACCGACATCATGTTCATCGCAGTACGGCTGCGGTAATACTGACTTTGTGTACCAAATACACAATACACATATACACAATAAGCCATCGTTCGGACTTCCCTCCGATAGGAGTAGATTTGTTCCGTTTTGTCGAAAAAATTTTAAGCCTAGACCTCTCAACTGAAAATCTGCTCCGTTTTGTTGCATCAACAAATTTACTCTTCAAATAGAAAGGAGGTGGGGTTTTTAATAGCAAACTAAAAGTTATATAGTTACATTGGTGAGCTACACCAACTTTGCAAATACACTTGAATTCGTGAATAGGCCCTCACAATCGCCCGATTTGAACCTGATCGAAAAATATTGCTCTGTCTAAAGTTCTGTAATTGCGTCACAATTGCGTAACAATTGTCCCGGTAAAGAAAGAATGAAATAACTTTTTATTAATTTTAACCAAGGCATTTTAACTTTAATGATAATTGCTCGCTGGATTAAGGCGCCTTTACACGGGTCGATTTTCTAGTAGATTTTTGTCGTTCAACCAAAATCGACCCTTGTAAATGACATCTCAACATCTACAGATATCGACCCTTATAAGGCCGCTTTAGCTCCTTATTTGCACAAGGATACGAGGAGAAATTAATTGTTTTTATAAAGATAAGAAATGCACATCTACTACGAATACTTGATATTTTCTTCCATTTTTGTTGTCCGAACCCAGCAAAGAGAGCTCGGTGAAGGTCAGCTAGTGAACAAATTTGCCAACAGGGCTGCCAAACATACATAGCTATGAAGTGCCATATTGAGGATAAAAAAGTGCTAAAACGTGCCAAATAGAAAATTAAAAGTGCCAAAAAAGGTGTCATTCTCTTTAGTTCTTCCCATTAGCATTAAAATTGGACAAATTAAAACAAAAGCCCAATGTCAAAGTAAGATAAACCAGTTGTATACACTATAGAAATTAGAAAATTTTAGTTGAGAAAAAGAAGTACACCCAAGGATTTCACAAAAATCTATTTAAATTTGGCTTTTTTTCAAAAGTGCCATTTTGGCACTTTGTGCAAAATTGAAAAATTCAGTGCCATTTCTAGTAAAATAGTGCCAAAAATGGCACGGTTTGAGCAAAGTTGGCAGCCCTGATCGCCAAGTTTTTTATTTAAAAAAGCACCAAAATACTGGAAAAAACACCAATTTTGTGTTGCTGTGTTTAAAGGTATTTTCGCATACAAAGCTGTATGTTCAAATATTTGAAGTAATCACACAATGAAACTTGTAAATATTTCCAACTATGCGCAGTTAATAAATTTAATAAATTTAATTTGCAAAATGATTTTTTATTCGTAAAATCAATTTCCAAAACTTGGTTTTTCTAGATGCTTTATTTTCATGCAATTGCTTACTTTTGTACAAATGCGCACACCCAGATAATTAGCAGAATATTCTATGGATTCCGTGATAGAGACTGTGTGAAAATATTGCGTTTGGATTATCTTGGAGCATATTATCCAGAGGAGAAGCTCGGCCAAACACTAAAATATGTGTAAGTCAAATACAATGCCACCATAGAATCACGTTTTTATTATAAAATTGCCTTGAAAAGGGCACCAAAGAACAAAACAAGCGCTAAACTAAACAATTTTCGGCTTTTAATTCCCTAAACGCACTTAATTTCTTGCGAAAGGCACAAAGTTGGCAACAGTTATATCGATGTCAAATTTACTCATATACAAGCATGGACCGAGAGTGAGCGCCTGCTTAAAGAGCGTAAGCATCACATGCAAATACATGCGAGAGCGTAACAAAGCGAACGCAAATTCATTCAAACGTAATTGGCACACTAACCCAATCACGCTTTCAGCTCGCGTTTACTTGGGGTAGTGATCACATCTGCTCATATACACTCCTCGTCATTTGAATTGCACACCCTTTCAATTCTTAGTATTTACAGTTGTCCGTTTGTTTATTTAATATAAATTTTTTGTAAAAATATCGTCACTACATACGAATAAAGGCGCGCTGGTGTTTTGACGGTGAAAAAAAGCGTTTAAAAAAATTTTGCGAAAAAAGATGCATATAAAAAGCTTTGGCGAAGTATGTTAAGAGTATTTGACGCTGAAATTTTTTTATGCGTCTTTTTTCGCCGTCATCTTTTGAGCTCGCGCCTTTATTCCTGTCTGTTTAAAATTTTTTACAAACTAAAACTTAAAAGAAAGTTTATTTTCCATTTCTTGGGCAGCATTTTATATGATTTTTTCGTTTTTCTCGAGAGCTGGAAACAGTTCTTAAAAAAGGTCAACATAGGATCCTAATGACCTGCAGTGAATAAGTTAATAATATTTTTAGAAAAATTTCTGATATGCAGTTTTGTAGCCCATTCAATTATAGTGTAATTAAGTGCAAGTTTGAAGTGACTCTAAAACAGCCCCGATTTTTCAAATTCATTTATTTTTTATTGACAGTGCTGCGCATTTTATTCCATATAAAAGTTTTGTCGAGCATACTTTGTATGAGAGAAAACGCGCAGCACTATCACCAAAAAAATTGTCAAAAATCACCGCTATTTTACAGACCTTGAAACTTGCACTTTATTGTACCCCTTTGTTGACATTTTTTTAACTCTGTATAAAGTTTTGAAATCGGATGTAATGAATATTAAATAAACAAAATTAAAAGTGTAAATACTAAAGATTAAAAAGTTGAGCTATTCAAATGACGAGGCGTGTATGTGGCGTACGTTTGGGAGAGTGAGCCTTTTTACTCCAGAATGCGTGTGCAGTGGTTCTCATTGCTATACGTGTATTAGTAAGATTTGTTGCCCCCTTCTCGTTTGCCCATGATTTTCCCCTGATCAAGCCCGCGAAATGGGCTCGCTTGCCCATACGGGCAAAAAAGCCCATACGGGCAAAAGTGCCCATGTCTGCTGTAGGGAAGCCCCGAACTGGTGTATCAAATTTGTAGTCCCGTACTAGACCAGTCCGATAGTAACTAGATCGCCACCAGCTCAAAAGCGGCGATATGTGGTACTTTTAAAAAACAATTTTAGAAATCCATATCTAAAATAAAGAATTTAGAACTGGTTCAAAACTATAGAAAAGGGATGTAGAACGAACTAGATCTCATCTGGCAAATTTTGAACTAGTTCGAAACTACTGAAAAAGGCATGCAGCGGGGCGCTTGTTTACTTTAAATAGATTTTTGCTTGGCGGGTTTTTCGGTCAAATACGCTTTCAGTCTGCACGTCGCAGATGCTTTTTCATAGTTTGGTAATACAAAACTAATATTTGTGTTAACAGCTTAACATTATGGGACCTTCTGGAATATAACCAATAACAGTCAGCACCTCTGCAAATTCAGCTACAGCCAAAGGTATGTAAACGTGTTTTCAAATGCACAATTTAATTTACATTCATTCAAACAAACTTGATTTCAGATTGAAAATACATTTCTCTCCAAATAATAAAAATTGCTACCATGGTAACCCAAAAAGAAAACATCTTGTTACTTTTTTCGTTTACAACTGGTTCGAAAATATAGAAAATGGGGTGCAAAGCGAACTAGATTCCATATGTCGAATTTAGGACTGGTTCTGAACTATAGAAAAGGTAATGCAGCGGGGGACAATTTTCAATTCCTATGACATCGCTGTGTTTGCATGCAAAAGAGATTTATCGCGAACTAGTAGTGGTTCTAAATGTACTAGAAGCGCACCAGTTCAAAACTAGAGATTTTCCCCACAGGGCAAATACAATATTAACTATTTCATTCATAAACGCATGCGCGTATTTCTCAAGGCCAAGTAAATTCATTCATAAAAACAACCGCAGCACATTTCTTCGCTAATTCATCACCAACAAGCGCAACTTTGTATATCCGACACAAAAATTCTAAAATCTTAAAATGAAGAAATCTCGGCCAGCCATTATTTCTCTATATCCAGTAAAATAAGTTATCTCGAATCTTGGTAATTTTTGTTAATTTTTGACAAAACACTCTATTTCTCTGTTCCATACCAATATTTCAATCATTAACTAGTATTTTAAAGTGTCATTTTAATAAACATTAAATAAAAGTGTGTTTTCTGCAGCAAAACACATACATTTTTTTTTGTGGTTTTATCGAAAGTTCACAAATGTAACGTGGCAACCTAGCTCGTTTTCACATTTTTCGGTCCAAAATTGTAAAATTTTTGTCCATGACGCGCAACGATTTTCGTACAGGTGGGTCAATGTGCCTTGAACACCATTTATATATATACAAAAAAATTATTTTATTTATTTTTTAATATTAAAAATTTCTATACTTCAAAGCGTTCATAAAAGTATATTTACATATATACACGGCCGATTTTTAATATTTTTCATCCGTAGGCAAATCTTCAGTACCATAAAAGATTCAAGCACATCAAAGTAGTTACAAGCCATGCAATGTCCAAGCTAGTGCTACTCCACTGTACATGTGTATATGAATGTATGCATGTATGCGTGTAAAAAATGTCAATTCCAGTTGGTGTTTCACCCATTTTAGCGGACATAGTTTTTTTGGTTTCAGCTGGTTCCAACTGTTCATGAAGCACAATTTTTATGGTTAATCTTGATGAAAGTTACATGTATCGTCGAGAACATGGTTACATGCAGAATTTTAAATTAATTAATATTATTCTCCATACAAAATGTACGAGTATTGCTTTATTAAATGCAAACTTATGCGAAAATCTAAATATTTCGTAAACGTAGGGTTAATATTTTCGCGTACGTGCCAATCTGGCGTCGATTCCCAGAAATTGAATAATTTGTTGGTGGATGGGAGCAGCGAGGGGAAGACGAAAGCCGACCAATCGTACATTTGTATGTACATATATATGTTACATACATACATTACATACCTACATATTTACAAAGGCATGTGTATATATGTACGTACAAATTTATGCGTTTGGCTTTTTGCATGAATAGAAATAATTTTAATGAAATTAATTTTACAAACACATTTGTACTATATAATATTAAGTTTATTAGTTAATATCGGTATTTTGATAACAAGCCATAATTTGTACATTACGTACATACACGGGCAATCAAAAGTGATTGCATGGTTCTTTTTTGTATAATATTTACAATGTTTTTCAAGTAAACATTTTTTTGTTATTTTTTTATAAATGAAGCATGAACCATATGCTTTAATCGAGACCACATAAGTCAAACTTTAAAAATTTATACAGAACGTAGAAAATTCAACAAATTTTCATCTAAATTTTCTACTTTTTAATCTAAATTTTTAGAAAGTTTTGGGTACGCAGATAGACTGGTTATTTATGAAATTTTAGTGAAACAAGTGAAAGTTTTAAGCGGATAAAAGATCGCGTTAATTTTTAATGAATTTTTTTCCGACGTATTTTGCGGTTTTATGCATATAACAGGTGTAATTTATAAAATATAGTATTTATTTTTTGTTTTATTATTTTGTTTGCAAACGGTCTTGCGCATTTTATTCTACAAGATATTCGCTCTTATGTATATGGTAAAAAGTACAAGCCATCCGCAACAAAAAATCTACGCGACTTTTTAGCCGCTTAAAACTTGCACTTGCTTTTCTACCGATCTATCATTCTAAAAACTCAGATTAAAAAGTTCAAAATTTAGACGAAAATTTGTTGAATTTTTCTAAGTTTTGTATAAAGTTTGACTTATGTGGTTTTGATTAAAGCATGAACCATATTTTTATACAAAAAAATAACGAAACAATTTTACCGCGCGCAGCATTTGTTTATTTGCATAAGCGCATACATATAAATGCATCTACATAGGTATGTATATATATTTACAAACATTTTTATGCGCTTGCCTTTTAGCGTGTTTAAAATTTTTTCAATGAAGAATTTACTAATTGTTGACGAAAATATGGTTTACAAAATTTTCGCAAATTTTTATTATTTAATTTGAATTTTTATGAAAATAACGTTTTCCCAAAATTTATCCAGAAATTTTTTGTAATAATTAATTAATGTTTTCGATTTAATTCAATGAAAGGGACATTAAAATAACTATCAAATGTCATTTTTGTTGATAGATATAAACGTGCACAAAAATAACATTTCACAATTGCTAATTTATTCAAATTCTGTTATTTTGTGCCGCTCTGCGCTGTTAAAAAATGGTGAGCTTCTAGAGCTATCGATGTTATAAATTTAACGTGGTGAACTTCTAGAGCATTTCTGATCTATTACAAAATACCAACGAGTAGCGTGTTGCTTCTTCTCTGTATTAAACGTTCTCTGATGATTATCAAATCGAAAGAGAAAGAAATTTTAAAGTAGCAAAAGTAGTAAGCACTATCTCACGAAGCAATGAAATGGAAAAGTTGTAATGGTACAGGGTACAGTACTCCCCCTCTGGTTGGAACTATCGGTATCGTAGAGGAAGGCGGATGTGTCTACCAGTGCAGGTGGTGCTTGTTGGTATATATTGCAGTGCCCCTGGTAGCACTTCTTGCGAAACGTTGTGTTCGTTGTCGACGTTGGCAGAAAACGTTGGTTTTAACCAATCTATGCTTATTTTTGTGCATCGCCCTCGCACTAGTAACTTGAAAAATGTTTGAGATCGTTAGATGACGAGGTATGTGTTAACGAAGGACGTACCGAGTCGTTTCGCACGAATCCGTACATTGCGGTTTGCAGTGCTGGTGCTAAGAATGTTTTTGCGGTGTCTAATGATGGGCTGGTTTGGTTGGTCGCAGTTTTCCCATTGCATAACGAAATTGTGCGATGGCTTCGCTGGTAATTTATTTCGTTTTGACGTCCTGGAAAAATTCGCCTGGGGTGGGTAGTGTTGAGCCATACACGAGTAGCGCAGGAGAAGCATTGATGTCCGGTTTCAACGCGACTATCAATCCCAGTAAAATCGCTGGTAAATGATATACCAAATTAGCTGGATTGTGGCACAAAATGGCTGTTTTAAAGCTTCTGTGCCACCTCTCGATGATGCCGTTCGATTGTGGGTGATAGGGTGTTGTTCGCAAATGGTTTGCCCCTATAGTGCTGATCAATTCGGCGATTACGGCGGACTCGGATGGCCTACCACGATCAGATGATATTCGTGCTGGAACACCAAACCGTGAAATCCAATGTGACAAGAGGGCAACCGTTTCAACGCAGATATCGGGCATGGGTGCTGGTGTCAGTCTAGATGTGTTGAAGAAAGTGGTCGTGGGGCGCTCACTTTGATTGTCAACCACACGTAATTTCTAAAGCATATAATTTTCAAAATGAACTGCCTAATATGCAAAGAAAAAATTGAACACAATAGTGCAAATAAAATTGATTGTTCTGATTGCAAAAACTATAGTTATAGTATAGAAAATATATTTTCACTGTAAATGTGTTAATATAAAACCTGCTGATATTGAATTTTTCAAAGCAAACAATAAAAAATATCGTTCTGACAAATGCAGTGCATTGCGAAGGAAAACATTACAGCACACAACAACAACGCCAACAAGTAAGTCCATCTACTGCTAAAAAAACAAAGCGGCTCTCTTGAGAACGCGCGAACTTCTGTGAATAAAGACGAGCATCCGACAAGACAACGGCCATGTGAGCAGCGTACTGCAGCGAATGTAGCAGAGGGAGGAATTAGTGGTCATCTGCGCGAACAGCCTAAAGCAAAGAACGAAGCGCTTATACGAAGATATACTTAACCTCAAGCAAATAAACATTGACTGCCTCAGTTCAATAAAACAACTGAAGGAAGAAAATTCGAAAAAAGGTAACTAAGCTAGAGAGTAAGTTAATTGGAAGGAACAAAGAGAATTAGAAAACTCAATAGAAATTGTAGGAGTGCCGAATGTTAACAACGAAAATGCAAAAGAATGCATAAGCAAGATTTTCAGAGATGCATTAAAGGTGGAGGTACTTGATGACGAAATTGAGAAAGTAAGCATCAAACTCAACAATGCAAAAGGGTATCCACCTTCAAAAACTAACGCTAAAAATGTTATTTGTGTAAAGTTTACATCTTTATACTGCAAGAAGGATATCTTGTTGGCAAAACGGACTGCTAAGAAGACACTTAATACTACCTCGCTATTTGGTGATGCTAGCAATAAAAATATCTATGTTAATAATGGCCTTACTAGCTATAATCGAGCTTTATTTTTAGCCGCAAATAAGATAAAAAAGGAAAACATTTAAATACTTATGGTTCAGTAACTCAAGACTTATGATGAAAAAAAATCTGAAAATGATAGGCGGTTGTTGTAAGTACGTTTGATGATCTAACTAATATTCCTGTATAGTGTGTAAGCTTGCATTATTCCTGCAGAAAAATCATGAACTTAAACTCCGTTTTTATAAACAGCAACCCTACCATAAATGTTATCAGTGACTTTAATGTACTCGGATCAGAAGGCAATACTTTTACTATTTTTCACCAAAATGTAAGAAGTCTAAGACAGAATTTCGACTCTATAGCTAGCAACCTTGAAGCCCTTGATAGTCTACCTGATATTGTGTTCGTGTCGGATATATGGATTTCTTCGTATGAGGTTGATGATTACTATATCCCTGGCTATAAATTTTTTGCAAATTCAAATGATTCCTATTATGCAGGTGCTGTTGGATTTTTTATCCCTAATGCTTATGAGTGGGAAGTTGCACGTTTCAATCCAACAAGCGCCGATATTATACAAATATCTTTGAATATAAGCAATGATCTATTTTGTTTCGTGTGTGTTTACCGACTGCATTCGCAATCTTTTCAACTGTTCCATGAGGAATTTTCAGTTTTTCTAAGTAAGCAAAAGGCAACAAATCTTGTAATTTTGGGAGACTTCAACCTTAATTTATTAAGTTCCAACGTTACACTAGATAACTATCTTGCGCTTATAGCAGACCATGTCTTGACTGCCATTACACTGGTCTACAAGGGTTTTGCGAATAAGACGGGACCTGGTGTTTCCGAACGGATTTTTCGTGCTGAACACGAATCTGGGGTCCAAAACTTCCCATCACGTCACGTTTTCGAGAAAAAAGGGGTTGAAACCCCTAAAAACAGCGTTTTTGGCCATTTTTGAAAAATTGTAGAGCTGAACCCTGACGTGCTACAAACTTTGTATATGTCAGAAATTAAAGGCTAAATCGTGCCCTTTCGAATGAGCCCTATGCCGAATTAATCGCATGCACCCTTAGATCAGGGGGTGTATTTGTGTCTAGGAGTCCAATTTTTATATCCACCATATTCGACCCGTCATCTTAAATTTATAAAATCTAACTGCAGATTCGTAATCAGCGACTTTTAATATAGTTAAAACCTTGGCATTATTAATTTTCTATGATCGTTTAAGATTAAATTCTTTCTGTGATCAATTTTTCCTGCACCCCTAAACACAAATACACCCCCTGCTTTAAGGGTGCACGCGATCAATTCGGCATAGGGCTCATTCGAAAGGGCACGGTTTAGCCTTTAATTTCTGATATATGCAAAATTTGTACCACGTCAGGGTTCAGCTCTATAATTTTTCGAAAATGGCCAAAAACGCTGTTTTTAGGGGTTTCAACCCCTTTTTTCTCGAAAACGTGACGTGATGGGACATTTTTGACCCCGGATTCGTGTTCAGCACGAAAAATCCGTTCAGAAACACCAGGTCCCGTCTTATTCGCAGAAAAAAAGTTGAAATTTGTAGACCAGTGTTATTAATGGGATCACCCGGCCTGATTCAGGCACCTGTATAGACCATGTTTATGCTCGGTTTAGTAGTATGGCACCTAACATGTTTGCCGGTATAAACCTTGATATTGGAATATCTGACCATTGCACGACTGGTCTTCAGCTTAGTAGTTTGAATAATAGGCGAAGTAGCAATAGTAACAGGTTATTAGCTATCAAGAAAATTAATTTTAAATTTCTCAATGAAATACTTCGTTATGAAAACTGGGAAACTGTTTATGCAGAAAATGGCGTAACTAAGGCTTATATTTTATTTATGAATACCCTTCAAGTTCACTTAAACAAGTCAAGTTTCACTGTTTTCCTAAATATACCGATTCGATTCTCAAGCCATGGATCACCAATCTTAATTAAAAAAATCAAACTAAAAAATAAACTGCGTAAAAAGTGTATCAAGCATCCACGCAACACTAAACTTCGGAGACGGGCACAGCGTTTGACAGGTAGTCTAAATAAAGATATTCTTTTTAGGCGCAATCGATATTATCAGAAATTGGTAACAGCTGCAGAAGGTGACCTTAAAACATTATAAACCGAGGATCTAAGAGTAAAACGGACTCGATTGTATTGCACGTTGATGGCCTGGACATTTCAGATTCGTTGGAAGTTGCAGATGAACTTAATAATTTTCTTTACAAATATCGGAGAAGTTTCCGCACCAAGCAGTAATCTAACACACTGTGAGTGTCATCCTAGCCCAACGCATTCTGAATGCATACCTGTTAGAAATAGTTTCTTCTTTGATCCCATATCAGGCTCGGAAGTGCTTAATATAATAAAATCATTAAACAATTCTGGTTCAAGTGGAAGTGGCGACATTTCGAATCGTATGTTAAAGAACATAGCCTTTTATATTGTAGACATTTTAAAACATTTATTTAATTCCGGTATAGCCTCTGGCGTCTTTCCAGAAGATCTAAAATGTGCTACTGTGATTCCACTCTTCAAAAAAGGGAGTAAAAAGGACAAAAATAACTATAGACCGATTTCGTTACTATCTTCAATCTCAAACATTTTTGAGAAAGCAGTAAAAAGTAGACTTCTGGCATATCTAAACAAAATTAATTATTTTAGTCCCATGCAATTTAACTGTAGGTCCGGCCTTTCAACGGAAGACGCTCTTCTTGACTTTTGGTCCTTTTTATATAAGGAAATTGATGGAAAAAAAGAGTTGCGTTAGTCTTTTTGTTGATATAACAAAGGAATTCGATATGGTATACCATAATATTTTACGGGAAAAGCTAAATTGCGCAGGTTTTCGGGGAACTATTCTTAGTTGGTTTAAATCCTACTTAAAGAACAGAACTCAAAGAGTGAAAATGAACAATAGTCTGAGCACAACCAGACTCATAACCCTAGGTGTGCAATGCATTTAAACTTTTTGTTGACATAAATCACGATGTACATTTGTTAAGATCTTGGTTTGCAAGTCATAAACTCATAGCAAGCAGCAAAACGAAATTAATAGTATTTGTGGGAAAGAGATACAACACAGTGATGCCTTTTTTCATGCTGCTAGCTGCGTGCGGCACAAGTTGTCCAACTATAAATGTATGCAGCAAAATCTGTAGACACTTTTGATCAGAAAACGGTTTGTGACAGTAAATGCTTCAAGATCGAAGTTGTTTCTAACTTTAAGTATTTAGGAGTTATTTTTGATCAAAATTTAAGTTGGTTATCTCATATATCTGCCGTAAAGCATTATTTGTTATCAACAGAACGTTTCTTTTATCATCTGAAGAAACTGCGCTCAAACAAAATATTGAAAATGGTGTATCACGGACTAGTTCAATCTAAATTCTAGTATGGTATAATTTGTTGGGGTGGTTCATATACCAATAAGATTCGCCCGCTTTTAATTTTGCAAAAATGTCTCATCCGAAGAACGTGTAATGTTGGTCGTCTAGCGCACTCTATGGATCTTTTTAGAAAAATTAATATTCTTCTCGTACGACACTTGTACTATTACGAAGTTTTGAAAATCTTTTTTATAAAGAGCGTGTTGCACCTGCGGGATTTGCAAATAAGAACGCTGGTTTTCTTGGTTGTACAATATGGTTGAAACCTAATGCGTTTTATTTCCTGAAGAAATTTACAATGTTAAATTGGTTTTTGGTGATTAATAGTATGGTGAATTGGATTACAATTACTTACGCTTTTGTGCGTTCTCCTGGCTCTGGTGCATTCGCAATTTATAAGTGAATCGAAATGGCGACTAGAAAATTCTTTAAGTTTCTCAAATCGCGGCATTTCACAACAGTGTTGCCTTATGCCTCTTATTACATTTAACTACGCAGAGTCGCAATCCAGAGGCAGGAGTGCACATTCACAATATAAGTTTTGGAATAAATAGACATTAGGTAGTTTCACACTACATCCCAGCCTCCGTGAATCTAGCTCAGCTCAGATTCACCAACGTCTAGCCAGGATGCAGGCCGGTCGCTTGAAGACTCCGAATTTCGTGTTCACGTCAGCTGCTCTCACTTGGGAATCCTTGCCCGGATGCACCTTCACCACTCTTCCAGTCAACCACTTGGAACGGTGCACGCTAGCCTCGCAGATAAAGACTACATCGTAAACTTTCAATGCTTCGACCGGTTGGTACCACTTCGTTCTGCGGCACAAGTCTGGAAGGTATTCCGCGAGCCACTTCTTCCAAAATCGATGTTGGAGTTGTTGCACCTTTCGCCACTGTTTCCGCGTCGCACACAGCATTTCTTGGAATGGATTGGGCGTCTGGTCAGAATTTGCGGTACTTATAAGGAAGTGGTTGGGAGTAAGGGGTTCATCGGTAGGAGCATCAAGAGGTATATGAGTTAGTGGTCGCGAATTTACAATATGCTCGGCTTCACACATAAGGCTATATAAAGTGTGCTCCTGCAGGATCTCATTATATAATGCATCTCCCATCGCTCGCTTCACGCTACGTACTAGGCGTTCCCAACAACCACCTGCGTGAGGATTAAGAGGGCAGTTGAATACCCATTCTACGCCTACCATGGACAACGCGTCAGCTACTTTCTCTGAGGAAAGTTCAGATAATTGTCATTTCAATTCTCTATCTGCTCCAACGAAATTTTTCCCTTTGTCTGAACGTATGCGGACCAAGGGCCTCGCCGGTTCATGAAGTTACGGATGGACATCAAGCACGTATCGGTTGATAGATCTTTGGTTATCTCGAGGTGTACAGCGCGTGTAGTTAGGCATGTGAATAGCGCGATCCAACGCATCTCGCTACGACGACCCATTGTTAAAACGAACGGTCCCATATAATCCAATCCAACATAGGAGAAAGGTCTCACAAATGGAGTAACCCGATCCTCTGGTAGTTTCCCCATCATTGGTACCGCCGGCTTCGCGCGATTCTTTCGACAAACCAAACATCTCCTAGAGACTCGCTTAACCGCTGTCCTAACACTAAGAATCCAATATCGCCGTCGAATCTCAGCGATTATCGTCTCATCATTTCGGTGGCGCCAGGCACAATGATGAAATTCCACGATAAGATCAGTCACGCGATGTTCCTTAGGAAGTACAATTGGCCGCCGAGTGTATGGAGAAATAGCCGTGGCGTTGTTTAGCCTATCGTTACCCGTATTACTCCGGATTCGTCCAGCTACGGCGTAAATTTGAACAGTGCACTATTGCGTTCCACGCGCCCTCGAATTTTCAGGAATTTGTAATTTTCATCGTAAGCTTCCATCTGAAGCACACGGCAAATCACCAGGTCTACTCTCTGCATGTCGGATGGATCTAAATGAGCGGATTTCCTTTCAGCCAGTCTGCGCCTGCAATTATCGTAGAAATGTAAGATCCAACTAAATATTCGTTTTAGCCGCTGGAATGAGGAGAACCTTTCGAAGATCTTGGAATATTTCATGATGAACACAGATGTAATTTTTGTTCGCAGTTCTTTATTCGTCTCCACTGTCCAGCTACTCTCGCTCTGAAGTAAGAATGTTGGGCCGCTCACCCAAAACGATTCCCTTTTTGCCCGTCTTATGCGCGTTCCGAAGTCGGCTGGATTAAGTTTGCTTGAAAGCCACCGCCACTCATCAATTTTGCTATTTTCCAAGATCTCGTTCACTCTGTGGGCCACGTAAGGTTTGTAGCGTCTGTGGTCTGATTGGATCCAGGATATGGTTGCTTTTGAGTCACTCCACATCACCACTCTTGAGGGTATTATATCGTGGCTTTGTACTATGAGTTGTCGTAGACGCGTAGCTAGCAGCGCCGAGGGATGGAGGTCAGTTTCGGTGGAGCACATCTCGTCTTCCCTAGCACGAACGCTAGTTAAACCGACCCGGATGCTTCCATAATCCTCCAGTAGGGGACCGCTGCATAAACCAGCTCACTGGCGTCTGCAAATATGTGAAGTTCCACTGAAACGCTCATGAACGAGGTGCTGTAACATTGCGGAACGCTGAGGCTGGCCAAATCTTCAAGCATCGCCACCCATTTTCTCAAAAAAATTCCTGCATCCACTGGTATCACGTCGTCCCACTCGACCCGCTTCCTCCAAGTCAGTTTCAAGATTAGCTTGGCTACGAAGGAACATTCTGCTGCTGCGCCGAACGGAACGAAGATAGACATCGTGACACTTAGCGCCTGTCGCTTGGTTGGTAATCTTGTTCCATTTAGTAAGTTTCTGTCAACCTTGTCGATCGCTGTTGCGAAACGCAGGGCATCCTTACCAGTGTCCCAGCACATACCAAGCCCCTTTTGAAATGTCCCAGCTTCCTTATCGAGACTAAAGACTTCAGGCATTTCTGCGTCATCGTTGAATCTTTGGTTAACCAGCCGGGAATTAGAAACAAAGCGTGTTAGGTCGAATCCGGCTCTCTTGTGTATCCACACGATTCCAGGAAGGATTCTCAGGGCATCGCACTCACTGGAAAAGGAATGAACCAGGTCGTCGACGTAATGGTTGTTGAGGATGCCGCTGACGGCTCCCGTACTGCGCCGAGCAAGGCGAACAAGTTGCTCCAAATGTCATAACCGCCATCGCGTACTCCTTGATTGGCTCGTTTGGGTCAGCTCTCCAAACGAATCTTTGCGTTGCCTGATCGCTCTCTCGCATCTTCACCTGGTGAAACACCTCGACGATATCCGCGCATACCCCGATCCCTCGCTGGCGAAATTTCATTTAGACCGCTGGTAGAGGCTGACGCTGATCAGGTCCGATTGATAACGCAGAGTTAAGGGACCAACCATCGACCTTCGCCGCAGCATCTAACACGAGTCGAAATTGTGTTGGTTTGTTTGGGTTGTGTACTGCTAAGTGAGGAAGATACCACGTCCGGTCACTTTCAGCAGATGATTCGTCGTCATGAAGTTCCCTAGAGTAGCCCTTTTCCAGGTATTCTGCCATCACGCGCACATACTCTCTTTTGAGATCGTTATCGCGTTCGAATTTCTTCTCCAGCAAGATCAATAGTTTTTCAGCCATTGGTCGACTATTCGGCAACTGTGGATCTTCCCGTCTCCATAAAAGTCCAGTCTCGTAACGCTCGAACTTACGCACCGTCGTACTTTCCAGAATAAACTTGGCTCTCTTAACATCTTTGCTTTCGACTGACTCGACGCATCGGACGCCCAGGTCTTCACTGGCCACGAACTCTTCCACTAACTGATGCAGTGCGTCGCGCTGGCTATGGTCTATCTTCGTATAAAGCACCTGATGTATGTTCTCGATCGGTCCTCTTTCCGTAGGGCCGTACACGACCCAACCTAGCTTGGTCATGATTACCGCCGGACCCTTCCATCCATCACTGGCAACCCTATGTGCCACTCCTAGATGCGCGTTATCAATCCCGATCAGTAGCTCTGGAATAACCTCGGTGTAGTTGCATACGGGTAGCTTCTTCATGTGGCGATATTTCGATGAAAGCTCCTCGATATTTAACGTCTGCATCGGCAATCGTAGATCCGACATTGTGTTAATGTTCCTCAGGTTGAAAATTCTACTATTTTTCCTGGTGCCCGTAATTCCAAAGTCCACGCGCCTAGTCATCTCTGTTGCGGTGTTGCTGCCGAAACATTGAAGTGTCAGCCTTTCCTTTTTCCCTTCCAACCCAAGTTTCGCAGCCAAACTCTCGTTCATCAATATAATCGCCGAACCTTCGTCGAAAAATGCATAACTATCAATTCGCTTGCTCCCAGCATACAACCTAACCGGGACAATTTTTAACAAAATCTTTCTATATGTGGGCCTAACTACGGCGCTCGTAAGCATTGGATGCGCTTGCTGCTTATTCGTTTGATTATTGCGTTCATTTAAAAGCTTATGCGTCCCTCTGGAGCCTATACCTCGATTACCAATTGGACAACGGTTACCGGAATGACCCGGTCGCAAACAACAAAAACAAAGTTTATGTAGACGGCAACCCTCCACCTCTGATTACAAGGCATATCTAAAAACTGCTTACATTTTGCTACGTCATGATCTTCCGAACAAATTCGACAAGTCGACGGAGCTACTTCGTTGGCGTGAAAAAATCGCTGGCATTGATCACCACCTAAGGCCGACTTTGAGCTCTCGTTTATGTTCGCGCATGCCACACTAACAACGCGAGCCAATTCTTGCAACCAATTGCTGAAATCTATAATCGATGCTCTTGGAGTAATCGTCACCGCGTGTCTAGCCCACTCCAGCATCCGTTGAACTGGCAGTTTACCTAACAATTCATCCATAAGGGTCGGGTTGCATAAATGATGGTCACAGTTTGCCGCTTTTATGAAAGAAGCTAGATTTTGAACCTTAGTTGCAAACGGTATCAACAATTCTATTCGGTTATCGGCGATACTAGGCACGTCACGAATTTTACTAATCTGGCATTTCACCAGCAAATCAGGATTTTCGAACCGTTTCTCCAAAGTCTTCATAATTTGCGAGACGTTGCTACTGTGGATCAGGAGACACTCGACTGTCTCCTTAGCCTTCCCCTTTATTGCTCTCTATCATGTTTTGCCTATCATTATACCCATACTCCTCGGATGTCATATCAAACGCCGCTTTGAACATTGGCCAGTCTTCTGGCCGGCCGTCGAATTCGGGTAGATCATGTAGTTTACGATGATAATCGGTTTTATTTATTGCAAGCGTGTGATTTAATTCAACTAAAACCGATGACAATGTGGACGCATTTCCATCACTGTCTATATTTGTAGTAGGCTGTGGGGTATGAACACTAGGCGCCTGACTTTCTCTTAAACGTGTTACTATTATCGAGTTCGACCTGTAGCGCACTAATTCTCTGCATCATTTCATTTAGTCTGAGTTCTAGTGTATTATTATTTGCTGTGTTTTCGATAACCGTTTCATTTAGTTCTTCGCTGTTTCTTTCCCCCATACTACCGGAAATTGTACATGTTAGCGGCATCGCGACGAGTGGAATATGTGAAACAACGGTTGACTACCTTGTTCGATTTAACGGCAACGTACCGTAAGCCATTTCTATGACCTAACCGCTTGGCTCACTACCCGACCACCGATATACACCAATCACATCTATATAGGTATGTATGTTTTCTTACCTGAACGCCTTGATCACTGGAAATGCCCAACGCTTCTATCTCACTGGCTGGCTGTCGTTGGTCCCGTGCTACTGCCTCCTCTCAGCGTGTGTATATCGTACCAATCGATGTAATATATTGCGCCAATATGGCTCCGTTCGTTATATTGTACCAAATCAATGTATATAATGTACCGAATTAACGTGTATTGCCAGTCACCGTATTATACCAAGCGATGTATTGTGTTATTTTATGTATACTCGCCGGCGGTATGGGATACTTTGCTTAAATTTATGTATGTTGTAGCGACCTTGTTCTTCCCACTTTGCTAACAGCGTCTAGTCCTGGTTGTAGACGCCCGTTTCCCTGTGACCACTCGACTGGGCGCACCGCTCCACGTGGCACCAAAAAGCGAAATAAATATTTGTTGCACCTGCAGGATTTGCAAATAAGAACTCTGGTTTTCTTGGTTGTACAATATGGTTGAAACCTAACGCGTTTTATTTCCTGAAGAAATTTACAATGTTAAATGGTTTTTTGGTGATTAATAGTATGGTAAATTGGATTACAATTACTTACGCTTTTGTGCGTTCTCCTACCTCTGGTGCACTCGGAATTTACAAGTGAATCGAAATGGCGACTAGAAATTCCTTTAAGCTTCTCAAATCGCGGCTTTTCACAACAGTGTTGCCTTATGCCTCTTATTACATTTAACTACGCAGAGTCGCAGTCCAGAGGCAGGAGTACACATTCACAATATAAGTTTTTGAATAAATAGACATTAGGTTGTTTCACACAACAGAGCGGATACACAAAAACTCCAATATTCACTCCCTATAGTCTAAGAAGTCAATCGCTTTCTAATGTGGCAGTTCCTGGCTTTCGGACCACGCTTTTTCGTAACTTCTACACCACATTATCTTGTAAACTTTTTAACAAACTTCCTAAAGAAATCCAACAATTAGAAGATTATCCGTATTTCTGAAAGAGAGAAAATTGTGGCTTTTTGCTTTCAATCATAGAGACATCGAAATTCTTTTACGACCTATAATATAACCTTTTTTTTTCCTTAATAATAATCAAGGTTTTAATCCCAACAAATAGTAGTTAAAGTATTTAATTTGTATATTTAATTTGCTTATAGAATGTTTCCATTTATATTTATACATGTTGACATACAGAGTTAAATCTTGGGTTATCATTATGCGCCCCACAGCATTTAGTAATACATAGTGAAGGAAATGGCATTACTTCTGTTCTCTTTGATTAAGCACTCAATGTCATTAACTATTTTCTATTTAAATTTTTAATGTACTTATGGTTTTTAATCGAAATTGTTATGATGGATAAGAAAATAAAGAATAATCTAATCTGAAATCTTTTGGCCAGCGGGTGTATCGATCGATGACCGTTAAAAAATATCGTTGTCCTTCGCAGAGAGGAAGAGGACCAACGATGTCTATGTTAATTTGCGAAAGCCGTTCTTGTGGAGGCTCGTAGATTGCCGGCGCTGCTTTAGTGTGACGGTGTATTTGCGATCGCTGCTACGCTTGAAAACTTTGTACGAAGATAGTGGTGTCTTTTCGTATGGATGGCCACACAAATTTGGAAGTGATCAATTTACATGATCCAATAATACAAGGTTCGATCCGGTCCCCCAGCAGTGGCATCGTGTTGCTTCTTTGCAAATTTACTTGGGGAAAGTGTAGCTTTGCTGTGAAATAGAAGTATAAGCTTTTGTGCAATATGTTTATTTGTATATGCATATGAAGCACATTTAACTGATGAAAACATAAATTGTTTTTAAATTGGATGCTTACATAAATCTCATAGTAGTTTTATTTTAATCTTGAGTCCTTTTGTAGTTTTTATACAGCTAAAAAGCACATAAAATCCCAGATTTCCTGCAAATACATTAGAATTTACAAAAGGAATTTCGCTACTAACTGCCTACTTTTCTACTACCATTTTCGCAACAAGGGAATGCATTCTTCCCCTTTCTTTGTCCCTCGTAAATGCAGCCTTTTGTAAGAGAGTGTCAAACCTCTGCTGTCAATAATTATCTGACCTTGTATTATTGAATCATGATCAATTTAGTTGTAGCGCGTACTCCTGGGTGAGATAGTCTTTTTGCAAGAATGGCTTCTCGAAATTCCTTTGGTGCGTAAGGACGAACTGTCGAAGTCGAGGTGTCGCATATGAGTTGACTTTCACTGTTGGGAATCGAAAATAACTATAGAATAAGCGAATTTTTGTGCAAACCTGGTTCTTTGACGAATTTTTGAAGTTGGCTGTCTGAGCACTGCACTTCAGCAACCTTAGCGTAGTTAATAGCTCCGTCGATTGCTTCAATGCGCGATAAAAGGTCTGCTGTTGCGTTTTGGTTGCCGGGTGTGTATCGGACAGGGTGGGCAAAAACTCCGGAGTTCGAGCGAGCAAACTCCTACTGAAAGCCCCGCAGGCAACGAGGCGCTCGCAGCTCGTACTCGTAGCAGCAATGAGGTGAGGCACGAGAAGTTTGGCTTGCTCAGAAAACACATGCCTTTTTGGCCATAAATATGTGTGAATGTATTACTACATTTATACGTAAGCTATTTGCAAATAAAAATAATTTGCAAGTACCTATCTCACTGTTTATTCGATGGTGAAAAATTTGAAATTGGCTGATCATAAAAAGGCAATAATATGGCCATCGAAAAAGAAAATAAAGTTAAAAATGGCAACGTCTTGATTATTAAAAGGCAATAAGATGACCATCGAAAAAGAAAATAAACCTAAGAATGGCGGCGTCTTGCACGTATTTGCAAATAGTACCACTAATCAATACTTATTTGCGTGATTTAGTTATTTGCAAATAAAAATTAACTCAGCGTTTATACGGCAAATTTTACCATTTTGCAAATTGTTATTTGCAAATAATACGCACGTATAATCGTAGCATATGCCAATAGATTATGTACGAAAATATGTTAATACGAATAAATTATGTTAATATAAAAAGTGAATATTATATTAGGGCTGCATTTAAATCAACAACTAAAATTTATTTATATGTACATACATAGCATGTATTTATATAAAAACACTCATATTTCAAAATGTTTCTCTTTTTTATAAAGCAATCGCATTTCTGGCTAGTATATTTCAGGACGAATGGATAAGGATTGAGCCAAGAGCTTGTGTGAGCAAATCCAATTTTTGGCAGCCAATGTCAGGTACGCGGCTTTGCAGAATGATGATACGCGGTTTTGTACTTTAAACGACGATATGCATTTATTTTGTCTTTGCAGAGAAAACAAATAAAGAGGATAGTAAAACGTTTGTGCCGCAGAAACAAAAAACAACTAAGCACTTTTTAACACCCAAAAATAGTTTGATATTTACTTGTAGCAGTTATGCTATATACCTGAAGGAAATATATGTACATAATCCGTTGTGAAAAAATTTATTTGTGGCCTAATATTCAAGGATATATGTATGTACCAGAGACTGGCATGCGTTGAACGCCCACTATTGCATACTCAATAAATACTGCTGCTTTGTATGACTGAGCAGCGCGTTGACTTATTAGTATCAATGCCTAAAAGAAATTAATGGATGACTGAACAACAGCGCAAAGCGTGCTGTCCTGCAAATACAGCAACCGCAAGTGAACGATACTTATAACAGCTCATACTGATATCGACTTCGGCAAACCTGTATTCCGAATGCTCGTTCATGAAACTAGCAAACGCCGCATTTGAACGGTTGCGGAAAGCATGAGAGCTCATTTGGATGGTTGGCGAAGACAATACGCCGCAGTTCATTTGTTGCAGAAGTCGTTGGACTTGTTGCTGAAAGTCATCTGACTTGTTGCTGAAAGCCATTTTACTTGTTGCCGAAAGCACGACGAATGTTGTTGGCGAAGTCCATTAAATTTTATTGTCACACGTTTGACATAGTACAAGTAAGGTAAAGGCAAAAGTTGAACTTTAAATTGACTACAATACTAAAAGACGAGAAACTGCGGTGCGGTTACACTACCAAGTTACCGACATCCCACCTACTGGCGGATCATCAGGGGATTCGCACAAACTCAAAGCGGCTAGATTTTTCGCCGGTCGACGTATGACTCCATGCGAGGTGTAGATGTTGGCACTTCGTACTCGGCGATCGTTTCCTTTGAAAACCTCAGTAAATCGCCTTTTCTCCCAATGACTTCGTGGTGATGAGGGGTCACATATTATAAGAAGTATTCCTGGTTTAAGAGCGTCAGCGTCGTCCCTCCACTTCGAGCGACATAGAAGTGGAGGCAAATATTCTACCGTCCATCTTTTCTATGCACGGTTCTTCAAGTTCTGGGCGATTCTCCAGTGCTTTCGGAGGTATAGGCGGTTCTCTTTTGGATGTGGCGTTTGCGTAGAGTTCAAGCAACCCACCAGGAAATAGTTGGGTGTGAGAGGTTCTTCCTCTTCTGGCGTGACTGGCAGGTCGGTCAATAGGCGGCTATTCACGATGTTATCTATTTCAATGAGGACACTACGCAACGTCTCCAACCTCGGTGCCTCCTCTCTGAAAACTGTATGCAGGAGTTGCTTAGTGCATTGCTGCTGGGATCTGCTGGGCAGTTAAATACCCAATCGATACGCTGGTTAGACATTTCGCTTTTGATGACGGTGAAATCGAACATTCGGTCTGCTTCTTTCATCTCTTTCTGACCACCGATGCAATTGGTGCCGTTATCACTCCGAATGCGTGTGGGCACTCCTCGTCGATTCACAAAGTTGCGAAGACAAATGATAAATGCTTCGGTTGACAGGTTTTCTGCTAGCTCGAGATTTATTGCTCGCGTAGTAAGGCCCGTGAACAATGCGATCCACCTTTTTTACGTTCTGCGACCGACGGTGACGTGAAATGGCCAGAAGTAGTCAACTCCCCTGTACGTAAAGGGTTGAACGTAGGGTGTTAGTCGATCCAGCGGCAACTGACCCATCAACGGTACGGTGGGTTTGGCCCCGTCGTGTATGCAGACAGGGCACTGCTTTTTGACGGTCCTCAAGACGTTGCGTATGGCGGGAACCCAAAACCGTTGGCGTACCTCATTCATTGTGAGGTTGTCGTTTTGGTGGTGTCTCTTTTGGCGCTGCGCGGCTTCTACTAGTTTTGTGACGTGTCACACAATTTTTGTTGTTTGTAGTAACGATTGTGCGATTCACTAACTGTGCTTCCGCTAATGGGCACAATCCCGTTGCATATGCCAAGGCGCTCGTGTAAGCACAAAGTTCACAGCATTTTTTTTGGAAGAAAATGCGCAACACCCTCCACAAAAATTCTAAAAAATCAACGGTAACTTTTAGCGACTTGAAACTTGCACTTTATCAGACTAAAATTGAATGGGCTACAAAACTGCATACCCGAAAACCTTATAGAGATTCTGAATAAAATGTTCGAAATTTTGGTGAAAACTTTTTATGTTTGATTGATTTTTGTGAATTTTGTGCAAGCTTTGAAACTTGTATTTATTTGGTTTCTGTTGTTATATAGTAGACGGAACTATAAAAAATAAAATTATGAAAAATAAATAAATACACATAAGTAGAAAACAACATAATTTTGAATTTTATTGCTATATTTTGCTGCTATATTTTGCTCGCAGCTGTACATAAAAAGTTTACAAAAAACATTTAACATGAAAAAGATTGTTGATATCAAAAAAATCACTGTTTGCACATTTTGTACATATTTATTTTCAAGACTGATTTTATTATGCTAGTGTCATGATGATTAATAAAGAAATATTTAAATATGCACATACAAAGTTATATGATATTCATATTTTTAATAAACGGTGTACACGTATTAAATTGAAAACTTTAATTATTTTAAATTCAAGGCATATTCAGTTCCTGTAAGATTAAAAAATAGACTTATCTCCTTTTAGCTTCCAGTTTTCTACATTTGTTTTACGCCCTATTGGAAAATTTTAACCGGAACCCATATAGACAAGTTTACTTGTTATTAATAATGTATTCTGCAATATTTATACAAAATTCAAAAAACTGTCGTAAAACTTCAAGTTTTCAGTCAGAATAATTATGTATGCAGTTTTGTATCACATTAAATTTTACTACAGTAAAGTGCAGGTTTAATGTTGCTGAAAAATCCTTTGATTTTTGATATTTTTTTTGCTAGCGGTGCTGTGCAGTTTTTCCATACGAAAAAATTGTAAAACATACCTTTTGTGTTTTATTAACAACTCCAATCTAGACGTCGTCAAATAAGCGGCCTTTGTTATCGTTAACGACAACGTTCACTGAATAGCTAAATTGTTAAAATTCTCGTTTAGCTGACTTAACAATAACAAGAGTTGTTAAAATCGCGTAGTGAATCGCACCACTGGTGTAAAAATTGTAGTCCACTAAACCAGTGCGAATGTGACGAAAACCCGGGTATCGGCTTAGTGCTTCGTCTGCGACGTTTAGGTTCGTAGGCACCCATCGCCACTGATTAGTTGTCGTTGTAGTGAGGATATCTGCAATGCGATGTGAACGTATCCACAGAATAACCGTCTGTGAATCACTCCAAAATGTGATGCTGTCGATGGGAATGTCGTAACCTTCTTCTACTAGTGTTTTGATACGGCATCCGAGGACAGCAGCTTGTAGTTCCACCCTTGGAACCATCATTGTTTTAAGCGGCGCACAAGTTGCTTTGGCGCAAACGAGAGTTACCTTCGCTGCATCTTCCTCTTTTACTCCCAAGTACGCGGCTGCTGCGTATGCACGTAGGCTGGCATCGACGAAAATGTGTAGTTGGATGCTGTCAGCGGACGGTATCAAACCCGAGTAACAGCGGTATTGAACACGCTTTTACTGACTGAAAGTTCGACCACCAAGACTCCCATTGTGAGGTTAAATGTGTCGGCAACTCTTCATCCCAGGCGTTGCTTTGTTTCCACAAGGCCTGAATAAGTAATTTGGCGAAAATTGTTACGTTGGCAAGGAGTCCGAAGGGATCATATTTGAACACAACGATTCCCAACAGCTCCCTTTTAGTGGGTAGTCGCTTACAC
>NW_023458555.1:82870634-82876005 GCF_013731165.1 Rhagoletis pomonella | reverse complement strand
TAAATTAAATAACATTACAAAAATTTAACAAAATAAGTTGGAACATGCATAGATTTAATAATTCATTTAAAAAATTTACCAGTTGCAATTTCCCAGTACAAATATATCGTTATTTGCTGGTGCGGATTTCAGCTCTTTCAAATATTATTGATGCCATATGGCATCAAACAAATTTAAAAATATACCACGCGTTTATTAGCACTTTTTATACCCGAGCGCACTTGTGCACAAGGGCATATTAATTTTGTTCACATAACGGTTGTTTGTAACAGCCAAAACGAATCGAGATAGATATAGACAAATGTATACATAAATGCTCAGAATGAATAGAGAAATCGATTAAGCCATGTCTGTCTGTCCGTCCGTCTGTCCGTCTGTCCGTGTACACGATAACTCGAGCAAAAATTGAGATATCTCAACGAAATTTGGTATGTAGGTTTCGATTTATCCAATGTAGGTTGGTATTGAAAATGGGCGAAATCGGACCGCAACCACGCCCACTTCCCACATAACGGTAATTTTCAGAAATACGAGAACTGCGATATTTTAGTATTTACTGAAGATAATTCTCTCAAAATTGATATTTACAATAATTTTCAGACGAGAAATAAGAATATTATAAATTTTTGGAAAATGGGCGTAGCCACATGTGTATATCTTGGTAACCGCTACACCAATTACTTCCAAGCTTGGCACACTTGTTGGCCTTTGTACAGCATACTAAACGGCAGAAAATTTTTAAAATCGGACAATAACCACGACCACATCCCATATAACGGTAATTTTCAGAAATACGAAAATTGCGATATTTTAGTATTTACTGAAGATAATTCACTCAAAGTTGATATTTGCAATAATTTTCGGACGAAAAATAAGAATATTATAAATTTTTAGAAAATGGGCATAGGCACGCCCACTTATGGTTACATGTGTATATCTTGGTAACCGCTGCACCAATTTTTTCCAAACTTGGCACAGTTATTGGCCTTGGTACAGCATACCAAATGGCCATTTTTAAAATCGGACAATAACCACGCCCACATCCCGTATAACAGTAATTTAAAGAAATACAAAATGTTCGATAAATCAGTAAATATTAAAGCTAATTTATTCAAAATTGATGCTTGCAACAATTCTCTACCAAGAAATACGTTTATGGTAAAATTTTGGGAAATGGGCGTGGCACCGCCCACTTATGATCACATATATGTATATCGGTAACCGTTCTACCTATTTGTACCAAACTCGGTATTTTTATAGTGCTTCCCGCATAAAAGCAAAACGTTGAAAATTATTGAAATCGGACTAAAATGACGGCCGCTTTTCATATAACGGTAAATTTCAGAAATGCTTGAAGCTGCAATATTTCGAAATTTAAGGACGCTAATTTACTCAAAATTTATACACCCCGGCTTACCATCTACCGGTAGCTTTCGGAAAGGTGAAAAAACATATATTTAATACTTGCGCCGAGTATTTAATGTTCGGCTCCACCCGAACATAGACTTTCTTACTTGTTTTAATTAAATTACAAGTTATAGCAATATTTGGCACTATTTTGGAGACTATGGCATATTTGTTTGTTGTTTATTGGGTTATTTGGTAAAATATAGTATTTTAATGTAGACCTTTCTAAGCAGAAGAAAATCGATATTTTAGTAAAGGAGTTTTGCGCAAATATACTGCAGATGGCCCAACACGAGTTTAGTTTTTCTTAGTGGAAATGCCAATTGTACCCCATTTTGAAATGGGCAGGGAGGCGAAGGTTGACTTTTCCTCAAGTTTATACTGTGCTCTTTTTTATATTTGCAAGTTTCGTGCAAGACGGTTGTGTTCGTGGGGTGCGCACTGTAAAAGTCTAAATAGCGAAGCTTATAACCTTTTAATTAACTCTATTTTCTAAAAAATGAATTGCCTAATATGCAAAGGAAGAATTGAACGCCATAATGTGGATAAAATTGACTGTTTTGACTGCAAAAATTACTTTCATTGTAAGTGCGTTAACTTAAAAGCTGCTGATATTGAGTTCTACAAAACTAACAACAAAAAATACCGCTGTGATAAGTGCAATGTATTGAGAAGGAAAACTTTGCAAGGTACAGCAACAACACCTACACAAATTGTAGAAAACAAAAATCAACAACCACAGCAAGCAAGTGTTGAGAAGGAGCAGCGCAAAGAAATGTGTAATGCGAATGAAGTAAACAACAACAAAGCAACAAGCAGTAATTCTAACGAGAGCAAAGTAACACTTCAACTGTTATACGAAGAGATTCTTTGCTTAAAACAAATGAATACTGATTTTTTCGCTTCAATACAACAACTGAAAGAAGAAAATAAAGAACTGAGAAAAAAAGTTTCTAAGCTAGAGAGTAAACTTAATTGGAAAGATCAGAAACAACTAGAAAACACAATAGAAATTGTCGGAGTGCCGAATACCAGTAAAGAGAATGCGAAAGAATATGTAAACAAAATATTCAGTCATGCATTAGATGTGGTGGTTCCTGAAGAAGAAATTGAGGAATTTAGCATCAAACGTATAAGCGTGAGGGGAACTTCGGATAGTAGTTTTAGGCACAATATTTGGGTAAAATTCAAGTCTACGTATATCAAAAAGAAAATTATGATGGCCAAAAGAACTGCTAAGAAGAAACTTAAAACCTCTTTGTTCTCAGCTACTGGCAATAATATTATCAATATTTTCATTAACAACTGTTTTACCAGCTACAACCGAGCATTATTTTTAGCTGCTAGCAAGGTTAAAAAAGAAAAAAATTTTAAATATTTGTGGATGAGTAACTCCAAATTACTCTTAAGAAAATCAGAAAATGATAGACCTGTCGTTATTAATACTTTTGAAGATCTAGATGATCTTTCTCTTTAGTTTTTATACCTTTATTGTTTAATTTATAAATGAATAATATATCTTATTTTATAGACGACAGGCCTGTCATAAACGTTATAAATGATTTAAACCTTTTAGCAGTGGGAAAAAGCACTTTAACTATTGTACATCAAAATATAAGAAGTCTGCGACAGAATTTTGATTCATTATGTCTGCACCTTGAAGCCTTTCAGTATCTTCCAGATATTGTGTTTGTATCAGAAATTTGGATCTTCTCCTATGAGATTAACGATTACCATATTCCTGGCTATAATTTTTTCGCGAACTCTAATGACTCGTACTCAGCTGGTGGTGTAGGAGTTTTTATAAAAAATATGTACGAATGCGATATAACACGCTTCTGCCTATCAAGCGCGGATATTTTGAAAATAGATGTCTACATAAAAAAAGAGCTAGTTAGTTTCGTTTGTTTCTACAGATTTCACTCGGTACCTATGCAGGTATTTCATGAAGAATTCGCATCCTTTTTAGATAAGGAAAAGGCACCAAATTTAGTCTTATTAGGGGATTTCAATATTGACTTATTAGGCTCCAATGCCGTATTAGATAATCACTTGGAGCTGTTGGCAAGCCATGGCTTGACATTGTATATTAATTGTAGTACTCGGCCTGATTCTGGCACCTGCATAGACCATATTTATGCACGATTCGATAAGTGTGGACTTAGCCCTTTTCTTGGCTTAAATTTAGATCTGGGGATTTCTGACCATTGCATGACCGGCTTGCAATTCAATCAAAATAATGATCGGAGCTATATTAAAAAGGGTGTTCCACTCATCAATAAAACAAATTTTGGGGCTCTTCATGAGTTGCTTCGATATGAGAAATGGGAAACGGTCTATGCAGAAAAAGACGTTACTAGAGCGTATAGTTTATTTTTGTCTATACTAAAGGCTCACATAACCGAATCGAGCTATGTTGTTTCACCGAAACGTGCGCAAGTCATTCTCAAGCCCTGGATAAATCGAAATATACTAAAAAAGATCAAGCTGAAAAATAAATTACGCGCAAAATGTCGTAAGCACCCAACGAACATCCGCCTTCGGAAGCATGTGAATCGCGTCACCAGCAGGCTACGCAAAGAAACTTCTTTATGCCATGATAATTTTTATAAGAATAGGTTGTTAGCTTCAAATGGTGACCTTAAAAAAGAATGGAATGTAGTAAATGATATTCTTAATCGTAAGTCAGAAAGACAAGATAATACTATTACTTTGGAAAACAATGGGGTGCTTGTTTCAAACCCCTCACATGTTGCTAATCACTTTAATGAATTTTTCGCTACGATTGGAAATACTCCCGCTACACGATGCACATGTACCAACCGCCCAGTTTATTCTGAAAACAGTTCTTTTGGAAGTAGCTTCTTCTTTGAACCAATCTCGGGCTCAGAGATCCTAAGTTTAATAAATTCTTTAAATAATTCCGATTCCTCTGGTAATGATGATATCTCGAACAGTACGCTGAAAAGCATAGCTCTCTATGTTGTTGATATTTTAAAACATTTATTTAATTGCAGTATTATTGAAGGAGTATTTCCTGAGGATTTAAAATGCGCTATTGTTATACCTCTTTACAAGAAAGGAAATAGAAAAGACAAAAACCACTATAGACCTATTTCTCTACTGCCATCAATCTCCAAAGTTTTTGAAAAAGCTGTGAAGTGTAGGATCTTGGCATATTTGGAAAAGGTCAAATATATCAGTTCAGTGCAATTCGGGTTCCGGTCGGGAGCTTCTACTGAGGACGCCCTTCTTGAAGTGTGCTCTTTTCTATATAAAGCAATGGATGACAAGAAAAATTGTGCTGGCCTTTTTGTTGACATTACAAAAGCGTTTGACATGGTTGATCATAACATACTTTTGTGCAAATTGCACTCAGCAGGTTTCCGGGGAAACGTTCTAGATTGGTTTAAATCCTATTTAACTTTACGAAGGCAGAGAGTAAAAATAAGTAATAATCTAAGTACAACCAGACTATTGGATTTGGGAGTACCTCAAGGCTCGGTGCTTGGGCCAATGCTATTTTTGATTTATATAAACTCGCTCTTTTCAATACCTTTTATAGGAAGAGTCACAGCATTTGCCGATGACTTGGCAATTGCTTATTGCTCTGATAACTCTTTTAATCTTTTTACTGATATAAGTCACGATGTGCACCTATTGAGGGTGTGGTTTGCCAACCACAAACTCATTGTAAGTAACAAAACAAAATTAATGTATTTCAGTCTTAGCAGTAGGGAAATGCCAATTGGTGATATTACTTTTCACTCTGCAGTCTGTATGCGGCACAATCTACCTAACCACACTTGTGCTAATAACGGGTCACGCGCTGATTATGCACCAGAATTGGACTGTGACACCAAATGTTTCAAGATTGAAGTTGTGTCCAGTTTTAAGTACTTGGGAGTTATAATTGTTCAAAACTTGAGTTGGTCTTCGCATATCTCGGCTATGAAACAATATC
>NW_023458555.1:82829345-82855634 GCF_013731165.1 Rhagoletis pomonella | reverse complement strand
CCGAAGACCACTAACGTGGAAAGGAGTTTTGCGCAAATATACTGCTTATGGCCCAACACGAGTTTAGTTTTTCTTTGTGAAAATGCCAATTGTACCCCATTTTGAAATGGGCATGGAGGCGAAGGTTGACTTTTCTTCAAGTTTATACTGTGCTCTTTCTAATGTCTGGAGTTTTAGGTGCACCACCGCTTCCCCCTTCACTACCTCCACAAAATCATTGTACAAATAACAGAACAATTCCCACGCACAACTTTAAATCCTCTGATGCATGATAAAAACATAACAAGGTAAAATCATTGAGAGGCAGTCTGGCATTTGCTAGCAATATAATTTAAATATTCAAATCTCAAACTCACACAAACACTCTCATTTTCAATCTCAAACAACAACAATCGTGAACAATTTTATTTTTTTATTTTCAGTTTTATATGATTTTAAAATGCTTGCAAACGTCAGAAAAAAATCATGGCCGACGAATCTAGAGAATGAATTTACCTTGTAACATTTTTATCATGCCCTGATGTATTCTTTTATTCCTATCAATGTGTCTCTATCTGGTTTGGATCGGGAGATATTTGATTTTTTCCCAAAACAGAACATAGCGCCAAAGCCAGCGCCCCTCGTCGCAGTAAGGCCACCGTTACTCCTCGATGCGGCCCGGTGTCGAAGAGGCGCCGTTATAACACAGTCGATTTATTCCCTCCTGGCTGCAAACCGTCCACGGTCATGGTGTCGCGTCACACCCTGGATTAGGAGGTGACAGTTCTTGGTCACCGTTCGCTGGCAGCCTCAATCTGGAGAAAAGGCAGCGGAGAAGCGACGAGCGTGTCAACGATACCGCAGACCAAATAGGGCTGGTTGGCGATTCAGCTAAGCCCCCGCACCAACGGCAAGGTGCCTGCCCCATTTTATACATACTTATCTATATACATTCGTTAATAAATTCGAGCAATTGAATTAAAAATTTTAGTTTTTTGTTTATGGAAATGAGTTGGCATCCCTGTTCACAACCCTAGTCTTCAAGTCATGGCAACTAGGGATTTCGATGCTTCGATGCATCGTAAACAGTTTGACCGTTTTGATCCAAGTGGATCAAAACTGATAATTTTTCGATGAATTTTGGAGAGATACATTTTTTATTCAATTTTGATACGTACATCCAAAAGTGGATCAAAACTGATAATTTTTCGATGAATTTTGGAGAGATACATTTTTTTATTCAATTTTGATACGTACATCCAAAAGTTCATTGTCGTTCTCTGAACGAACCTTTCATGTATTGTGATTCAAGGTCCATATCGAAAAACGTCAAAATGTGAACAAACGAACAGTATCATAGCGGTGCATTTTTTTTATATTCGCTATGTTCAATAACAAAAATTAGGGCTTGGTACTCGGTAATTCGGTGCTCGGCAAGGCCCTGTTTCCACAGGAAAACACCAATGTCGTGATAACAATGCCACAAAATACATTTCCAATGGATACCGCCTTATTGCTTGACATCTATTGCAGGCAATTTGATAGTTTGACAGCCATATTTTTACTTGATAGAAAGCGTGCTGGTGGTTATATCGATGAAATATTAATATTAAATCAAAATAAGAATCCGTTCCCTATTGGATTATTTATGACAACGTTTTTGGAAGTTATTGAGTTTGTTAAGTTTGTTTAAGATTTAAATGTTTTTTAACACCGAAATTTAGAGAATGTTGTCTGGCGGCGATGCGGCAAATGCTTATACATATCAAGACATCAAAGTGCCCACACACAACAGTTGGTAGGCAATAAAAATTGCAAGGTGTAACTGCAACTGAAACTACGCAAATCGCATTCGGGAAATAATTTCAACTTGCTCGTGCAATAAATGTTGAATTGTTTTTGAAAATGGTTTTTCATAAAAATTATTGTTTTTATTCCATATTGATGCTTTGATACTTAAATGAAAACAAAAGTGATAGATATTGATACATTTTAAGTCTCTTTTCTGCTACATTTTTCAGAAGCCCGCGGCCACACTGATCATAAATTGTCCACTCGATGCATCGATGTTTTCTGTGGACTGAATCTCTAGTACATCGAACCGGCAAACATCACTTTATTTCATTATTCAATAATGAAAGGTTTTGTAAGTAGTTTTTTCTAAAATTTGACACTCCCATCAGCAGGGATAGTTTTTGAAGCAGAATAAAACGGGGAAGAATTCAATCACACTTTCTAAAATGGTAGCTAAATTCCTCAAAAAGGTAGGAATAATAGTGCATAGTGGCAGCGTTGCCGAAAGGTTTTATTTATAAATTTGTATGATGTCCTACGGCATCAATAATATTTGAAGGAGCTGAAATCCGCACCAGCAAATAACGATATATTTGTACTAAGAAATTGCAATTGGTAAATTTTTTAAATGAATTATTAAATCTATGCATGTTCCAACTTATTTTATTAAATGTTTGTAGTGTTATTTAATTTAATTTAAATAAAATAAAATACCATATTTAAAATACTTTGCGTGTTTTTTACACCAGTTAGTACAAATGATGCCATATGGCATCATTCTAAAAAACACAATGGAATCACATTTTGGAAAAAATTACATTGAATATTTTTATATTATGTATTAAGGATCATTTAATAAAAAAATTGCATTTTTAAAGTCCCAATCTAAAAAGATGTACCCAAAGGGTTAATGGCACAATCCGCTTTTAAGAGCTCGGCGCTAAAAGTTAAATAAAACCCTATAATAAGGGGAGATCAGCTATTTCCACAATTCTTTCAAAATCACCTGTAGTGTCTGAATTATTTACATTTCTGTTGTCATATATTGAACTATTCAACCTTGATAACATACTGTTTGATATTGGAAATGTTTTGCAGCAGCCTTTATATAACACTTTATTCGAACTATTGAATTAAGGCTTTCCAACCTCATCCTATTTCGAATCTTAGTTTTTGTTGAATTCATCACGGAAAAAACGCGCTCAACAGAGCATGAGAGTGCGGAAAGGATAATAATATGAATTTACTTATATTTCCAAACATTTTATTGCCTGTTGCGGTTTTCACTCCGTAAGCAAATATCCAAAATTCTTCAGAGTCGGATGGAATGGTTCTGCGAAGAGTTATTAAATGGGAAGTTAAAAGATTTAAATATTCAGTTTCCGCTGCTTTTCTTACCTTCAAAGTCAAATAGTGAATTGGCAGGTACCTGAAACCCGGCCTCTTGTGATTCACACACTTTTATGGTGACAGAATCAAAGCTTTTATAAAAGTATTTAATTGATAAGGTAATCGTTTCAAAAGTTCTTCGATTAGGATGATTACACCTTTTTGACAGTCTTTTAATATGCTTCTTAAGTCAAGTTTATCACGCATTGCATTAGCCTCTTCTGCAAAATTATCGTAGAAAACTCAGTTTTGTATATTTTTATAATTGGAAAAAATGTATTTGAAGGGAAAAATCGCCAAAAATCACCAGTGGCGATTTTCTAAATTTTTACGCGCAAATATCAAAAAAAAAATCGCTAAATTGGCGCGAAATCGCCTATTATGAATAAAAATTGCCTGAGGATTTTTTCTCTTTTCCCTATTCTCCTATTCTAAACGATCTTCGAAAAAGGGAAAATGTATTTCGGGGAAAAAGTAGGTGTTACGAATGTCAAAAAGGAGGATAATTGATTTCGTTATTCTGGGAGAATTTTCACCGATATTTTAAAACAGAACCGCTACAAAAATATAAGTTAATTACAATTTAAAGGAAATTTGGTGTAATAAAACGTTTAAACCTTTCATTTTAGGTCCAAAACAACAAATGAGAAACAGGTAGAAATCTTAATAAGCCTAATGGAAGCTAGGTTATTTTTGTTTATTACATGAAAACGCGCGATTGAAATCAAAATATTTCAACTCACATGTGTAGTTAAAAGACTAAATTTTAATTTAGCACTAATATTTAAAATTCCGGAGCGCTAGTTTATTAACTAGCTTCCAAAATTCGCGCGATCTAAATTAAAATCTTTCAACTTACCCGTGTAGTTAAAAGATTGATCTTTAACTTAAAACACAGATTTCCGCGCACTAATTTATTAACAACTTTAATCTGAAATACTCTTTTATGTGAAACACACTTTTATGTGTAAGACACGCAAATTAAATGGCGGGGATTGAGCTGTCAAAATAACTGTTAAACAGCTCTTCGAAATTTCGAATTTGCTGCTCCCAAATTTTCGGGGAAAATGCTGCTCCCCGGCAGTTTCGAATAGGAGGATTTTATTCTCGAGAAAAGTAAAATCCGCGAGAAATTAAATTCTCGGGATATTCAGAATTGGGCTGTGTGTGTCTTTATATACAGGCTGGTTGCTATGGAATCTCCAGGTTACCTTTTTAATAAGTTAGTATTTACTAGGTCTAGACGGGTACCAGATCTAATTGTCCCTCATTTTAGTACGTTAGCATCAGAGAGACTGTTTTTCGTCAAAGCTATACGTTTGTGGAATTCTATTCCTGCTGGTGTAAGAAGTAGTCTAAGCAGAAGCCATTTTAAGCAATCTATTTACGCACATTTTAAAAAATAATGTTTTGAATGGACTGGCCATCTATCTTTACCACCATCACCATCTATCTTTACCTATCAATCTCTATCGGTGTTTGGGGTGATTCGTGGCCGGAGACCAAATAAAAACATCCACAATCTTCGTTGGCATGTAATAATGTGTGGAATGTTTTATTTCCTTTAGAAAAATTGAAGTTAGTTACATTAATATAATTTACAAAATTTTACTTACACTTTTGTGTGATTCCTCCGATATGCCAGCCACGAATGCCGCTATTTTCTTTGCACATAATGGCTGTCATATTGTTTACACAATTTGGCATGGCGGTGCCACTAACACAAATTTTTACAAATAATTTACGATACAATTAGGATTGCCATATAACAAAAAATACAAGTATGTTTTATTAACTCCTAAGCCGCGCCAACATCCCCGCCTCCGTCGATCTAACCAGGTCCACCAACATCTAACCTGGACAATATGCATGCCGGGCGTTTGTACATGCCGTCCCGTGTTTGCACTCGCGCGGCTCTTACTTGTCCATCGACGCCTGGGAACACTTGGACAATCCGCCCGGTCGGCCACTTCGATCGATGCATGTTTCCGTCGCAGAGCAGGACGATGTCATCTACGGCTAGGGGCTTATGTTTACCACACCACTTTGTTCGCCTCGTCAAGTCGGGAAAGTACTCGTCTATCCACTTTCTCCAGAATCTGTGTTGCATTTGTTGAACTTTGTACCACTGCTTCCTGGTCGGGATCATCATTTCTTCGTGCGGATGTGGCGTTTGTTCGGAGTTTGGAGTACCTAGGAGAAAATGGTTAGGGGTTAGCGGTTCGTCAGTGTATTCGTCTAGTGGTATGTGCGTCAACGGTCGTGCATTAACTATGTTTTCTGCTTCGTACATGAGGCTGTACAAACAGTGCTCTTGAAGGGTTTCGTCGTTCAGCGCATATCCCATTGCACGTTTCACGCTACGGACAAGTCGCTCCCAGCAGCATTAGGATTCAGGGGGCAATTGAAAACCCATTCGATGTGTTTGTTCGCCAATGCGATAGGTATTTTGCCATTCTCGAAATCGATCCTCTGGCGTCTCATCTCTTTGTGAGCTCCGATGAAGTTTGTGCCATTGTCGGAGCGGATGCGCACTAGTGTTCCTCGGCGGTTCATAAAATTTCGTATGCACATGAGACAGGTATCCGTTGACAAATCCTTGGCGAATTCTAAATGTACTGCGCGGATCGTAAGGCAAGTAAATAGCGCGATCCAACGCTTCTCCCTTCTTCTGCCAATCGCGACTGTAAACGGACCCATGTAGTCCAGACCGACGTATGTAAATGGCCTTACGAAGGGTGTAAGTCTATGTACCGGAAGTTGGCTCATTTGTGGGGGATTCGGCTTGGCCCTTTTCCCTTACGCAAACTTGACATCTTCGCGCAGCACGACGCACCTCTGCTCTGAATTGTGGAATCCAATATCGCCGCTGTATCTCCGCGATTATCATGCCCTCATTTGATGCTTCCAGATTTTGTGATAGTAATATACCACGAGCTCGGTGACGTGATGGAGTTTCGACCTGTATCATTCTTACTTCATCTAGCGCCGGTGTGAGGGTTCTCAGCGAGCTGCTCCGTTCCAAATTCTCTCCCGCCATCAGCGCGTAATATTCCTCAGCAAAACTCTCCTGTTGTACTGCACGAATTATCGCAATTTCAGCTCTTCTTACTTCCGTAACGCTTGGTCCTCCGTAGATTCTTTTGCTTACGTCTTTCCTACAGTTGTTTCGGAATCGCAGAATCCAACCTACTACTCTGGTCATGCGGATCAGCGTCGAGAACTTCATAAACATGGAAAAGCTTATCTTAACTGTCAGAACTGTGAATTTTGCGCGAAGTTCCTCTTGCGTATTCGGACTCACCTCGTCCGGCGGCCACCGGTGTTCATCTTCTGGTAGGAACTTCGGACCACCGATCCAGGTCGAATTTCTTTTGTCTGCCCTCGGACGTGTTCCCCAATCAGCCGAGTTCAAGGCGCCTAGAATCCACCGCCACTCTTTAACGTTGCTAGCCTCCAAGTTCTCGTTCGCGCGATGAGCCACGTTTGGTTTATAGCGCCGGTGATCAGATTTTACCCAAGCTAGCACCGTTTTGGAGTCACTCCACATCACCACTCTTTTAGGGATCTTGTCGTGACATTGAAGGATGCTCTTGCGAAGTCGCGTAGCCAACACTGCAGCCTGCAGCTCAAGGCGGGGAATAGACGTAAGCTTTAATGGTGCGCATTTTCTCTTTCCTGAGATGAATATGGGATTGGAGCTACTTCGGTCGCGTCGGAAAATATGTGTAGTTCAACTGGTAACTGTTCGAAGTGTAATCCGTAGTACCGCGGCACGCTTATTTCTTCCAAACGCTTGATCGCTTTCAACCATCTTAGCCATGGTTGATGCAATTCTTCCGAGATATATTCATCCCAGCCGGTACTCGCACGCCAAGTTGACTGTAAGAGGAGCTTCGCTTCCATAGTATACTCCGCCAGCAAGCACTACTGGATCCACCTTCGCTAACAACAGCACAAATCTGAAAACATCATTAATCGTATCCCGAGGACTTTCTGAAAAATACCAGCATTATCTCTATCGAGGTTCAAGTAGGACGGGCGTTCTTCTTTATTATTCATTCTTTTAGTTAGCTGTTCAGAGTTTGATACAAAGCGCTTTAATTCAAAACCTCCCTGTTTATGAACCCATACTATCTGCTCAGTTATTCGGATTGCCTCGTCTACGGTGGAGAAACAGTGGACAAAATCGTCGACGTAGTGGTTGTTGACTATGGCCTCCACCGCTTCAGGAAACCGTACTCTAAACTCCTCTGCGTTTTTGTTCTTAACGAACTGTGCCGAGCTTGGGGAGCAGATGACTCCAAATGTCATCGCGCTCATAGTGTAGACTTCGATGGGATGTTCAGGGTGTGTTCTCCATAAGAAGCGTTGTGCTGCTTGATCCTCGGCGCGTATCTTCACCTGGTGGAACATTTCCACTATGTCCGCACATACACCTACTTGCTTCTGCCGGAATTTCGTTAGGATGGTTGCTAAAGGTTGGTTTAAGTCTGGTCCGCTAAGCAAAGTCGAGTTCAGCGATACATTGTTAACTTCCGCAGCAGCGTCAAAGACAAGTCTCATCTTTCCAGGTTTGTTCGCGTTCCAAACTCCAAAGTGTGGTAGGAACCAGCTACGCTTCCCTCCTGTCAAGATCTCATCCGCCGTGAGTTTCCTTGCATATCCTTTAGCCTCGTATTCCTTCATTACGTGAACGTATGCTGACTTAAATTTGTTATCGCACTTGAATTTCTTTTCTAGAGCCAACAACCTCTTTTCCGCCATTTTTCGACTATTTGGTAGTTCCACATTCTCCTGCCTCCAAAGCAGGCCAGTCTCGAAGTGGGAACCCTTTCTCACGGTCGTAGTTTCTAACAACTCTTTAGCTCTGACTATATCTGCAGCCACATAGTCCTGCACCCCTTCGCGTACATTAAGATCTTCGTTAATTAAATAGTCACTCACCAAACGCTCGAGCCTCTCTAGACCGTTATCCACATTTGCAAAGTGCACATAGTTGCACCGTTCTCCAACGCCTCGATTCCTACCACCGTAGACAATCCAGTCGAGCGTCGTAAGTGTCACAGAGTAACCATCCATTCCATCGTCAACAGTCTTCCTTGAGATGCTTAAGTGTGCGTTGTCTAACCCAACCAACAGTTCCGGGACCGCTCTATCATATCTCTTGATCGGCAAGTGATGATATTTGTACGGTACCTCAGATAGCTGGAGTGTCTGTGCCGGCAGTTGATGGTTGTTCACCGTTCTGATATTCCGCAACAAAAACCTTTTATTAAACCTACCAACCCCGGATATTTGTACGTCGACCCTGCTTGACTGCTCTGTTACCGTGGTGTCGACGAACCATTGCAACGTTAAATTTTCCTTCTGCCCTTTGAGCCCGTCCAGCCAAGTCACTATTCATCATTGATATTGCCGAACCATCATCGAAGAGGGTGAAACTGTTTATGACTCGCCTGTTGGCGTACAACCGCACTGGCAATATTTTGTACAGCAATCTTGAACTCGGATTTGGAATAATAGCACTGGTGAGGACTTGTTGCCGTGCCGCAGCTTCCATTGGACGCCGTCCATCTGTTGTTCCTTGCTGGCGAGCGTGAAGTAGCTCGTGCTGCTTCCGCATGCATCGGTCTATATTGCGTCTGTGTTGTTCAGTGCAATCGTTGCTCCTGTGACCACTTCGCAGACAACAATCGCTTTTGTCAGACTACACGCCATCGCTGACTCCACTGCATGTCAAGGAACCTCTTACATCGGCTTATTACGTGTCTGCCTTCACATACCACACATATGCTTGCATCACGGTTACCATTGTTAATGTCCTGGGTGTGAAAGAAACGCGTTCGACCCTAAACTTTTCCGCTCTGCCTGGGATCCGAGTTCGTATTGACGCAAGCACTCGCCACCAACCTCGAAAGCTCTTGCAACCAGTCGCTGAAGTGACATATGTTCGGCCTCAGTACAATGGTCAAGGCATGCCTAGCCCAGTCGATCCTCCTTTGTACTGGTAACTTCGCAGCTCATCCATGAGTGTCGGGTTCGATAAGTGGTGATCGCAGTTGGCAGATTGTAAGAACGAGGATAAATTCTGTACCTTGGTAGCGAACGGCATAATTTGTTCAATTCGATTTTCCACAATAGGAGCTACACCCTGTATCTTTGCGATTTGGCTTTTTACGAGTTGCTCTGGCCTACCAAGGCGGTCTTCAAGGGTACTAATGACGCGCGGCACGTGCTGCTATGAATAAGTAGGCATTCGACCACCTCTCTTGCATTACCTTTAATGGCCTTCTGCAAGCGCATCATATTTTGTCGCTCACTGTAGCGATACTCCTCTGTGGTCATAGCAAACATCCTAAAACATGGGCCGTCTTCAGGACGCCCATCAAATTCCAGCAGATCGCACAACTTACGCCCTTGAGTTACTCTGGTATCTGCTAAAGTCCGACTCAAATCGCTCAATACCCCTGCCAACGACCCGTTCACGCTATCGACACCAACGTTGCTAGGCGCTCTAGAGGTTGCTTCTAACATCTCGTGTTGTTGTTGTTGATTCTGCCTTAACTCCGCTTGTAGCTCCTGCATCTGCTGCAGCATCATGTTGAGTTTCACCTCCATTGTAGTTTGCTGAGTTTCGCCCGCTTCCATTGGTTGTTGCTGGATTGTCGAATTTAAGTCGTCCAACCATTCGACGTCGCCACCTGATGCCCTACCCTTGCTTCCAGAACGCGTGTTTGGCATGATTACGCTCGTTACCGATGAAACTTTCTTCACCAACAAGAAAACAAAATATTCCGGCTGGACCCTCCTAAATCTTCAAGTTGTGACTCGCTGACGCTATCCCCGATGAGGTTTAATTCAAAATTTCGAATTCGTAAAGCAAAAACAAATGTAGGAGTTGAGGCGCAAAACCGACTAAAACCACAGACTAAAGACCATTGAGCGGACGAATGTTTTTATTTTCCTCAATTTTGTAAAGTCAAAAGGTACAAGGGCATTGAGACGTGGATCGATGTCAACGCAGTCCAACAACGATTAAACAGGATTTCTTATTAGCAAGCACAAAAAATTGCATACATATGCGCTCCGAATAATCCAATTACAAGGCGGACCAACACGAGCGATTGGTTTTTTCATAAAGATCGCAAAGAAAAAATATTAGCTGAGGCGCAGATCGATGTTTGCATATGCACACCAATGACCAATTAAAAACTCTAGTTTATTTTATATAAATCATAAAAAAATGTTGTGGTTTTAGACTGAAGAAATATTTAAATCCGCACACCAGTAATCCTTTTGCAAACGACTCGTTTTATTTCTCCAGCTCGCAGGAATACAAAATGTAGATGTTGAGTTCAGAGCAATATTCTGGCTGCGCACTCTAATGCTCAACTGAACCACGCAGGTTCGTGAAAAAATTCAAATCGCTATAATCGTAGTTAAAAAAACGTATTAACATTTTCGTCTACACGGCAGTAATGGTTAGGCAAACTCGTTTCCTTGCAAACTCGCAAAATATTTTGTATATGGCTGGGTAAATACAATGCGAATTTATCGCCTATGAATAAGCGTGCCTCAAAGAAATGACTTTATGTTTTTGGTTTTGTACAGTATCCGCATTTTTGTAGTCGCATGCATATATGCCTTTATTATAGAGGCGCAATTTTTTGGACACACCCTAACCTTCGTACATATATATACACGCTATCTTGTGCGTTACGGCTAACTGTTTTTAGGTGCTGTTACGCCTGACTGTTCCCGTTATGTACATCCACGTTAAAACACACTGGCGAACCAACCCCGATACATTTTCACAGAGGTACTCACCTGATGTCCAAAACGCCTACAGATGTACTTGCCGGATTCTTGGTGGTTTTTCCTTGCAGGTGCTCCGATGCTTACAAAACGCTGCCAATACTATGATGATCACTATGTTAATGTATGCTGCCGGGACTCCGGTGCTGGCGCTGGAACTTGCAGTGTACTATAACTGGTGGTCTACTGGAACTAGCAATATGCAACAATGCTGTTGATGGAGCGCGCTAAATGATGAGTAGCTCCCTTTTTCCAATGTACGCCAATTGTTTAATTGCTTTTGAGTTCCCTGCGACAACTACTGCCAAACAGTTATGCGAAAAAACTTTTCATAAGAAGTGAAATAAAAGATGTTTGGGGTGTTTCGTGGCCGGAGACCAAATAAAAACATCCACAATCTTCGTTGGCATGTAATAATGTGTGGAATGTTTTATTTCCTTTAGAAAAATTGAAGTTAGTTGCATTAATACACTTTACAAAATTTTACTTAAACTTTTGTGTGATTCCTTCGATATGCCAGCCACGAATGCCGCTATTTTCTTTGCACATAATTGTTTACACAATTTCGCATGGCGTTGCCACTAACACAAATTTTTACAAATAATTTACGATACAATTAGGGTTGCCATATAACAAAAAATACAATTATGTTTTATTAACTCCTAAGCCGCGCCAACAATCGGAGTTCTCAATTTATTTTCTATCTTTGTATGTTTTTATTTCTTATCTTATTCCTTTGTTCCGTAAACTTAATCTTAATATTTATTTAAATTTTAACTAACAAGTTAAGCAGTGTTTGCATTGTTCAACTTTGCGTTCAACATTTGCGTTCAACTCAACGCAGGGTTACACGAAAAAAAAGTTGAATGGCTAAGGGCCGGTTGTTCAATGTGTGATTAGCACAAATCGGAGGTAGAAGCTCCGGTTAAGCACAACTACTGCTTTATCGATCACATGTTACATGCATGATGTCGAAATCGTCGATAGTGTAGTGGTAGTGATAACCAGACATTGAACAACCGGCCCTAAATGTTGGCTGGCGAACAACTTTGTTGAAAGCGATTAGTTGAAAGGCCGTTCAACCAAAAGTTGAATGCAAAGTTGAACAATGCAAACACCTTTTTATGGCGAATATTGTGATATTTTTTCATATTTTGATATTTTTAGCCATTCAACTTTTTTTCGTGCAACCCTGCGCTGAGTTGAACGCAAATGTTGAACGCAAAGTCGAACAATGCAAACACACTTTTGGGGACTATAATTAAAATGTGTAAACGTTTCACGAAGTAATGTCGTTTTATTTGCTCGCGGTATTACCATGTACATATTTTGCTTAGAGCGTGTGTGAATCGGTAGCAAAGTATGCGGCGAAGAAAAATTTGACAGTTGTGAAGTGAAATTTTTGACAAACGCATAAAAAATTTTGTCAATCGCAAAACTTGTTGATGATCGTTAAATGTAACGCCAAATTACCAAAAAAAAATTAAGAAGAGCTACACTACATCTAAGTATTTCTGTTAAATGCATTACTTTTATAAATCAAAAGCTTCAATTGATTATAAAAGGGAACAACGCAGAGCGTCACATCCTGCTGCAAAAGCGAGTAGAGCAGGATCTGTGGTTCATAGGGAAAACTCCTATAGCAAGACAGGCGTATTTTGGATGGAGATTGATGCACTAATAAGATTTTGTTTATTTATGTAACAGAAACATCGCGAGAGAACTGAGAGAGCAACTGGATGACGGAAAAGACGCAGTTGCGTGTAAAACCCAATGGAATGCCCTGATGAAAAAGTATAAGTCCTTTTTTACATATCGCACAGGCGAGGGGACCGGCGAGGAGGCAACGGCGGAAGGGGCCAAAGACTGGCATAAGTACAAATAATTATAATTTTATACACAGTAAATCACAAAATCATAAAGTGACCTTTTTATAATGTTCGCAATGGTTTCTCTTTAAGAAAATAGTTTTCGGTAATTTTTTATAAATGTATAACTCGTTTGTGCAAAAATTAAAAAAAAAATAAGAAACATTCATTGAAATAGCATAATTTTAGATTAGAACTTCCAGAAAAAAAGTTGGAATGCTGATCTGTAGCCTATTAAGTTATGTTTTAACATTGCAATGACTTTATCCAACATTTTTTTAATAATGCTGCAAGCTGTGTAGCGACTCAAACCCAAAATCTCGGCTACCACCCTATAGCTGCATCCGAAATATAAAAAGCACATCACTTCGTAATCCACATCCATCCATGATGTTTTTTAGGAATGTGCACCACAATTTTTCTGAACGAGCTAGCTGACAACCTGAGATGCATTTTTGTTATTTTGTTATCCCCATTCATTATGGCATTCATGGTTTTGGAATAAACTGCAGGTTGCATATATAAAATAGCCTTAAAAAGAAAAGTGAGGACATCGAAAAAGGCACCAATGCAAACAGTTTTACCTGACGTTGTCTTTTCTTTTTTAATGCCAAAATTAAAACGTCCATTAATTGCAGTGACCTGATTTCAAAAAAAAATTGCAATCAATAATGGTAAATATTTTCTTAAAATATTCATTTTCCTTTGATTTATAATAATATTATTATTTATTAGGATAATAGCCGGCAATTTTCCGCGGTTGTAAAATTTTATTGCTGTCAAAAAAGATTTCATTTCACACAGCAGCTTGGTAAAATTGTCTCACCATAGTAAAAATACAATTCACCAGCTTTCCCCATAGCACTTTGCGACCGATTCACACACGCTCTTAATCAGTATTAGCGGTGTTGCCAGATACTCTTATTTGTGGACATGAATTATATTACACGGTGTTTAGACTATCGCAATATAATTTATATTATAAGGCCTTTACACTACTACATCTCGGCCAATCTGACTTTACAAGGGATCGTCCTCGATCCGTCTAATAGTCATTCATGTCACAACAATACTTATGAGCTAATTGTCTAAGTCCTTTCTTTCAGTGACGCTTTCATTCGCACATTCTGTTTCTTTAGTTTTCCACAATTTTATGTTACATGCTTCTACAATGCTGTCGTATGGTATTTGCGTAATTTACCCGTTTTCAATATCTCGAATTACGTAGCGGTCATTCGGAAGTTTCTTATGTATAATATACGGTCCCTTAAATTTCGCTAGATAGGTAGTCGGCCGCTGTGGTGTAGTGGTAAGCAGTGCACGCTTTCACTCACCAGCACCTGGGTTCAAGCCTTGGTCAAAGCAACATCGCAAAAAATTTAGAAAAAGGCTTTTTCTTAACAGCGGTCGTCCCTCGGCAGGCAAAGGAAAACCTCCATGGCACCCCTGCCATGAAAAACAGCTTCTCATAAAAATACAATCGCCGTTCGGAGTCGGCGTAAAACTGTAGGTCCCTCCGCTTTGTGTGACAGTATCAAGGCGCACGCCACAAGTTGGAGGAGAAGCTCGGCCAAACACTAACATATGTGTAAGCGCCAATCTATTATTATTATTATTAAATTTCGGTAGAAGTTTCATATTCACCCCTACGGTGGTGTCTATATTTTTATAACCACGAAGTCTCCTTCTTCGAACGTGGTCATTCTAATACCCTTCTGCTCACTTCGAGTTATATTTTTGCAGTTTCTCAATGCTTTGCTCAGCAATGTTACGTATCGCTTCCAGATCCCTCCTCCCGTGTCTGAAATGTATGCGTCTAAGTATTCCGTAAGTTTGTCTATTATTTCACCCCTCTGATTCGCCCCAAAAAGGACTTGCCTTGGCGTTATACCAATCGACCTGTTTATGGAGTTATTTAAGGCAAATTCTATTTAAGCCATCTGTTTGACCCAATCAGCTTGTGTTTTGGGGTAACTTAATTTTGCTAGCATTCCTACTAGACTTCGGTTTATTCTTTCTACCTGCCCGTTCGCCCGAGGAGAGTGTACTGCTACTTTTATGTGGGAGATGGTTTTGTTCACCATATACTCTTCAAATTATTTCGATGTAAAACAAGTACCTCTATCCGTTATGCATCTTTGCGGTCGGCTTTAATATTCGAAACATTTGTTAAGTGCAGCAGTTGCTTCCTTAGTGCTTGTCGTTAGCCCTGGGTACAATTTCAGGTATTTGGTAAAAGCATCTATTACGACCACAATATGTTTTCTTTTTGTTTGTAGTTACGCCCCCAGTGGTCCAGATGGATTGCGTGAAAGGGCTTAGGGTCTTTAGGGATGTTGTGCAGTTGTCTAGCTCCTGCTCTATTCGGGGCGGAATACATAATGCACTTCATGCAATTTTTCTTGAAGTTGTCGATTTTGTTTTTACTGTCCGAGAACCAGTAGTTTGATCTAATTTTCTGATAACATTTTTCAGTAGCCTGATGTCCTAGTTGTTCGTGAATGGTTCTTATAACCTCTGTTTCGAGTTCGTTAGGAACGTATAATTGGAAAATATCTCTATTTTTTCTAAATACAACTCTATTTTCCATCACAAAATCTTTCACATTGTTGACTTCAAGTTTATGTTTTAGCTTTACTATATCCTGATATCGCGGCTGCATTATTTGTAGCTGAAAGTCTATATCTTCACTATCAATAACTCCAACTATATTTTCACTATCAGTTTCGGTTCTACTAAGTGCATCAACGTGTGATATTTTTGTGCCTGTCCTATGAGATATAGTTTAGTTGTAATTTTCCAATTCTAGAGCCCATCTTGCTATTCGACTATTCACCATTTTTTTGTTAAGTGTTAATGTGAGGGAGTTGCAGTCCGTTAGGATTTTAAATTTAATTCCTTATAGATATACTCGAAATCGGCGTAGGGCATAAATTACTGCTAGGGTTTCCAACTCAAAGCTATGGTATCTACTCTCTGCCTCAGAAGTTCTTTTTGAAAAATAAGCTACTGGATGTAACTGCCCATCGTTCTGTCTCTGCAGCAGAATTGCACCAAAACCATGCGAGCTCGCATCGCAGTGTAATTCGGTTTCTCGTTTGTGGTTGTATATTGACAGTACTGGGCTCGATACTAGTTTTTCTTTTAGTTTTTGGAAGGTGCTGATACACGTGGCGTTAAAATCGAATTTCGCATTTTTTCTTAATAGGTCGTGTACAGAGAAGATACACGGACACTTATGGCACTCAGATAGCACTCAACCTCAGTTTCCTGAAGCCCCTTTATTTATAGTAAATTCTTATCCTAAACTATTGTATACATTGAAATGTACATATGTACATATGTACGTATAACTTAAACCTAAAACCTAAATAAACAACAATACTCATATCAGCATGTTTATATATAAGTACATATGCATGTTATCGCGCATGCATATGCATTTTTCCTGCATGCATATGTATGTATGTATAACTTAAACCTAAAACCTAAATAAACAACAATACTCATATCAGCATGTTTAAATGTAAGTACATATTAACTATCTATGCGGGTGTTTATTTGCACCCACTGGTATAGATATGAGTATTGAGGTTCATAAGTATGAACAGGTCGTATAGTGGGCGTGCTAATACTGAAAAAGATTGAACAAATTTTCTAAAGTATGAACACAATCCAATGAATGACTGTAAATCTCGTTGGTTCTTAGGGACTGGGTAGTTCGTTATGGCTTTTATGCGGTTTTCGGAAGGTCTAATACCACTCTCTGATACGTTGTATCCAAGGTATTCTATCTCAATGTGAACAAATTTGCACTTACTCAACTTTCTGAAGTAAGTTATAATGGTCTATCGTATATTTGCTACCAATAATGATGTCGTCCATATAAACTATTTCGTTCTTTTCGATAAATTCTTTTAAAATTTTTGTGATAAATCTCTGGAAGATCGCTGGCCGATTCTTCAGAGCAAAAGGCATTCTTAGGAATTCGTACTGGCCATTTGGTATAACAAATGAGGTATACTTGGTTGATTCTTCGGCCATTCTGATTTGGTGAAATCCTGACTTAAGGTCTAAAAGTGTAAAAATTTTGTTCTCACCCAAATATTCTAAACAGTCTTCTATTAATGGAAGTGGGTAATTATCTCTCACAATTGCTTTGTTTAGATATCTGTAAGCGATGCACATTCTAGTTTCCCAAGACTTTTTCTTCGTAAGGACGATAGGTGATGCGTAAGGGGAATAACTGTGTCTAATAATACCATTCCTAAGTAGGTTTTCTATAATTCGGTTTGATATGAAAGCGACACTTACCATTTCTCTAAAGCTAACTGGGCGTTTGAACGTTTTTTTATCCTGTTGACGTTTGGACGTTTTTTGTGTAAAAAATTACGTTTTTTACCTTCCCAGTAATTTTTCTCTATGGAAAATATATTCAGTGCATAGCGTACTATTTGCTTGTAAAGTAAGTACTTACGCTCACATTTTCGGCAATCTGTTACTAAATCTTTTAAGTAGAACTGATTTTGAATTATTTTCTTAATAAATCGTTACAAGCTTTGTTTTTTGCAGCAGCTGGTTCAAAAGTTATTTATTCTTTGGACACAGATGACTTGAATATAATGCGAACCAAGCGTACGTACATTTTTTTTATTCTTGGGCTAAGGATCCTGCGTTCAAAAGCTGCTTGTGTAAACTCTTAAGGTTACGAGGCTTATTGCAATGTTTGCAATTTCACATTAAGAGCCAAATCAGGAAGCGCTGATCTATTGCAACATGCACGCTTGTAAAAGCACCAAAAAAGCTGTAGCAGCATAAAAAGTCAGAAAAAAGTAGGCGACTTTTTTCAAGACTTCATTGAAAGTATAATGAATGCAAAGAAGGCTGAAATATTGCTATGTTCCTTCTTAGCAGAGCGTAATTTAGCATTTTCGACAACCGACCACCTAACCAAATGTCTACAAGAGCGTTTTAAGGATTCAAAAACTACAGTTGGAATGAGTTGTTGCAGAACAAAACCCACAGCGGTGGTAAAGTACTTGGACGCCATCAGTTTAAGCAGGTATGCAAGTTATTGCAGAAAACAAATTTTCTCTCTTCATAGACGTATCCACAAACTTAACCAATAAAAAACAATAAGGTTTAGTTGTAAGAGTTTGTATAAAAAAACAAAGTGTTCGATTAATTTTTCGGCCTTAGAAAACTTTTGGAAAATAATTTTAAGCATAGAGCGAGGAGAACAGACTTTGGCGTTTCCGGTTCTTTCAAGATTTGTACCTCAAATAATGTGTTTACCAAATAGTTTCAAATCAAAGAAATCGTTTGATAATGTAACATTTTAATTACATAGGCTCTCATGAAATTAAATAAATGTTCGTGCGTAGGCTTAAAGTTAAAGCCTAATAAGCGTTTAATTTTGTTTTTTGAAATGTATTCATAAAATTATTTCTAAGCAGTATATATGAATTTATGTACATATGCATATATATTTTAGATATGTATGTATGTACTTAAATTTTAAAATTATCCTAAAAATGTTTAAACAATATGTATTTACCTATGTATAAAATGATTTTTATATTAACGATCTCAAACCAGTTTACAATGAGGTTTTACATGTGCTCTGTCGAAACGACATTTTAATATACCTTACGTACCTTTATGTACAATAAAAGTTTAATAAGAACAATTCTGTGTGCATGCATTTTAAAAAAGACGTTTTTGGGCAGGAAATGACTTTTTTTCTCATGCCGAAGACCTGGCAACACTGTAACTGGCTTATAGTCCTCGCCTTCCAACGCTGCTACCGTCTTCCTTGGGCAGTCCTTGGAGATGTGGTCTAACTTACCACATTTAAAGCAGGAACCTCCCGGCCTCTTCTCTTGCCCGCAGTCCTTAGCGATGTGACCGCAGCGTGAGCAATTGTAGCACCGCACTTACTCACTTCCACTCCTCGTTGCCCCAGTGGTGTTTCGGCTTACGCGTTTCTGAACCATTTTTTCGTACTTTGGCAACAAGGCTTTTAGTGCTTCTAGTGTAGACACGCCGCTGAAGATTAATGCGTTCACGACTTATCTTGTAGCCCGTCTACAATAAACTCTACCAGCTCGCTTTCGTCGATTGGTGCGATTTCTTGCATTGTCAGGACGTAGCGGGTGAGGCTTTCATCTTTCCGCCATTCTTTAGTCTCTAATTTCTTGAAGGAACGAAATATTATGCTTACTGGCTTTTAAAATTCTTTGATGAGGGCGACTTTCAGTTCGTTTCAAGAGTGAGCGTTCACCATGCTTAAATATAATTGTGCACTGCCAGTGAGCAAGCGGCGTGCCAGTAGGGGCCTTTCTACATCGTCGTAGCCATAGCACTCAGTTATATTTTCGAAGTCGCGGAACCATTTGAGAACATCTGCTTTGTTGTCGCCGCTAAACTTTACAATCGCATTTTCGATGTCAGAAAAGCTAACGGATAGTTGGCGTGCCGTTGCGCCTTTTTCCAACTCCGTTATTTCCTTTTGCAGTTTCAGAATGCGCAAGCGTTTTTCTAACTGCAACTCGAGTTCCGTTAGATCGGATGCGACACCGACGCCGACGCCGACGTCTGGGCCTAGTACTGAGGTATATTGATTGGTAGGGGCTGAAGTTCGCTGAAGGTTGGCTGTCTGCTGAACGGAAGTGGCGTCGCTGCCCATAACTGTATTACGGCTTTTTGCCATAACGGAGGTATCGGAAGTAATGAAGCTGTCGGAAGTAGCGAGAGGTTCATTATTTGCTACGGCTGAGGCTACGCTTTCGGTCTCTGCTGGTTTTTCGCCAGTTACTGCTGCTCCTTGCTGAATGCCTTTTGTGCTTGGCGTTGGGGCACCTGTTGCCGGAGTTTTGCTACGGGTCACTGCTGAGGTTGTCTCGCTTAAGTGGCTTTCGTCCTCTTGAGGGGTGCCTACTGCACGTGCCAGCAAACTCTTTAGTTGCCTCACGGTCGCTGTCTCGGGGAAAAGAATTCCCATATCCCGCAATGCCTCAGCTATTTGCTGCTTTTCTGCCATTTTCTTTAGCTCTTAACGATTTATTAATTTATAGTTTTACTTAGTTGAATGAGGGTTGCGATTTCGCACACCTGACGCTGTAAACGTTTCACGAAGTAATGTCCAGCCTAATCGAGTATCTCGAAGCAAACGTTCGTTTCGTTTGCCAGACGTTTCGTTCGTGTGTTGGTAGTATGTAAGTCGAAATCGTCTGGCAGCACGAAAACAGCTGATCGTTACGTAGTTTTCGTCTAGTTTGGAATTTTTTAAGGCAAATAGAAGGCGAAAGTGAGACGCCAATTGTTGAAAACAGACGAAAGGTTATTAATGATCGTTAAGAAGGAGGGTTCTGCCAGGAAAAGTAAGAAAATAAATAAATATAACTTGGTTTAAGGAAATATATTAATATTTATGCTTGAAGCGCTGAAAAAAACTACAACCACTCAATTTGAAGTACTGGTAAAAGAAATGGAGAGCAATTCTGCCCTGGCCAGAGGTGTTGCAGTGTTTGGATCTGATCGGGGAAGGGTAGAGGAGCGGAGGGAGGAAATTATGAGGAAAATTAATTCCCATGGTCCACCTATAAGAACGGCCGTCGAATGGAAGAAAGTAAGCATATGTGCATAAATTGTACGTGGTAGATAAATGCTTGCACACTATTTCCATTTTACTGACATTGAATTTTTTTTTTTTTTTAAGATATGGGCTGACTTGAAAAGCCGGCCAAAAAAAGATTGCCGAAAATACACGAGGGCTTACTGCTACCTGTGGTGGCCCATTCCGTCACTCTCCGCTTTCGAAATGGAGCAGGCCATAGACAGCCTTGTTTTTATTTCAAGGTCAGCAGCCCCGAGCGGCAGAGTTTTCGGCATTCCTTCGACGACGACCTCTAACATATTAAAACATTCGTCGATGGAGGAAATGCCTCCTTTACTAGTGACAGAATCGCCAACACTTGACCAACGAAGGCAACAAACAACCCTTCAATCTCCTATAAGGCACAACCAATCACCACCAGTGGGAGTAGTGACTCCCACTACACAAACAACCCGCCCTACACTAACGCACACGTTACGTTCCACTAATAGGAAGCGTACCTTCCAAGAGACAGTGGCTGAATCTGCCAAAGTCCAAAAATGGCAGAGGCATCAATGTTGTAGGTGGATGCCACAAACAAATTAACTGCTGCAGTGGAACGCCAATCTGCAATTTTTGAAAAATTTTTGGAGTACTTCCGTAATTAATTCTCATACCACTATTGTGACTGTATTGAAGTGATATTTTGTTTTTCTTTTTTGTGTAAATATTTTTTAGAATTAAGTGTAAATTAATATTTTGTTGCATTTACTTAGTGTATATGTAGATTTAGGATTTAAGACCGTAAAGATATTTTGTTGAATTTTTATGTAAATATTTTATTAATTTTAAGACATAAATGAATTTTGCTGGTGTACCTGAAATCTAGACATACATACATACTTTATAATAAAACTGCATTTATAACAAACTCTGCTATTCTCATTCTAATAAGGGCAGCTGTATTCGAAATGTTACTGTTTTCAAGTTCTTCTTCGTAACTTACAAGATTCTCCATATCTGGGCTCTCCAATGGAATTTGATGTTTGAAACATATACAAACGTTATGAAAAGCACAGCATACATTTACAATTTGTGAAACTTTTTCCGGTGAATAATGTAGCCCTCTCGAGCCAATTATACATCGAAATCAGTTTTTCAAAACACCGAAACATCTCTCAATTACATTACGAGCTTTCGAGAGCTTTGTGTTGTAATTTCAAAATCACATACAAAAATTTTCATTGTCAGTAATAGTTTTATGGCCTTTTTAAGTTTTAAAACTTACCAAGTAGCCATGTGTTGGTTTTTCCATTGTTATATTCATATTTTATCTCCTGTGACTCACACTCCAAACAAATGAATCATGATTCGCCCCTGGATGCCTAGTGTCAACAAATGTAATTACCATGTTGTGATCGCATATCTGTAAGGAAACTCAATTTGTGTATATGTATACTTGTAAATATTGCGGCGAATACTGCGGCAACACAAAGCGAACAACAAGAAATAGGTAGAATGTTCGAGGAATGACGTAGAATGTTCCACAAAGAGAAACGTCAAGTTGGATGAACACTACGAACAGCTAGAGAAAGAGAATGAGCGATAAACTTCAGAATGTTCTAGAGTTGCCATAAGTGCCAGCGCAGGTATATAAGGGCACCGCCACAGCGAGGTGAGTTAGTTACAAGACAGCAAGCTACAAGTAAAGGCAGAGAAGTGAGTTGCGAATAAGCAAGATATAAGTTTAATTGTGTTACCAAATTTAGTTAAGCGCTGTTATTACTTTAACAAGTATTGTAAAGTGTTTATACTGTATTAGCGAGTATTGTAAATTGTTTGTTGTACAATAAAGTTAATTGTTAAATAAATACCGAAGGATAAACTTTTGAAAATGGCAAAAATTGAGGACGTAAAGATTGAGGAACTCAAACAGGAGTTGGAGAAGTGAAATTTAGCAACTTTCGGAAGAAAAGTGGAGTTACTATCACGGCTGCGAGAGGCTATGGAAGCAGAAGAATACGACTTCCAGGGTAAACTTGACGATGCATCCGCAAAGGATGAACAGAAGGATGAGGCCGCTTGTTCGTCGAAGGATATGCAGCAGACATCCGGGAAGGTTGAAAAACAGCAAAAGGCTCCGTCGTCATCACCAGCTATGGACATGAACACGTTATTGGCTGCCATGTCACAGATGTCATCACAGATTTCATCCCAGCTGCAAGTGCAGGAAACACGCATGTCATCGCAGCTGGAAGCACAGAAAACGTACATGTCATCGCAGCTAGATGAAAGGATTACTCAGCTACAAGAGAATTTATTCAAAGATAACGCGGAACTCAGAGAGGGACAGGATAAAATCGAGGAACGACAAGATAAAATCGAAGAGCTAATTCAGGAGAAAGTCGAAGCAAAGGTAGAAGAGTTGGAAGGTCGCCTCCGAGATTTGCAGATGAATCGTCCAGCTACTTCGACAAGTGCTCCCAAGGTAAAGACTCCATCCTTTGACGGCACGATTCCTTTCTAAGTCTTTAAGCTCCAGTTCGAGAAGACAGCTACAGCAAATCGTTGGAGCATGGAGAATAAATCCGCTGCTCTGTTCGTGGCATTAAAAGGACCTGCAGCGGAAATCTTACAGACAATTCCTGACTGTGAAAGGAACAATTACGATGCATTAATGGGTGCAGTGGAAAGACGTTATGGTAGCGAGCACAGGAGACAGATTTAACAGATGGAGCTAGAGAATCGCTGCCAGAAATCCAACGAGACTCTACAGGAATTCGCCTCCGAGGTTGAAAGGTTGGCTCATTTGGCAATTGGAGACACATCTGGTGAGCACCTCGAAAGAGTAAAAATCCAGAGGTTCATCAACGGAATGCGGGACGTGTATACCAAGCGCGAGACGTATGCAAATCCAAAGCCAACATTTGCTGAAACGGTCTCGTATGCTCAGACACGTGAAACGGCGGCGCTCCTAAGTAGACCATCCTACAAAGCCCATCGAGTAGAAGTGGAGACACCTGACGTGATGAACGAGATCCTGAAAACACTCAAGTCGATGGCAGAGAAGAATACTCCTGGTGCAACCGAGAGAAAGGATGGTGCTAGGAAATGCTTTAGTTGCGGAAAACCAGCCCACTTCGCCCGCGATTGCAGCGCAAGTTCCAGTGGGCTCAACCATTCAGCAGGACGCAAACGCAGGGCTGAGGGAGACGAATCCAACTCAAATCAGTCGTTAAACTAAAACGTGCCAGCAGGAAGGGCCGCGTGCTGGCTCCAGAAGTTGAAGGCCCATAATCTCCGTCTCACAAATTGGCCGGAATGCGAGCAACCTCACTATTGGTGGATGTGTGAATGGGCAGGAGCGAGTGCTGACAGTGGATACTGGAGCGTCACATTCCATTATTCGACCTGATGTGACTACTTATTATATGAAGCCACTACCTGGAGCAAAGCTACAGACTGCAACTGGTGAGCGAACCCAAGTGTTAGGAGAAGTACTATGCGAGGTAATAATCGACGGGTTGGCCTCGTACACGAAGTTTATTGTCGCAGACATTGTGGATGAAGTCATCATCAGCGTGGATTTCCTACTTGGGCAAGACATGAAGATTGACCTCCAGGGAATGATCCTAACCTATGGCGACAGGAAAGTGCCACTTAGGGTTGGTTACGACAACCAGTGCTTCAGCAGACGGTTGGTCTTAGAGGAAGTGCCGGAGATTCCACCAGAAAAGGAAGTGGTTAGTTGGGAAGAGGTTGACAGTGATGGAGACGAAAAGGTTTCGTAAGGAGAAGGAAGTGGTTCACCGATACAGGAAAAGCGTGACGGTTCCGCCAGCTCAGTGAACAAGAGGTCGCAACAAGGAAGTGGTCATGGCGAGCCAGGCAGTGTTTCCGGCAGGAGGAAAGCCACTGAACCACGTTGCAATGGTGATACGCCGGTGGCCGGAAATGGAAGCGGCTGTGGTAACAGTAGGCGCGCTTTGAAGTGTCCTGAAAAAGGTGGTCGGCAAAAGCGAGCAGTTAAGCCGGAAGCCAAGGTTGAGATTATACATGTCCGGTCAATGAAGCTAGCAGCTGCGGACGAGCGAGATACGAAACGACGGCGGGAGTTTCAGCGTAAGGATCCGGATGTAACAAGATGTGCTGAAGGCAGTGCAGCACGAAGGCGGGAGTCTGTGTGTCATGGACAGATGATGCGGCATAGATCTGGCGAAAAGGGTGCCCACGAGAAGAGACATGGTCTAGTCACCACCAGTGGCCGGCAGAAGCACGACCATGTGAGATGGTGCACTCTCGGAGATAAGCCGGAAGCAATGTCCAGTAACGCATTGTGGTTGTACATGTTCACAGTCGGCAAAAGCGAGCAGTTAAGCCTGAAGCCAAGGTTGAGATTATACATGTCCGGTCAATGAAGCTAGCAGCTGCGGACGAGCGAGATACGAAACGACGGCGGGAGTTTCAGCGTAAGGATCCGGATGTAACAAGATGTGCTGAAGGCAGTGCAGCACGAAGGCGGGAGTCTGTGTGTCATGGACAGATGATGCGGCATAGATCTGGCGAAAAGGGTGCCCACGAGAAGAGACATGGTCTAGTCACCACCAGTGGCCGACAGAAGCACGACCATGTGAGATGGTGCACTCCCGGAGATAAGCCGGAAGCAATGTCCAGTAACGCATTGTGGTTGTACATGTCACAGAAGAAGAAAAGCTTCCCCTTCAAGCACAGACGTGACTGGAAAGTCCCGTTTAAGATTGACAACCGGCTGAGGGACGCAGTGCATCGGATCCAGACAATGGGGAGACCGAGAACCAAGATGAAAGACTAGCAACGTTTGGAGCAGCAAGTGTGTCTGATCGGGACGATCAGACTTAGGTGGAGGGCAGTGTGGCGAATACTGCGGCAACACAAAGCGAACAACGAGAAATAGGTAGAATGTTCGAGGAATGACGTAGAATGTTCCACAAAGACAATCGTCAAGTCGGATGAACACTGCGAACAGCGAGAGAAAGAGAATGAGCGATAAACTTCAGAATGTTCTAGAGTTGCCATAAGTGCCAGCGCAGGTGTATAAGGGCGCCGCCACAGCGAGGTGAGCTAGTTACAAGACAGCAAGCTACAAGTAAAGTGAGCAGAGAAGTGAGTTTCGAATAAGCAAGATATAAGTTGAATTGTGTTACCAAGTTTAGTTAAGCGCTTTTATTGCTTTAACAAGTATTGTAAAGTGTTTTTACTGTATTAGCGAGTATTGTAAATTGTTTGTTGTACAATAAAGTTAATTGTACTACAATTAGGTCATCGATTGCATTTATTTAACAATCCAGCGATACGAACCGAGTGATTTGGGAAATCCGGACGAGGTTTCAAGGATAATCGTAACAATTGGGGTGTTCACAGTTCGTTCCAAATAGTGTCTCAAAATGTAGACGTCTACATTTTAAGACGTTTTCTAACCGTAAAATCTGTGGTGTTGTTGTTTCCCATACAAAATTGGAAAACGACGCCGTCTACATTTTGTCACACTCAAAGGTATGTTTTTTACGCGTCTACATTTTGCAACCTCGCAGCAGAGTTGCATTATGGCAATACTAATCACATTTTTTTTTTTATTTATTGGGCACGTTTTCTGTATTTGCATTTAATTTGAGCGCAATTTCTGATGAAAAGAAACAAATCAAGGAAAAGAAATAACAAATATTACAAACTGGTAATTAAGTTAAATAATTACAATTTTTCAGAAACATAATCGAAAGGCGACATATAAAAATTGCACGCAAGGAAGAAATGTCTGGCAACACCAGCAAAGTTTTGAGACGATTTTGCGACGACTGCTAGAAAGGG
>NW_023458555.1:82776948-82819345 GCF_013731165.1 Rhagoletis pomonella | reverse complement strand
CGGTTCAAAAGTCGAGCATAGCCTTTCGAAATATAATCGTCGATTCTCGCACGACACTGCTTGGCATAATCTTCTTTAGATTTGAACTTTCTCTCGACTAGTGCCAAACGTTGAACCGCTGCGTCATAGGTATCAGGGAATGACACAAAATCCGATTTCCACAAAAGACCACACTCGTAACGACCATTCAAATATTTTGTGGTAGAGTTTAAAATCTTCATTGCACGTTCTTCGCTTTTTGACGCAACCGGTTTCACCTCAAGCTTGACTCCGCAGGTTTAGACCTCAAAATAGTTACGCATAATTTGTTCGACTTCTTGTTCATGGACACAGCTTGTTATAGTTTTTAGTTGAAATATTCTTTTCGTCGTACTTGCGGTTTCTCCGAAGGTTAGGTTAGGTTAGGTTTGGTTAGAGTGGCTGCCCCGCGCAGAACGCGGAGCACACGTGGGCTGGAAAAGCCCGTTGTGATACCACTGGCCGAAGCCATTTGTTTCTTTCCCTCCCTTAGTAATTGAACCACCGAGTGTGTTTTATATAGCACAAAAAGTCGAGAACGTTCGCCGAGTTCAAATCGGCTAAACAATCTACAAAGTACTTGTTGAAGAATTGGTTGCGCATGTTGGACAGGGCGGGACAGTGGCAGAGATAGTGTTCGATGGTCTCCACCTCCTCCTCGTCTCTGCAACTGCGACAGAAATCGTTGGTGAGGTATCCCAACCTTTTTCCGTGTGTGCCCATCAGGCAGTGTCCGGTGATTACCCCGACTACTAATCTGAGAGAGGAGCGGTCCAGCCGGGTGAGAGTTATGGATCGCTTTACATCAATCTTTGGCAGGTGGTTTCCACAGCCCATCTTATATTTACCTCCTCAACGAGTTTCGCCTTTAGTCTGTGTTTGCAGGAGGTTAGAGGTATGCCCGCATTCGGATCAGAATTGACTACAGAAAGTTCCGTCGCCCTCCTTGCCAGCTCGTCGGCTAGGCAGTTGCCAGGGATGTCCCTGTGTCCAGGGACCCATACAACAGTCAAGGAGCATTTTGATGCCAGCAGGTTGAGAGTATTTCTGCATTCGATGGCTACTTTGGACGTTGCTTCGTTAGAATTGAGAGATTTGATAGCAGCCTGGCTGTCAGAATAGATAGAGATAGGCCGTCCTGGAGGGGCGGAGGTTATAAGCCACCGAGCCGCCTCCATTATGGCTTTTAATTCCGCTTGAAAAACGCTGCAATGGTCCGGTAAGCGAAAACTGAGATTTAGCGCGAGTTCGTCAGAGGAGATCCCGCTACCCACTCTTTTGTTTAGCTTGGAACCATCTGTATATATGGCCGTAGACCCTGGGTTCAGGTCTGTGGCCCTTTCCCACTCGTTCCTCTCTGGGATTCTTGTGGAGAATTTGTTATCTAAACAGATTAGAGGAGTGGTATTATCTATCTGTCGTAGATTATCCGGTAGAGTTTCAAGTACTTTTGCGTGCCCGAATCTGAGGTCTCTCCACGGCTGGATTGTATTTAGCCTGGCCGCACTACAGCCGGCCTGAAATTTGCCGTAGAGATCCACAGGTGGAAGATTTAAGATTATTTCCAGGGATTTGGTGGGTGTAGTGGGCAGGGCTCCCGTGACGAGCATGGCAGCCGTCCTCTGCACACGTTCCACCTTGGCTCTGGATACGGTGTTGTTTAGAGCAGGCCACCATACGGTGACCCCGTTGAAAAGGATGGGTCATATCACAGCTGTGTACATCCAGTGTACTATATGTGGTTTTATTCCCCATTTTTTGCCTATAGCCGTTTTGCAGGCATACAGGGCAGTATTGGCCTTCCTCGAGCGGTCTTCAGTGTTTCGCTTCCAGTTCAGCTTCCTGTCCAGACTAACACCAAGGTATTTCACCTCGGTTGAGAGAGTGAGTGCCACCCCGTTTAGGGCGGGAGGTTTAAATAAGGGAGTTTTATACTTCCTTGTGAAAAGTACCATTTCTGTCTTGGCAGGATTGACATTAAGTCCACATTCCTTGGACCAGATGTTTACCAGAGCGAGTGCGTTTTGCAACAACTCACTCAGGACCTGAAGATGTTTGCCCGTTGCAACGATTGCTATGTCATCGGCGTACGCTATGACTTGACAACCGGTGCTCTTTAGGCTTAGAAGTATGGTGTTCACTGTTAGACTCCAGAGTAGAGGGGAGAGAACGCCCCCTTGGGGGGTGCCCCTGGTCACATACTTTGTAATGGAACCATCCCCTAGTTCTGATAGAATAGTTCTCTTTCCGAGAAGGAGCTCAACAAAATCCACCAGACCTCGCTGCACCCCCGCCATAAGAAGGGAGTTAATAACAGACTTCGGGTAGACGTTGTTGAAAGCACCCTCGATATCGAGAAAAACTCCGAGCGTGTATTCCTTTAAGGCCAATCCTTTTTCAATCGTCGCTACGATTTCATGGAGTGCGGTCTCCACGAATTTCCCCTTGGAATATGCATGCTGATTCGAGGAGAGGTTGTCAGCTTTAATATTCCGTCGAATATATTCGTCGATGAGCCTCTCTAGAGTTTTGAGAAAGAACGAGGTGAGGCTTATAGGCCTGAAATCCTTCGGTTTCACATGAGCGGCCTTGCCTCCTTTTGGTATGAATTCAACCTTTGCCTTTGTCCACTCGTGTGGTATGTGAGTCAGTGTTAGGCAGGCTGTAAAAATCTGAGAAAGCATGGGACATAGTATGTCCTTAGCTTCCTGTAGTTTAGCGGGAAAGATTCCGTCAAGGCCAGGAAATTTGTAGGGCTGAAAGGACATTAAAGCCCATTCCACCCTCTCCTCACTTACGATGTCCCCAACGGTATCACCCAGAGACAAGTAGGTCCTAGGACCGGGCGAAAAATCGGGGGTGTCATCTGAGCAGCCCGGGAAGTGAGTGCTCATAAGGACCTCCAACATTTCGCTACATGATGTCGTCCAGTCACCGTTAGGCTTCTGGACAGAGTTCATACTTGAAGAGGATTTTGAGAGAACTTTCCTCAGCCTGTTGGCTTCAGAGTTCTCTTCTATGTTGTCGCAGAAGTTTTGCCAAGATTCGCGTTTCGCCCTCTTTATGGCCTTCTTGAAAACTTTGAGTGCGTCTTTGTATGGTTGCCAAAGACCTGTTCGTTTAGCTTGATTGAAAAGCCTCCTGCTGTTCTTCCTCAGTGCTGAAATCTCAGGATTCCACCACTGGGGTTTCTTTTTGCCCTTCGGGAGGGTGCTTGGGCAGGAGGCTTTGAAAGCAGCATTACAGGCATTTGTCACAAAGTACACTGCTTCATCTATTTTTGACGATGAGTCCAGCTCACCGAGAGAAACAACCTTCGTATTCGAGAGACTCGCTTCATCAGATCCTAACGATAAGCACGACTTATCGTAAGAAGCGTATCTGTGTAGAGAGACCGACAGCGTATTTTTATACTTTGCCCAGTCGGTTCGCTTCTTGTTCCTGTATGCTGTTAAAGGAGCAGGATCAAAATTGAGCTTAAAGCTAATGTAGAGATGGTCAGAGAAAGAGTGTTCTTTGGACACCTGCCATTCCTTATCTGATCAGACAAACCGCTCGAAACAAGGGTGATGTCCAGCACTTCGTTTCTAACAGAGGTCACAAAAAAGGGGTCGCGCCCGCGGTAAGATTATATAAAGAACAAAGTCAAGTAAACACTCACCTCGAGAGTTGCTGTCGCTTGAGCCCCAGTTCGTGTTATGCGAGTTAGAGTCTGCCCCTATTATGACCGGGAGTTTCCTGCGATTTGCTTCCTTCACAGCTTCTTCCAGTCTGTAGGGTGGAAAAACGTGGCTGTCGTGGGCCATGTAGGATGTTGCCAGCCAGATCACGCTCTCCTTCAGCTGGACGCTGAGGCAGACGGTGTCCTCGTCGCTGTATTGGGAGAGTAAAAAATAAGAATATACTTTTTTAATCAGAATGCAAGCTCTGATCCTACCTGCTACTGGAGCTGTTACAACCTGGTAGGCATCAGAGTTCAGTCCGCAAACCTTGTTTCTAACGATCCAAGGCTCTTGGACTAGAATCAAGTCCTCAGCTTTATTGCGGAGGCGAAGATGAAGGGCAGCCGAGGCTGCCTTGGAATGGTGCAGATTAATTTGTAGGATCTGCACCATCCTCAGAGTCGGTGATGTCCATCGCTTCTAGCTCCTCCCGTTCGGCGGCGGCAATGACTGTGATGTCATTAACCTCCTCCTCCGGTTCGGAGTCCAGAAGCTGGTCCTCGTTCAGCATTGCCCACCGGCTGTATACCGACCCTACGTAGGCAGATACTGAGCTCGTGTCGCTCTCAGTATCTGACGCGGTTTCGGGTTCACCCGTTGGTAGGTCCCCAGGTCCACTCGTGGTGTTTCCTGTGGACCCCGCGGTTTCTCCGAAAGGACCGTAAATTATCCATCCCAACCTCGTTCTTACAGCAATAGGGCCAGGGTTGCAAGATGACCGTGGTATATCTACAGGAGTAGTTAAATATGCAATCAAAAGACTTATTATCATTTTCGGATGTACATTTTTATATTTGTATTTGTATTTGTTTCTTTTAAAGAACTTGGTATCGGCAAAGCTAGCTTGTTCGATAAAAATACTTTAGACATCAAATACCGTTGGCTTTCAGCTTCAGTGCCAGTTATGGTTAATTGCACAACTTCTGTCGACTCATGGGATGAGACTCCGAGTCTTTGGAGCGCTTAAGACCAAGTTCATTTGCTATATTCCAATCAAACATAGTACCATCCGCCCCGTCGTGGACCATAGCATAAATTGAGACTTTGTTGTCATGGTAGAGCTTGACTGGGATGATTTGAAAGAGTACTCCATCGTTTTTTGTATCAGCATGACAATTTCTACGGTCGATCAGACTGGCAACTGTTGTCTCCGCTGATTGCTGCAAGTTCGACTGACCATTATGGCGGATTTCGTTAGGATGTAGTAGACGATTATGTAAACGCGCGCAATCGTTTATCCCACAACGTCTTTTTACATAACTGATTTGGCTTAAGGCATGAAAAGCAAATTCGTAGTTCTTTCACTTTTTTCCATCGGTCATCGACGCCCAGACAAATAAACTGTGGGCACGCGTTAAGTGCTGCGCATTCACCCTGACAAACACTACAATTGCTTTGAGCAACGCTTAAAAAAGAATACTTATTAGCTTTCGGTGGATGAGGATGTGGCGCAACGTCTTGTTCTTTCACTTTTTTCCATCGGTCATCGACGCCCAGACAAATAAACTGCGGGCACGCGTTAAGTGCTGCGCATTCACCCTGACAAACACTACAATTGCTTTGAGCAACGCTTAAAAAAGAATACTTATTAGCTTTCGGTGGATGAGGATGTGGCGCAACGTCTTGAGTACGGCGGCTACCAGCAGCCGTCGCAGACGGTAAACTGCCGGTTACCATATTCGCAAGTTTTCGCAAAGCGTTCAACCACTTACTGAAGTCTTCTACATTCGGGCATCCAACGAAAGACATTTCTCCGCCCACTGCATTTGCTTAGAGGTAGGTAGCTTTGTTACTAACTCGCTCAATAAAGACGGGTTGGCTAGATGGTGATCTCCTTGCACGGATTTCAAAAATGTCGACATATTATTGACTTTAATCGCGAAATTTATTAACGGCTCGAGCTTTCCTTCCGGCACGTTAGAAATTAACCTAACCTTTTCAATTCGGCTTTTTATTAGCAACTCCGGACGTCCGTAAGTTTCCGACAGAACTTCAATTATAGCGCTTACACTTTTCGAGGATGTTAGTAACGACTCCACTGTATCTCTAGCAATGCTTCCATGCAATGCTTCTCTAATCCGCATTATGTTATGTATATCGCTGTACTCCAATTCGAGGGTGGTGCTTCTGAAATCTTCAATAAATGCTTGCCATTCTTCTGGCTGACCTCCGAATTTCGGTAAGGGATAGATTTTTTTGCTTTGGCTGGTGCGCAGCTGTGGGGGGTAGAAAAAGACTCACCAAGTGTAGCAGCAGGATGTGCTTGGGCGTTCGCGCCATTTGGTTGCGCGGGACTTGCTTGACGTTGGGCATTTGTGTCGTTTGGGGGCATAAGGTTTGTGGAAGACTCATTATTTCCGTTGGTAGCAACCGTTCTGGCAATGGCCTGAACTTCGTTGCGCAGGGCGTTAACGCTGGACTTATTTTGCTCATTCTGGCTGACGATTAGATTTTGCAGAGCGGCTATTTGTCTCTGGAATTCCCTTTGCATTTCCTTCAAATTTCTAGCAGAGTCAGACTGCTGTGGCAAATTTTCAGTTTGACTCCTTCCAGTAGGGGGTTGAGGCTGCTTAGGGGCATTTGCTGCATGCGGCGAATCTGGCATTGCGTACCGTTGCGGCGGGATTCCCTTGTTCTCTCGCGTGCTCCTTCGCGTTTCTGGCGTAAACCGAGAATAAAGGCATATACAAACTTACTTCTGCCGGTATATGCAGAAATTTTAGGCAATTCGACTCCAAAAAATCACAGGCAATGCGACGAGAAAAACAAGATCCAAAAAACGGTGACGAGCAAAAGGGGCAATCTGCTGCAAATGAAGCGAAGAATAAAGTTGTCCGTTCGCATAAATAGCTTAAAGAATGAAACGCAAACTTCACTATAGAAGACGTGGCATGGTTTATTCTCTGTAAATATGTAGAGTTACAATAGCAAATAAATATTTATATTACAGTCAAATTACTCGCTTTCGGCTTTCTTCTAAGCTGCGGACAGAACAATATTAGCTTTTGACAAATGGAAGAGCCAATTTATATTAAATTTCTTAGATAGAATTTACTGTTAATAGCCGGCCAGAAATACGGAATAGACAAACTAATAATAACTAATACATGAGTTAGGGATAACAAAAACATAGAACAAAGAGTGACCAATATCGATTATTCAGGGTTGCCTTCATCAACAGTCCCTTTTAAAGCACATAAAAAAATAAGCTTCTAGTCTCGAAGTTAGCACAAAATTAAATTTTTGTGTTTGTTGTTTACAAAAAAATACTTGCCAAGTATATAAGTCAAAATTGTTAAATATATATCGCTTGCATTCATTTCTTCATAGAAAAATTCATACGGCTTATAACCAGATTCATACCATGCAAACGCACCATCCCTTACACGGCGTTTACATGAGACAATTTTGTCAATACAATAGCAATACATTCACACTGTTTCACTAATGCATTCACACTTCTCTCATTGTCTTCGTCACTGTCTCTGATTTTTCGAAACAGTAAGTTGGACACTAAATTGGACAATTCGGCCATGCCCTGGTTAATTTGAGAAAAAGAGGAAAGGCAAAATCGCAAAAAATCGCAGAATTATGAAAAGTGGTTTGTGTTTGGATATTTTAGTAGATAATGTGAAGTTCACGCCAAACGAAACTAACGGCGGTTTCTGAAAAATGCATTGTCTTTATAATTGTCGGGACGCCTAATTTACACAATAATTTGATACATATTCTCAATTGTCTTGCCTAAAATTGTCTTATGTGAACGCAGCGTTAGCCTCAGTAAATTCCACTGCGTGGTTATTATATCATAATCGCAATCTATGAGATGGGGAAACTTTAACAAAAGAGGTAAAATTGGTAAATCTTCTGTACAAACTACCTTAGCTGTTGTCATTATTTGTAAAATTTTTATATCTTCACGCTTGAAATCAAATCTTAAATTCATTTGGTCAAAAACTCTATGTAAAGCTTTAATATATTTGTTTTAACTTCAAGGATTCCAGAACAATTGACATTACTTAGTATTAATATCCCAGCTTTCCTTCCAACAAAAATGTCAGATATTTTAACATTATTATTTTCGTTTTTAAAATCAGCATTAATATGTTACTGATCGCATCTTTTTTAATTAAGTTATGGTGCATTTATATGGTATGAAGCCATATGAACAGTTGATATGCTACAAGTAATTTTTAGCAAAAAAAACCGACTTAAAAAAATATATATATATCTATATATTTCATGATTCAATGATCGGATCTAAACCAAATTAGTATAGGACCACCTCTGAGACACTACCATTCCGTTGCAAAAAGAATTATCGAAATCGGTTGACGTGGTCCAAAGTTATGCGGTAACATACATAAAAAAAAACATATTCCGACGAACTGATAACCTCCTCCTTTTTTGGAAGTCGTTTAAAAATAGAGGGGGAATTCAATGGTATCGAGTGGGGTGCATATGGTACATTTTTTCATATGAATAATGATGCGGAGCTACTGTAAACATACTGTTGTGATACTGTGAAGCATATGAAATTATAGCATGTTTGATTTTCATACATACCATGAGAAGTTTAACAGATGCAGGGATATCAATGAAGTTTTTCTCCGTTTTGATGCATTTTAGTACAAAAAACCGCCTAAAATGAGGAAAGTGGCAACTCTAACATTCAATATTTCACATCCATGTCAAACAAACAAATTCAAAACAAAGAAATTATCTGTGCTAGAATTTTTTATATAGAAGCAACTCACCTATGGTAGACAATAAAAATACCAAGCGGTATGATAACAAACTAAAAAGCAAGACATTACACAAAGTTTTAATGAGCTTTTTATCACATTTTAGTAAAAATAGGCCTATAATGCCCAAGCTGACAAAGAAACGAAAATGTGTATATTTTGTTGTTTACAAAAAAGACTTGCCAAATATATAAGTAAAAATTATAGAAGGCATGTATGCTGCTCCCTTTCAATTTTTCACACAGTTGATGCTTCTTTCTGGCTTTTACAAAATGCAGGGATACCACTCTTGTTTTGGTACAATATAATTGTAATGTATTTTCAATTCGAAATCAAAGAAAACAGCGCAGGACAATTTTTGCAAACTACTGCATATCATAAAATGTTCAGAGAATTAACAAAAAAAAACAAAAATTGTATGGTCTCATGCTTCTTTCAAACCGAATGCATATGGTGGCGGTTCCGGTAAATGCGAATTGTATTTGCGCGAACTCGTTTTTAGTGTATTTGCATACATTGGTTAATTGGCTTACCGAAACCACCACATTCCAAATGTAGGCATTTCACTGTCAAAGCAATGTCGCGAGAATTCGCGCGAATAAAATTCGCTCTTACCGAAACCACCGCCCAAGACCGCATTGTTATTACTTCTCATTCTTTTGGTTAGCGCTGTAACCGCTTAAGAATTTTTTGCCAAATCTAATAAAGCTAGCCAGTCGTTTCTTCTTTTCGAATTGAGATTTACAAAAGTTATATTTTTTTAATTCATAATAAGTGAACACATTGAAAACGACGAGCTACCGACCACAGCTTCCAATTTGTCATCTTTATTATCTAAGCGCTTTGTCGATGGCAACATGATTTCTTTGAACGCGGCAGCGACATCATGAATTTGTATGAGTTTGACATAAAAGAAGAGGAAGAACCTTATCTGTCGCCAGAAAAATAGAAATAGATCTAATCTGGCCACAACCACAGCCGTCGCGTAGCCCGGTCGTCGCCAAAATAATTATCTACATAAGAGTACGTGTTAAAATAATTTGACAGCTGTGGTTTGTAGCTCGTCGTTTTCATTGTGTTCGGGCTATAAGAACTTTTTCATCCGCTCCTGAATTTTGGGTACACTTTCTAATCGTATCTCTTTTCAATATACATAAGTATATATACTCTGATGTATTTTGAATAAATATACTTGCACATACATATGTAGAAGTAGTGGCGGCCGCTGTGGAGTAATTGTTAGCATTCCGCACTACCATTTCATAGGGCCTAAGTTGAAGACCAGTTTCCGAACGTTTTTTTCTAATAGCGGTTGCCCCTCGGCAGGCAATGGCAAACCTCCGAGCGTATTCTGCCATGAAAAAAAGCTTCTCATAAAAATACAATCGCCGTTCAGAGTCGACGTAAAACTGTAGCTCCCTCCCCTTTGTGTGACAACATCAAGACACACGCCAAAAAGCACGGAGGAGAAGCTAAGTCAAACACAAACATATTGTTTAAGCGGCAATCTATAAATGTTGAAGTATTACATAAATATTTTGGTGGTTTTTCAAGTATAAAATCTATTGAGAAACGGAAGAAAACGGCATCCCTATAATTTCAACTTATGCCAAACGTTTTTAATATGAAAGAGAAAAAACATTAACAAGCAATTTCTGAACAAAAAACCTGTTTTTCCACAAAGATATTTAAATGGAAGTTGTACACATATAAAAATAGCAATCCACAATGATTTATGGCAGGAGGAGAAGGACACTTCAACCAGTTCTTGTCCTTTTTAAAGAACATTTCAAAAAAAAAAAAGCTTCTACTTTCCAAGCTAGCACAAACTATTTGTATTTGTTTGTTGTTTACAAAAAATACTTATATACTTGGCAAGTATTTTTTTGTAAACAACAAACAAAAAAATTGCATTTTGTGCTAACTTCGAAACTAGAAGCTTATTTTTTTTATGTGCTTTAAAAAGGACCTACTGCCAATAAAGCCTTGTGGATTGCTATTTCTTTAAATGTGTAATGCTTCCATTCAAACATCTTTGTGGATAAACAGTTTTTGTTCAGAAATTGCTTGTTTATGTTTTTTGTCTTTCATATTACAAACGTTTGGCATAAGTTTAAATCACAGGGATGCCGTTTTCTTTCGTTTCTCAATGGATTTCATACTTGAAAAGACACGAAAATATGTATGCAATACCTATAGGTGTCGTTGTTTTAAGTACGTAACCGCGTATCATCAAAACACAAAACCTCGTATTTGAGGTTGCCTAAATTTTGTAGGAGAGAGTAAAACTTGTCATAATTCAAAACTGTTCTCACTTTTAAACTTAATTATCTCTTCTTCTTATCTCTAAGTATCGATATTTTAGTATAAATGATTAAGGGCTTGATGATAGGAGCTCCCGGTGAGCAAATATCATTTTTGACACAAATGTCAGTTACGAGGTTTTGCAGAACCACGATAAGCACTTTTGTACTTTAAACGACGATATACAGATTGCCGCTTACACAATATGTTAGTGTTTGGCCTAGCTTCTCCTCCGATATGGGGCGTGCGCCTTGATTTGGTCACACAAAGGGGAAGGGCAGTTTTACGACGACTCCGAACGGCAATTGTATTTTTATGAGAAGCTGTTTTCATGACAGAATACACTCGGAAGTTTATTATTACCAACAGAGGGGCGACCGCGAATGTCGGGGTCGGAGCATCACACCTAAACTACACCACCGAATAACGCGAAAATGTACACAGTTCTATATTTTGCCCTCAGAACGGTAATAGGAACGGTTTTTTTTTACAACAAATGTCGATTTTGCAATACTTGTTTTATAACAAATCTTATTATATATATAAAAATGAGTTGCTGTTCGTGTGTTATCGTATAACTCAAGAACGGCTCAACGTATTTGCTTCGTTTCAATTTCATTATGTGTCGTTCTGTCTGTAGAAGGTTTGTAAAGAGAAAATTGGAAAAACGGTGTGGCCAGATATCTGAAATATCAGACGCAAAAAAAATGAATCTCTATATATAAATGTGAAAGTCTGTACGGGCTCGGAGCATCACGCCTAAACCACTCCACCGAATAACGCGAAAATGTACACAGTTCAATATTTTGCCCTCAGCACGGTAATAGGTAGTAACATGCGCATGTGCATTGCAAATATTAATTATAGTTATTGATGATAATGCTAAAGATTAATGATATATCTCAAACAATGAATGGAATTGTTCTTGAGAAAAAAAGTTTTTAATGAAAACTAGTTTCGTATAATGCTTCGTTTTTATGAAATAAAAAGTTTGTAATTAGATAATTGGAAAAGTGTGTTGCCAGATATCTGCAGTATCAGAAAAAAATAATTATAAATGAGCCGCAATAATTCCATTTCACTGAGAATGTATAAAAAAAATAGTACAGAAAAAAATTTGGGTAGGGTTGCCACCATTCGAAAAAAATTTATATGTAAAAATGGATTGCTTTCGTGTCTTATCGCATAACTCAAGAACGGCTCAACGGATTTGCTTCACAGTTATTTATTTTGTGTCTTTCTTTCTGTAGATTGAATGTAAAGAAACAATTGGAAAATCGGGGCTGCCAAATATTTCAAATATCAAAAAAAAAATTAAATTTACATAAGCCGCAATAATGTAATTTACTGAGAATGTTTAAACAAATTTAATAAAAAAAGATTTGAATAGGGTTGCCATCACTCGACAAAAAATCTTTACATATAAAAATGAATTGCTGTTCGTGTGCTATAGCATAACTCAAGAACGGCTCAACGGATTTGCTTCGTTTTTATTTCATTTTGTTTTTCTCTGTCTGTAGAAGGTTTGTAAAAAAATAAGAACCGGTGTTGCTAGATATCTGAAAGATAAAAAAAAAATTAAATTTAGAAAAGCCGCAATAATTATATTTCACTGAGAATGCATAAAAAATTTAGTATAGAAAAAATTTGGAAAGGGTTGCCATCATTCGATAAAATCTTTATATATGTAAATATATTGCTGTTTCAAAAAAAAAATTATTTAAATAAGCCGCAATAGTGCTATTCCACTGCGAATGTATGAAAACATTTAAAACATAAAAAGATTTCGCGTGTATGACATTTTTTGTGTATATTTGGAAATGTATGAAATCAATCGCATACTCATGGAAAAATTTGATGTTATTGGAAAACCGAATTTTTCATACCGCATATCTCTGGATGTGTTCATGTTAGGGTACTGCAACTTGGTTCAGAGATATATAAAAATCAATTTGGAAAATGGCGCGGGGAACAGGTCGTAAAGTGTATCAAATAAAACACCTCTTTGAGGTATAATTTTCGAGTGACGAAAGCTGAACTAGAAACACAAAATTTATGATATCAATTTCGTGACGAAAATTATGCGCATTTTTAACTGCCTTGGAAACGTAGGGAAAATCTTTTTTATTCATACGAATCTTTGCAGAAGTTCTGTTTTTTATTTTGTGTTTCTAGCAGTAGACAGATTTTCGCAACGTTCCGCATAAATAAAAAAAGATTTTCCGTACGTTTCCAAGGCAGTTAAAAAATGCGTATAATGTTCGTCATGAAATTGGTATCATAAATTTTGTGTTTCTAGTTCACATTTCGTCACTCGAAAATTTTACCTCAAAGAGGTGTTTTATATGATATCAATTATTTTGGGGTAGCAAATTTAAAATCGACGAAAACACAAACAATTATCTAAATGTATTTGTCAATGTTCTTGTGGCTTGTTAACATTTTATTTTTAATATTTTTTTATTGAGCTTTGTACCACGATTGTTTACTAGGAAAAATTGAAAAAGCAACAAAGTCTAAGCGGTAGAAGTTATAGCACTATTTCGGAGATCACCACATCTCCTCATCAGACTTCTTTTTTCTAGACTTCTAGTTCCCTGCTGAAGTCTAGAAAAAAGAAGTTTGATGAGGAGATGTGGTGATCTCCAAAATAGTGCTATAACTTTATTTATGTATATCCGATCAGTTTGTATTTTGTGAAAATTTTTTAGTTTGTGATAGGCTTGTCTGATCTGTTCTTCTAGTGTAAATAAAACGACGTTATTTCACTTACGGCCCAACGTTTCGCTAATCTTCTTAGCATCTTCAGGGGCGTGTTTATTTTATTATCTGTTACAAAAATATAAATACATACATATATATATGATAGTAAGTAAAGGAACAAATACACATACATATACATAAGTACATATAAAAATTGCAAAAGAACATCTGAGAATAAAATCGACTGACCAGTTTTTGAGAAAATGCCCGAAATCTATATTTTCAGCAGTCCGATTTTTAGTTTTCAGGCGATAACTTTATGACATATTTATATTTCATAAACACAAAAGATAGCGTTAGATAGCTTGTTTTAATACCCTTCTACTGATATTCACATCAATGACACGGACTGAGTAGTGCGGCCTCAGTGGTAGTTTGAAAAATTACCTTTTTTCGAATTTCAGGCAGCCCACAAAGGCATACGAATCAAAACATCCTGGAACAAAACCTTCTTAGTTTTTTTGTACTTTAATTCCTGAAAGTTTCAAAAAAATTAAATGAAGGTGTTCGAGCCGGTTTTACTCGCGAATGAGCCGGTGTTACTCGCGTAGGAGCCGGAGGTGCTCAGTTCATCCTTCTGTAGATACAATGTACGTATCTGCTGCCTTTGCGTAGTAATATTAATGGTGTTCGAGCGGGTGATACTCGCGAAGGAGCCGTAGTTACTCGTGTGGGAGCCGGAGATGCTCAGTTCTTCCCTTTTGTGGATAATATGTGCTGACCTTTGGCGCTGCATACGTATCCATGGTCGCAGTACAAAGTAATTATTGCTTTAATTCAGGTGAACTATATTGTAGCCTTTGGTTATAATTTCGCTTATATAATACTGAATAGATATTAATTTTAAGAACAAAGAAAAACGTGGTCGACCGCTGCAGAATGACGAAAGTATATTGAAAAAATGACAAGAGAACAGCGCTGCCACAGTGCTGAGTAGTTGGAGTGAATATGGAGCGATTGATTTCGCAGGTAGATGGCGCCGTTAACATCCTGGCGGCCTTGAGAGTATCCATCACTCTCAACACAATGCCTGGTGACTGGACGTATCATCTTCTTCGACAATAATTTTGTCAGAAACTGGAAGCGGACATAGTTTTGAAAATGTCCTCTGCACGATACCTTTACTCGTCTTGATTGTGGCGACTCTTGCTGTACCATCCTTGCCTCTAGATAAATTTACGATACGTCCTAGGCTCCACTTAAGTGGTGGGGCATTTTCGTCCTTTACAAGAACCAAAGTTCCTATTGGGACATCTTCCGTCTTTGTTTGCCATTTAGTTCGTTGTTGAAGCTCTGATATATACTCTGTAGACCATCTCCTCCAAAAGGACTGCCTCAACTGCACGACAAGTTTATAGCGAATTAGCCTGTGCCCAGTAGTATAATGATTGTTAACGATTGGTTACTATCTTGAAAAAGTTCAAAAATTTCTCGAGAAGCACCTACAAAATTCCTACCATTGTCTGAGAATATCTTTAAAGGTTTTCCACGACGGGAAATAAATCTTTTCAATGCCAACATATAACCTTCAGCCGATAAACTAGTAACCAATTCCAAATGCAAAGCTCTAGTCGCAAAACACACGAATAAACATAAATAGCATTTTTCGAGTTTGGCACCTCTACCTCTCTTATTTAAAATTAAAAACGGACCGGCGTAGTCTACTCCACAGTTCAGAAATGGAAATCCCCCTTCTAAACGTTCGGGTAGTAGATTCCCCATTAGTGGACTTACGGTCTTTCCCCTCATACGGCAGCATTTAACACATCGCCTTACAAATTTCCTAGCGAGGTTCCTACCGCCTAGTGGCCACCAATTTTCTCTGAAGTGAAATAGCAATAACTGCATGTAATAGTCTGTTATGTTCATATTGAAATAAGAGGGAGGTAAATTTATGTTTACTACAGAGCAGCTTTGGATGTTTCTTATTGTACGTAAAGTTGTAGGAGTTTGACAATCTTCCGCCTACTCTGATGAGATTGTTCTTGTCGATAAATACTTTAAGACTAATTAAATTTCGATTTGACTTTAGTTCTAAATTTTTACTTAAAGTGCTGTACTCATTGTAGAACGATTGCATTTGAGCTAATCGCGTCAAAATTATTAAGGATTTTTCTAGTTCATCTACAGAGAGTGCTCCTGTCAGCCTACTATGGCTGTCTTTAATACGAGTGTTATGAAGAAATCGCATCATGTATGCGCAAGTCCGTTGTAACCTATTGAACTTAGAAAACCTACTAAAGTCAATAATGCAATCATTTACCTCGTTACGGCATGTACAAACCATGCTCTGTTTCAATTCGGGTAGATTCTTTAAACTAAACAGGCTGTTCGTATTCTGGCTCCAATCATCTACACGTTCACATAAAAATGCAGGGCCATTCCACCACAATGGCGACGTATTAAGTTCGTTTAAATATACACCCCGCGATATCATATCTGCTGGATTTTGTTTGGATTTCACATGTAACCATATCGCATGACTCGCTGCCTCACTTATTTCCGCGACACGGCTTCGAACAAAGGTCTTCAGTTGATGTGGAGGCATTCGCAACCACGACAAAACTATTGTGGAATCGGTCCAAATAATACTTTTACTGAACTGTAAATGCAATGATTTTGAAATTTTAAGCAGTAGCCTTGTACCTACTAGGACACCGCATAGTTCAAGCCTGGGTATGCTAATGGGCTTAATAGGTGCAACTTTGCCTTTTGAACACAATAATCTTACTGTAACGGCACCACTGTTGGCACAAGTCCGAATGTACGCACAGGCTCCGTACGCTGTTTCGCTCGCGTCGCAAAAAATATGTAGCTGCACTTTGGAATACTCATGACCAAGCACATGACGTGGAACCCGTACTTTTTGAAGGTGTGACAATGACTGGAGGAAATTTTTCCAATGTGCTATGATAGTAGTAGGTACTGCATCATCCCAGTTTATTTTACATAACCACAACCTTTGTAATAATATCTTTCCTACCTACGGGACTAAGAATACCAAGCGGATCGTAAATTTGGGAAACTATTGACAGAATGGATCGTTTTGTAATCTTAGGGTTATCTTGATTAATCTCTAAGGTGAACTGCAGTTCGTCGCTTTTTTTTTAACCAACCCAAGCCCAGAGTTTTACTTGAAAAGTTTTCATCTAGAGATAGACTTTTAGATATGTTGTCACCTTCTTTTGCACCCCAGGTAATGTGAGATAAATTTGAAACCCATTTTCGCAATGGAAAGCATCCAGACATACAAACATCAGACACTTTTTTACACATCTCCTGGAGCATCGATTTTGAATCATTCCCGGTGATTAAGTCGTCTACGTAAATATCTTCTAATATGAAGCGAGCAACGTTCTTGTCCGCACATTCCATACCCAATTGTCTAAGACAACGTATGCAAAGATATGGTGCTGCTGACATGCCATACGTTACGACGTTAAGTCTATACACATTAAGAGGGTCTGCGTCTTTTTCACGCCATAATATCAATTGCAAATTCCTTTGATCTTCCTGCAGGGATATCTGCCTAAACATTTTCTCAATGTCGGCGCATGCAACATATTTAAATTACCTAGAACGCAAAAGAATAGAAAATAAATCATTCTGCAAAGGCGGTCCGGTCATCTGGATATCATTGAACGATATACCTGTTGATGTCCTCTGACTCGCATTGAACACGACTCGCAGCTTTGTTGTGATACTTTGATGACGTAATACACCATGATGTGGTAAGAATAAACACGGTTTTGCGTTACTTTCGATTTTGGTCATGTGTCCTAAATTTGCATACTCTTGCATGAAACCACTATACATCTTCTTATACTCCCCAGATTTCCTAAGTCGGCTTTCTAGCGAAAGGAATCTAGATTTGGCAATTTCGAAGCAGTCGCCTAACACGTCAGCTGATTCTTTAAGTGGAATGCGTACTGAAAAGCGTCCGTCACTTTCACGTTTCGTGGTTTCTACAAATAAATTTTCACAAGCGAGATCTTCATGAGTCTGTACATCGTAACATTTATCAATTTCTTCAATATCCTAAAATGTTTTTAGTTGATCGTTAAGTTCAATGGTTTGAACGAAGGTGCACTCAACCTTGCTCTTAAAGGAATTGTTAGTGCACATAACACCTGAAACGATCTATCCCGGAATTGTATTTTGTAAATATGGCGTAAACGAATTTTAGTATCGAGCAACAAATCCCAGAAGAGATCTGCGCCTAAAAGTAAATCGATTTCCCCTGGTAAATGAAATGATGGATCCGCTAAAATTGCATCTTGCGGAATATTCAAGGCCTTGTAATCTAAGCTAATGGATAGAAGTGAACTTGTAATGCTACTCAATACTTAATATTTAATTCTCGTGTTATAATCTCCAATTCGAGACTTAAGTCTGTTGTATGGGAGACTGAATGCCCTATTCCTGCTATTCGAAAGGTGGACTGTATCGTTTTAACATTTATTTTCTGACGCAGTGCGTTTGTTACAACGCAGTGCTGACTACAGCTGTCTAATAAAGCGCGAGCCGTGTGATAGACATTGTCGACACCAGCTACTTCAACCAATGCGGTAGCTAGTATGATCGTCTTCGACCTATCCTCCTTACGTTCAATATTCGCTTTGAACTGATCAGATGTGTGTAGCACTGTTGACGTGTTATTGTTTGAGGTAAGCTTAAACTCAGGTGCTGTCGAAGACAAAGTGGCGCTTTCTCCACTAAAATACCCGTGAAGCAGACTATTATGCTTTTTGCTGCATTGTTTGCATGAACCGAAGTGACAGTCCAATGCATCGTCTTTAGCACGCAAGCAATTGGTACAGAGATTTTTATTGCGTGCGAATTTTAACCTATCTTCAAAAGTTAGTTTTAGAAACGTACCACAAGTGTACAGCAAATGATTTTTAGAGCATAGGGGGCATACACGTGAGCCGTTTTTGATGTTACTTTCAGTCGATATAAAACTATGTAGCTTTTGCTGAGCTTGATTTTTGTTGGCCTCACGAAATACCTTGCTATTGTTCTGAGAAGAAGATGTTTGGTGCACCTTAATTATATCTAAAGTGTCCGCTTTATCATTTAGAAAATTTAGTAGTTGTTCTAGCTTTATCGTTTTATATTGTTCCCAATCTTTCTCAATCTGACTATCTAACTTCGAAACGATTATATAAATAATTAACGTGTCCCAATGACCTGTTGGCTCTCCTAAAGTATTCAAAGCACGCATATTCTTGAGAATTGTATCCACTAATCTTCTAATGCTAGCAGACGACTCTTTGTTTAAGGGCTGTATAGAAAATAACGCCTTTACGTGATTGTGAACTAATAACTTTGTGTTATTGAACCGATTTGTAAGTAACTCCCAAGCTACTGAGTAGTTCTCATTCGTAAACTCTACGGACTTAATTACTTGAGCTGCGATGACCGCAAATAATGAAACTTTTGCGTGTTGTCTAACTGGCTTGAATTGTGTATCATTGAAGTGTAAGTATCACGAAACTCCAGCCAATCACCATACGACCCATTAAACGACGGAAGAGAAATGGTAGGCAATTTAACCAAAGATTGAGTGTTGCATTTAGAATTGTTACCGGGGGTATCGGTGTGGTTGGCATTTTGTAAAAATCCCGAAATAGCGGCCATTGAACTATAATAAGAATTTTCAAATGCTTCTCGTATTTCTAATTGCAGACAAATGTCGGCGTCTGAAGCTGATTCTTCAATTGAGGTTTGCACAGCGTTAAATTCGCTTAACAACGACTTGGCAGAGTCACTTAGCAATTTAATTTCAGACAACTGCTTACTTGTTGGCTGTGCGCCCTCAAATGAAGACATGAATTTAGCGAACAATGTCAATCTACCTTTCATCGAACTATGCTTTTTAATTAGTTTGCATACGACGGTTTCGTTTAAATTCATATCACCTGTTATACTCGGCACGGGAGATTTGATAGCATCTTCAAGACCCATATTGTATTTTGTGGAGGAGTGCTTACGTATGAACCCGCAAACACCATATGTGACGGAACTCGGTTATCGCCTGTAATGTATACAGTTTTAGTAAACAAATGAAGTTGCAAGGAAAGCTAGAGATAAAGGGAAGTATAGGATTGATGCGGCCAAACCCTGATTCGAGCACTCGCTGATCAGGCTCGAAGGACCAATGTTCGAGCCGGTTTTACTCGCGAATGAGCCGGTGTTGCTCGCGTAGGAGCCGGAGGTGCTCAGTTCTTCCTTCTGTAGATACAATGTGCGTATCTGCTGCCTTTGCGTAGTAATATTAATGGTGTTCGAGCGGGTGATACTCGCGTAGGAGCCGTAGTTACTCGTGTGGGAGCCGGAGATGCTCAGTTCTTCCCTTTTGTGGATAATATGCGGTGACCTTTGGCGCTGCATACGTATCCACGGTCGCAGTACAAAGTAATTATTGCTTTAATTCAGGTGAACTTTATTGTAGCCTTTGGTTACAATTTCGCTTATATAATACTTAATAGATATTAATTTTAAGAACAAAGAAAAACGTGGTCGACCGCTGCAGAATGACGAAAGTATATTGAAAAAATAACAGAAGACAACAGCGCTGCCACAGTGCTGAGTAGTTGGAGTGAATATGGAGCGATTGATTTCGCAGGTAGATGGCGCCGTTAACAGAAGGTACGTACAGACGCCACATAAGTACATACCAAGAAAGCATCTCGTAGTGGAGACACGAATCAAAAAACACATTTACCCCTATATCTTTCCAACTAGTAGCCGGAACTTAATATATAAGGTATCGTTTGAAAGGTATTGGCCTATATAATAACACTAAATATGTTGGGTTTACCCACATACCCCCTTAAACCGGCAAAAGCAAAAAAAACTTTTTTGTTTCGCAACACTTCAGCCTAATTTTTACGAATCCAGTTAATCGTTTAGGAAGCTTGGATACATTTTCTGGACACACTCCGCAAAACCTTTCCAACGATATTTCAAACATGTCGATTGGACGTCTGGATAAAAACTTCCAAATCTCGTGTATATATAAGTGAGTCATTTCAGCATGCTACTGTGGCTGCTTTCGTCACTCGCGCGCACTGCCGTGCGCTGTGATTTCATAGCGCTAGGTGAAGAAGCTGTTGCACCTCCTATAAAAACAAAAATTTTCATACTGCATATCTCTGGAAATGTTCATGGTAGAGTACTGGAGCTTGGTAGGGATATACATATATGAAATCAATCGCATACTCTTGGAGAAAAATTGGAGCTATTGGAAAAGGGGGCGTGGCACCTCCCATACGAAATTAAAAAAAAAGTTATGTTATTGGAAAAGGGCAATACTATTGCAAAAAACAGCCGCCGGTTGACGCTGGGGTCGAGTTATTACTAAAACTCGTCAAGTGAGAAAAAGGGCCGTGAATGTCCGATTACATCGACGTGCTGTACCACCGAGTATGCCGAGCTCCCGTGGGTTCCAATTGGCCCAATGAACATGATTTGCGAGCTTCATTCGGAGACACCAGGATTGAGTTGTCCCGGGGTCAATCTCAAATGAACAGCATTAAATCTACCATCAGAACCAGAGCTTTAAGGTATTTCGACTGAAATAAGTCTGTGTATATTGGATTTCTGTAGAACAACGATACTCACCAATTTTTAAATTGCACCAACTATACCATACAGTTTCAAGGACAGATTCACCATCGAACCGGATCATTGTTGCTGCCAGGGGAGTGAATGGGAAAAACTTCTTCAAATTTATTTCGTTGTGCGATTAACCGTGCTGTGAAACGCCAGAACATTGGAGAATTTCAAGAACTTCTTCACGAACATAAACTTTCGTTAGGTTATTAAAGACGACAATGGAAATATGCCTTCTGACAACCACCAAACCGTAATATTAGCATATAAATGTATCACTGGAAATCGTGAACGTGAATTGTAGGTGAAAATATTGGACCAATATAATCCAGTAAAACAATGAATTTTGGGCGGGACGAAGTTTTTCGGGTGTGCTAATGTAATATAAAAAAGAATGAGAGGCACTATAAGAAAATGTTCCCAAAATCTACGAGCAAATGAAAAAATACTCATTGAAAATAACTCACATGTATATATTAAAAAATATAACTTAAGCCGTTCCAGCGCTAAAAAAGGAAGAGTTGGAAAAAATAGCAATGCGGTTAGTGGGAAACGTAAGACCATAAAAGGTTTGCTTGTTTCGTTAAATCTCTTAACCTCTTAAGATATGACGCTCCATTCTTTGCATTAGTTTACAAATATACACTTATTGTTCTACAATCGCAAAAATTTTCGTGGGATTCTTTGATTTCGATTGGAAAATACATTACCATCATATTATACCGAAATAAGTAAATGCCGGAAAGAAGCATCAACTGTATGAAAAAATGAAAGGGAGAAGTATACATGCCTTCTATAATTTTGACTTATATATATGGCAAGTCTTTTTAGAAACAACAAAAAATACACACTTTCATTTCTTCGCCAGCTTGGGAAATACGGGCTTATACGGTGTGAATTGTCTTGTTTTTAGGTTTGTTATCATAGTGCTTAGTATTTTTATTGTCCACCATACGTGAGTTGCTTCTATTTAAAAAAGTTCTAGTACAAACAATTTATTTGTTTTGAATTTGTTTGTTTATTGTTTTTAATTTTGAAAATACCCCCTTTTGACATGTATGTGAATGGCGGTGTTGCCGATTTCCTCCTTTTCGGTGATTTTTTTTTATTAAAAAGGCATCAAAATGGAAAAACCCTAATTCGTATCTCTGCAAAACTTCTCATGGGAAGATGTATGAAAATCCAGCATGCTATAATTTCATATGCTCAACAGTATCACATCAGTATATTTACAGTATCTGCCCATAATTTTTATATGAACAAATTTATTATATGCATCCCACTCGAAATCATTGAATTCCTCATTGGAACATGTAGCCCCTCTATTTTAGCATATCAACAGTTCGTATGGCTTCATACCATGTAAATGCACCATGATATTTCCAGCGATCTTGACATTGATATGTTTTGGGAAAAATTTTATTCTATTAAAAATGGTAATTCCATTACCACATAGCTCTGCAAATGCAAATTTTCAACGCTTTCTTTTATAAAAACTAAACTATGAAATAAACTTAAGATTGGCAGTATCAATAGCATAATGTTATGCAAAAATTACCCGCGCTATGTGTGGTCAGCCGTTAAATTATCTCAACTCTGTGCCTAAGACTGTATCTGCATTTATTTATTTCTTGTTTGTTTTAAAATGTACTAAGTACATAAACGTAAATGTTTTGTATTCGAAATATTTAATCTTAAATAAATGAATTGTATGCTTTCAGAATGCTTTTTTGTAATTGAAATTTATTTGGTAGGTTGCAAAGATTTTTGGTCGGATTTGGGACGAAAATTGGAAGGGGGAAAAATGGTTAGTGGCAACGCTGCTGGGAGCTGAAGTTCAGACAGATTACCCCAAGAGAAACCTCAGGAAAACAAACTGGGCCAAATACGAAGAGGTACTTAGGTTGAACTTAACCAGGACCAGGTAGATTGTATTGAGTTAGAGGACAGGGTCAACAGGCCGAACGGCACTATTTCGGATGCCTTTATTTCCAGCTGTCCCGTGTCGAAGCCTAAGGTGAACTCTCAGCCTCCCTAACGGTCACGGGAACTCTCGGTTCTTAGGAAGGTGGTGCGCAGACTTTTCAATAGGGCAAAGCGCACCGAGAACTGGGAGGAATACTAAGTCAGTCTGACAAAATACAGTAAGGAGATTAGAAAGGCCAAGCGTAGTAGCTTCAGGACCATCCACGCAGATCGCATCCACTCCTGCAGCTTCTAAGCTTATACAGCTTTAGCGAGGGACAACGCAGGCACCAGGTTGGCTATTAGGCTAACTAATGGAATTTTTTTAGGTACTGAACAGGAAAGGACTATCGCCCTGCGGTCGGTCCACTTTCCGGACGCCATTCCTACCTCCGGGGAAACGGTAAAAGGCCCCGGGGGTGGATGGCGTCTGTCTAGTGTTTCTGGAGCAGGGCGTGGAGATCTTACTTCCACATCTTGTGGATATTATGAGGGACAGTGTAGCACTGGCCAATTTTTGAAAGTGTGGCAGAGGGCCAGGGTTATCTTTATCCCGAAGGTAGGTAAGTCTGTTAAAGGCAATGGAGAAAATTATCGACCACGAAATCAGGTTGAACACTCAGGGTAGTTCTACGGACTCCGCGCTGTACGCTCTAAGGGAAGAAATACATGGGGCCTTTGAGTGTGATGAGGTAGTGCTCTGTGCCTTTCTTGACATCAAGGGGGCCTTCGACAACACCTCCCATCTTGGAGTCGACAGAGCTCTCGAGAAAAATAATGTTCAGCCAACCATTCGCAGATGGATAGCAAGGTTACTGAAGATCAGGATTGCTGAAACTGTAGTCGGCGATAGCGCCGTTCAGATACAGACGACAAAGGGGTGCCCGTAACGGGGGGATGGGGGTATTATCTGCTCTCTTGTGGACTTTAGTTGGGGACGAACTCCTACAGATACTTACTAATGAGGGTGTCCGATGCCAAGGGTACGCGGACGACATAGTGGTTATCGCTAGAGGGAGTTCGTAAGTACTCTCTGCGACATCGTCCAAAGAGGAATTAACCAAGCAAACAGGTGGTGCGCAGACGTAGGTTTAAATATCAACCCTTCCAAACAGCTATAGTCCCCTTCACCAAGAAACGAAATTTCCAGGGGATGAGGAACTTGGCCTTAGATGGGGTCGTAATCAATGTTTCCAGAGGTAAAGTATCTGGGGCTTGCCCTGGACTCCCAAGCTTCCCTGCAGAGCCTACGTTGATGCAGTCACCTCTAGGCTACGAGAGCGATGATGGTGTGTAAGCGTCTAGCGGGAAAATCCTGGGGGTTCTCTCAGACAATCCTCAGGGATATACACCATTATAGTGAGACCGATAGTGACCTACGGTGCGGTGGCTTAGAGTTCCAGAACTACCCTGGAAACGGTGAGTCGCATATGTCCGACGGCGGCGCTGGAGGTTATGCAGGAAATCGAGCCACTGCATATTTCAGTAGAACCGGCTGCAAAGCGAACCCTCCTCAATTTTGCGAGGGAGGGATTTGGTAAAGGCAAGGTGTTATCATCTAGGAACAGGGAAAAGATAGGCACCCAGCTTCCCCTATCTTTGTTCCCCAGGGACAATATTAACAAAGAGGTGGTTTTCAAAAGAAACTTCAAGATCTACACTTACAACAAGGCGACCTGGCACCTGGTACTTCTATTATGGAGAGTCACATACAGGCGAGCACACTACAGTGGTACACTGATGGCTATAAAACACCTGGAGTAATGGGAGCTGGCGTGTACGGCCCCAGGCTGCAGCTTTCGGTGCCCTTGGGAACCTTCCCTAGCATCTTTCAAGCGGAGGTTTACGCAATTAGTCTGTGTGCTGAGATCAACATTCGTAGAAAGTATGGGAATGAAAGGACAGTTATATTAAGCGATAGTCAGGCGGCACTTATGACCCTCTCATCATTCGAGATCAAGTCCTCCTTGGTACTGGAGTATGTAGAGAGGCTTAATGCTCTGGCAGAGGTTAATGAGATTCAACTGATGTGGGTACCAGGGCACAGGGGTTCGTAGGTAATGAGTAAGCTGGTCATCTGGTTAGAAAGACCGCTGCCTCGACCCCGATAGGACCTGAGCCCTTACTTGCAGCGGGACCCAACACTATAAAGGAAATGCTCAGAAAGGAAAATACCAAATTGAAGGAACTGCACTGGCGTAACACCATGGGTCTACGTCAGGCACAAAGCATACTAGGTGGAAACAATCTGATAAGATATAGGTTTCTCATGGATCTCCCCAAGGAGGCCATTGCAGGCTTAGAGGGCTTATATAAACTAGGAATCTGGTCCAGCGACCTGTGTCTTTTGCGATGCGGCCAAGGAGACTCCATTCCTTCTTAAGGAGTGTGAGGCCGTTGCACGCAGGAGGAATAGGAGCATAGGGCACCTGTGGCCAAGAGCGGAGCACATACACTCACTATTCCAGGGATCTACCCAGTGGGAAAAGTGGTAATGCATTACATGCGTGATAAATAATATAATGTATTTCTAATGAGTTGTAGATTCTATTACGGTTTAATATGTAATCAGAATTCTAATGTATCCAAAAACTCGCAAAAATTTCATATTAAATCACATTCATTCTTGCACTACTGGTAATGAAGAAATGAATGCCCCACTTTTCCTAGGACATCAACGTAGGAAAAATAATACATTTTCGAAAGTGAAAACGACTGTTTTACCGATTATCTTTTCGATTATTATACATTACTTTTTCCCACTGGGTATTATGAAATTTTTAAAGTCTCTGGGGCTGGTCGAGGTGTTTTGATGAGCTAAAGGCACAATAGACCTACCGGTCACAGTGCTACACCTAACTATCTATCTATCTATCTATGTATAAAATAAAAGTAACAAACCAAAAGAAATAATTCAGTTCTCAAAAAGTGCACTTTCTACCGATTCTCCGCCGATTTCTCAATGTTTTTTTTAATTTAAATTGACTTGGAAAATAGTCTTTCCGCGGAAGCAGAAGGAGTAAAAATATATTTAATCAGTTTATACATTATAGGAAAACACCGTTCTCCGTAATTTCGCATCATATTAAATATAACAGACCAAAAGTCAGTGGTTTCTTGAATGTCACTATCAATATTCCTTATTGACCGAAATTCATTGTCAATTGTTATTAAATCATCCTCGCTAATCACGGCCTTAAATTGATATTTGGCCTTTTGTATTTTGACATCAATAGATTGGCAATGCTTTAAAATTTCTTCATATTTTCCAGAGAAACGTTTTCTTATTCCCTCTATGACACACACATAATAACTAATACATTTCTGTCTAAATTCATTTAACGCGTGTTCTTCAATGTTTAGATGCCTGTTTGCCTGTATTTTGTTGTTGCTTCGGGTATCGAAGGTGCCAAAAACTGTTCTGATTTTTTTCTTTTACATCAAATCGAGCCATGCGAAATACTAAAAAAATAAAAAATTTAACTTGAAAAAATGAAAATTGTTGCAACTTTCTTTCTTAGTAAATTGGTTCGCTTCTCGAAGCATTGATCCATCCTGTGCCAGGCCCAGTAATCAGCGGTTGTGCTGCTGAATTGGGCGAGCGTTCCAAAAGCTGCTATTTAATCGCTGGTTTTGTATGGAAAATGTTTCACCTGCAAATAAATTTTAACAATTTAGAGTTTTTGTGAGAACAAATTAAAAATATTTAATATTTTCGAGAACAAATAATTTGAAAAAAAATCAAATCAGCTGCTATACTGATATTACATGTTCAATGTGCCTTGGTTTAATTGTATTTTTGGAATAAACAAAGTTCTTTTTCCTTATGTCAGTAAACTGTTTTTTTTACAAATAGTATAAATAAGCAGTGGGAAATAAAGCAAAATTTGTTTTATTTCCAACCTTTGTTGGAAGTAAAGCAAAACTCAGATTTTGGTATTATTTCCCATTTAAAAGTGAAATAAAGCAAATTTGAAATAAGTATTGAACGTGTAGCACTTTCAAAACGCGATCCATAATTTCGCCAATACATCTTTTACTCGAACGTCCCCTCTGCCTTCGCTCTCGGGCCTTAAAATCTTTCACACCAAATTTTATTTAACATTGGAAATTTTAAAATAATTGTGGAGTGCATTATCTGTAAATTATACGTACAAAATAAAAATATTTTATTGCGTCATAAAAAGCATTCAGCACAAAAATTATGCAAATACTGACGCGATAAATATTGAACATGTAGCATTAGTGCGCGATCCATCAATATGGATCGCGATCGAAATATCGCGATAATTACTGACCGTGTGTCAGAGCCCACTGCCATAGGTGAAACAGTGTTACTTCTTTAAAAATTCTTTGCCTAAGAATATAGTTGAATTTTTTTTTATTTCTCCTCTGTATACACATCTTATTTCCTCAAAAAGGTATTTTATCTTATTTTATTTCATTTCATTACCAATATACTATTAAAAAAACAAACTTAATAAAATATGAAATTTTATATATTTCCACCAAATGGGGATTAATTTGTTCCCGTGTTTCTTTATATTCTACTGAGCTAAGGGAGTGTCAAATCCAGCTGTCACAACTGATACCACCTTGTCATGATTCAACAATACAAGATTAGATAACTATTGACAGCGCGGTTTGATACTCCCTTACAAAAGGTTGCATTTACGAAGGACAGGGAAAGGGGAAGAATGCAATCCCTTGTTGCGAAAATGGTAGTAGAAAAGTACGCAATAAATTGTTTGCACTTCCACTAGCAAATTTTCAAATAAAAAGTGCAGCTACCACTCGTACCTGCATAAATGCATGATCTTTTCAGTGTTCACATGTGATTTGTGTGCATTAAAAGTATTTTATTTTATTATTTAACAATATAAAACGCGTTTAATCATTTCACTACTTTTCTACAACAAAGTAAAAGAGCAAACAAATCAAAATGGATATATTACCCGAAAAAAAAAGTGCTACCAGATGTTGGAAAAGTAAGGACAGTAAAATACGCAACTTATATTTCATAATGATCTCCACAACATAAGGGTAAAAAAATCAAAAAACCTTAAAAATGGGAAAATTTGGAATAAAAAATCGTACGATATTTTATTCCGAAATTTCGCCCGCGGCGCTATTTAAGAAAAAATCAATAAAAAGGTGAAAAAAGGGAAAATTTTCGCCTGCGACGCTATTTAAACATTATTAAAATCGTCTGGCAGCACCAACTTTGGTGTTCAGTTGAAACTCTAGTATGTTTACTACTTCACTACTTTTATAAATGATTTATCGTGTTAACTTAACAAAAATACCATACTACTTAAAAGAAAATGGTCACGTGCATTAAAAGTGTTCAGAATTAAGTCACATTTATCTACTTCACGCACTTTTGGATGATAAAAAGAATGCAATTTGCATGAACATATTTGGTGAATTTCGCAGCTTTCACAACAAATTATTTAAAAAGTATAAGAGTGCGCGGGTTGAGGTCTTCACTCTTAGAATCAAAATACCCCCCGCCCCCAAGCGCTTATTGCTTGACATCTATTTATTTATTTATTTATATATTTTTTACAGTCTGCTAGACTTATATTGCAACAAAGATTTAACATTCTTATAATTAGATTTTAGATTTAAAATGTAAATATTAAATATTAAATACAAAATTGCAGGCAATTCGATAGTTTGACAGCCATATTTTAATTTGAAAGAAAGCGTGCTGGTGGTAACATCGATGAAATTTTAATATTAAATCAAAATAAAAGTCTGTTCCTCATTGGATTATTTATGATTACGTTTTAGGAAATTATTCAGCAAGTTTTTAAAAGATTTAAATGTTTTTAAAACACCGACATTGAGAGAATGTTGTCTTGTGGCGTCATGCGGCAAATGCTTATTTCAAGACATCAAAATGCCCACAACTAAAAACTTGCAATCACATTGCTCGTCAAAATCACAAATGGTAGGCCATCGGTGTTTGCCTGTGAGTTCTGCGGTAATGGAGACATCAACTTACATGGTAAGAATCGAGTATCTAAAGGCATTTACTTGTATTGTTTCATCCCTATTGTTGCATATGTTCATACATTTCCTGGTAGAGGAAATGCTAAACAAAAATTTTGTGAAAGTTGGTATAATAGTTATTTGTGGAGTTGAGATAACTATATAAATAATGCCTTATTTGCAATTTTTAATACAACCTGCAACGGGAACTGATGAGCAGTTCATAGAAAGGTAAATTTTGGTAAACATGTATATTTACAAGCACATAAAGTTGAGACTATTCGCTTTCACACAGCGGCTGATAGTTAAATGGTTCAAATTTATTTTAATTTTTCGAATAAGTAAGAAATAAAGGCCATTGATTTGCCACTTTTTTAAAAATACCAATCGTTTGCAGTTTAAGTTATTTTGTAAAAGATATTCCAAAAGTTGCCGTACTCAAGGTACTTCCGTTGACGTCGCAGAATAAACTTTTTCAATAGAAGCCTTGGAAGCCTGGGGTCTTCGCCTTTTTCGAAAAAAGAAAGGCCATTGATTTTGCAAGTTTTTTAATCTGACCAATCGTTCGCAAAGTCTTATGTTATTTTGTAAAAGATATTGTAGGTACTCATTCTTTCGTTGATATCACAGAATCAACTTATTCAATAGAAGCCTCTGGAGCTTGGGGCTACGCCTTTATGCACAAGAAATGATATATATTCTTGGCGGCCCCCTCTTTTTCAGCAACACGGATAGGTGCAAGTCATCAACTCGAAACAAGCGAAAGCGAAAGTAAAAATTGCTATTTTTGCCCATTTTTGTAAAGCCTCGCTGGGGAACCCTAGGGGCATAGGCATTTGGCAGTTCATGCCCTCCTTAGAATGGGGTATGGGAGCTGCCACGCCTTCTCCCACTCCGCTTACCACGCTCACAATGATCGGCTGTGAAGAAAGTTTCCCCGTATGTATACTATTTCTAATAAAAGTCTTAGAACGTTGCAAAAACTAAAAAACAAGTATGGACGTGGATAGAGGTTTTTGAGACAAGTATAACGGTATATTTTTTTTGTGGCGGAAATGACAACAACGGTAGTTACGAAAGGTCAATGGTTGTTGTTGTTGTTGTAGCAGCATACAAATTCCCCAAAGACTTTTTGGGGAGTGTTGCTGGAGTGACAGTCCTTGGCCAGATATAAATCTGGGTCGTTCCGGTTACGTAGACCCGACTGTCGTGGGAACGAAAGGTCAATGGTCAAACGCAGCGCTTTTTTCAAATCCCAATATCTCGAAAACGGATTATAGAAATTTTTATGTCATTCAGAAGAAAATATGAGTCGCTTTAATTAGATAGGTATATAAATGTTATAAATATCTTTTAAAGATTTAGCAAAAATCCAATTTACGTAAAAAGTAGTACCAAAAATTTTAGATACCAAATTTTTTCTTTAAAAACATGAGTCAAGCTTTTATTTGAAATAAAACATACATATTGTGTTCAGTCCTCGCTAATCGGAGTATTTCAAAAAAACGTGTTCTTCGGCAACACGGAAAGGATAATTCTACTTAGTAAAGGTTATAATCAGGCATGGACAGAGACTAATATTACATTTACATTGGACCAAAATGCGTGATTTGAAATCAGTCATTTGAAGGTGTTTACACTGCTTGATCCGCATTTGCTTTGACTTCTCATCAAATGTAAAGGGAAGACAAAAACAAAATGTATGTAAACAAACACTACATTTATTATATTGTTCACGCTTTTTGGACACAAAAAGGCAATTATTCTTTGATTAAACTAAAAATGTGTAAAGCTCTTGTATAAATTAACAATTTTTACACACAAATTTCAAAGATTTATTTATTTCGTTGTGTTTGTTTTGTGTTTGAAAAATTCCAAATGTCAAAGACAAACCAAAGCTTTTGTGGAACTTTTGTTTCTGAGTGCGTTCAATAAAATAGTACGGCAATTGGAACGCATTTGTCTCGTGATTTTGTGTAAATGCGTCGAAATGCGTCATTCTGGAAATGTGAATTTGTATGGAGAAATGCGTGATTTGGCCTCGCATTTGAGGTTTCTCGCCCAAATGACGCATTTGGGCTCAATGTAAATGTAATATTAAAGCTTAAACAGGCGGCAGCTTTGATCGGATCAACTTGGGAATTAACTGCAGTTGATCCGGATTAAGTGCGAGTTAATCCGGTTCAACGCTGCCGTCTAAGCTTTTAGAAGGTGCTAAAAGAGCTTAACCCGCTTGTTTTAGAACCCGAATTTTCGTAATTCGTAGCTACGCTACGAAAACCATGCGGAAACATGGGCAGCATGCCAGCTATCAGTGGATTTTCGAAGATAGCTGAATGAAGGAAAACAAAGAGGAAAGGAATTAAAAAATCACTCATCATGTGTTTGTTTATTGTAAAATTGGTTAACTAAATATTTTGAGGAAAATTATGGATTCTGATGTATTTGCAATTACAGCAGCAGAGTAAGCGGGCGCTATGGCAATGGATTCACAAAGGTATGCGGAGATGTCGGCCATAGTAACCATGGGCGCATCTATGTCAGCTTCTGGTTGAATTGTTAAACCACAAGCCCGAACTCCTCCTATGCCTGAAGCTCTGGTTCTCAATCCAGTTAATACAATAACAGCTTCTTCCAAGCCATTGAAAACATGCACTTTGTTAGGTCCACCACCTGTTTCGCTTGCTTCTGCCTTCGGCCGCGCTTAGGGTTTATAACCCTTAGTAAGTAGAATTTTTCTTTCTTTGTTGAGGGGCTTCCGCATGTCAAAGGTATACAACATTTCTTGTGCATATCGCTCCGGCTACGCCGTCCACAGTATTTTTGCGCAGAACCCACGTCGAAATTTGCAAAAAAGTGCATAGTGCAAACCGAGTATATAAATAAGCTAGTGGTAGGAAGTTTTAAACATCTTAAATAAAATTTGAATCCTTTGATTACACGTGTATGTTAAAGTTTTTGGATTCGGGTTATGCGTTTGGACACAACAACCGAAAATTGTTGTACAAATAACTAAACACAAATTTCTCGATAAGGGGCAACAAAGATTCTTTTTTTTCTCGTTTGTATAAAGCAGTGGATAAAAATATTCGTACATACGAAATGCAAATTTATCTGTTTAAATGAACACCACCAATATTTCTTGCAAACACACATCGATTTACATCTTTTATTTCGCCTCCGACACACAATTGGTTACGAATTTCGAAAGTTGGAAAATACGATTCGGATTGCAGCATTTCTACGATTTGTAGCAAAATCCGAATATGAAACAGTTGCAGAATAGGGGTATAAGTATCGCCTGGACGTAGGCAACTGCTTGCAGAAGGGCCCTCGTCCAGGTACGTCAGGAGGCATCTCTACGAACTGACGGACGAAGTCCAGAGGTCCACTAAACAACCTCTGGACCCGTCAGCTTATCGACAGAACCTGAACGGCATTCTCAGGTAGTCAGTCTCGTGTTATGTAGACTCCAGACCTGTGAATGTCGTTCTAGTCGCACAACCACCGGGCATTGACGAGACGGAGCTTCATCTGCCTCGGGAGACTAGAACCCCAATAGTCCAACTTCACTTTGGCTATAGAAGCAAGTTAAACTTATACCTGAGCAGACTAAACGCAGATGTACCAATTGAGTGTCCGGCATACGGAGATACACCCCATGACTCGTAACATCTTTTCGTATGCCCGGAAAACCCGACAACCCTAACGCTTTTGTCCGGACCGACCCTATTAAGGCTCCACGCTTCTTGGTGCTGCCGTTAGTGGAATTTGACGACAAAAACTGAGATATTCATGCCTATTACGGTATCCGACGGATGCCATCCGCACGGATCTAATCCCATTCGCACTGTCATAACAAGCGAATGAGAAGGATTAGATTCATTATCGCCCGATAACTCTCCTTTCCCCGGTAGCGAAGACACTCCAGGCCCTGCTGCTCCCGTACTTCACGACCCACCTGACCCCAGCGAAGCATCAACATGGGTTCCGTAAAGTGCATAGTACAACAACAGCACTTAACGCCATAAACTCTCAGATAACTCGTGGCCTAAACCGAAACCGCCCCTGTGAGAGAACTATTCTAGTAGCGTTGGACCTGTCGAAGGCGTTCGACACTGTCAGTCATTCAACGCTACTAGAAGACATAGAGGCCTCCTCACTCCCACAGGTACTCAAACGGTGGTCGGCGAATTACCTGAGTGGTCGACACTCGTCAGTAATCTCCAGAGACAAAACCAGCAAGCCACGTAAAATTAAACAGGGGGTACCACAGGGTGGTGTCCTGAGCCCGCTTCTGTTTAATTATTACATATCAAAGCTTCCTCAGCCACCAGAGGGTGTTAATATAGTCTCATATGCTGACGATTGTTCGATCATGGCGTCTGGGAATGGAATTGATTACTTGTGCTGAAAAGTTAACGGTTACCTCTCCGAACTTTCTCGCTTCTTCACTGCAAGGAGCCTAGCCCTATCCCCTGCGAAATCCTCGGCAACCCTTTTCACCACCTGGACGAAGGAGGGCAGACTGCCACTGGGTATTCACTTCGATGACGTAACAATACCGACGGTGAATAACCCGAAAATCCTCGGAGTTACCTTCGACAGTCTGCTCTCCTTCTCGGCGCATACAACCGCAATTGTCAACAAAGTACAGAGCCGCCACAATGTCCTCAAGCGGCTGGCCGGCAGCACTTGGGGCAAAGATAAAGAAACGTTGTTGGCAACATACAAGGCAATTGGCCGGCCGGTTCTGAACTACGCAGCGCCCGTTAGGTCGCCAGGGACTAGCAGGACGCAGTGGATGAAGCTGCAGACCTGCCAAAACACTGCATTACGAACCGCGACAGGATGCCTCCTGATGACGCCTCTACATCACCTTCACGACGAGGCCCAGATGCTCCCGGTAAAGGAGCATAACATAATGCTCTGTAAGCAGTTCCTCGCTGGGAGCTACAGACGTGGCCATCCCATCGGGCAACTGCTCGCGGAAGAGCCCTCGCCGCGGCACGTCAGGAGGCATCTTTACGAACTGACAGACGAACTCCAGAGGTATATTAAACAACCTCTGGACCCGACTACCTACCGACAGGCCCTCAACGGCATTCACAGGGAATCAGTCTCAAGTTATGTAGACTCCCGCCCTGTGAATGCCGTTCTAGGCCTCGTGAGACCCGCACAACAATAGCCCAACTTCGCTTGGCTATTGCAGCAGGCTCAACAGCTACCTGAGTAGAATAAACAAGGATGTGCCCAACCAATGCCCGGCATGTGGAGAGTCGCCACATGACTCCCGGCCCCTCTTCACATGCCCTGAGAATCCCACTCAGCTAACGCCCCTGTCCCTATGGACAGCCCCTCTGGAAGAAGCACCCTTCCTGGGCCTCCCCCTAGCTGAAATAGACGACAATGATGATGGATGAACCGTCCCGAACGGGGCTTAGTAGCCGCTACAACAACAACAACATTAGAATCATGAGAATGGGATCCCTCGGAAACAGACCTATTCCGGTCCGACAGATACCATTCGCACGAATCTAATCCTTCCTTGTCGGCCGCTGTGGTGTAGTGGTAAGCAGTGCGCGCTTCCACTCCGCAACGCTTGGGTTCAAGCCCTGGTCAAAGCAACATCGCAAAAAAATATAGAAAAAGGTTTTTTCTTAACAGCGGTCGTCCCTCGGCAGGCAATGGCAAACCTCCGAGTGTATTTGTGCCATGAAAAACAACTTCTCATAAAAATACAATCGCCGTTCGGAGTCGGCGTAAAACTGTAGGTTGTTGTTGTTGTAGCGGCTACAACAACCCCGCCCAGATCGGTTGGTATCTCAGTCGTTGTCGTCAAGTTCCACTAACGGCAACCCTAGGAAGCGTGCAGCTTCTGCGGGGTTTGCCCATAGGGACAAGGCCGTTAGGGTTGTCGGGTTTTCCGGGCATGCGAAGAGATGTTTCGAGTCATGTGGGGTCTCTCCGCATGCCGGACATTCGTTCGGCACATCCTCATTCAACCTACTCAAGTAGGAGTTCAACCTGCTGCAGTAGCCGGAGCGAAGTTGTGCGAGTGTAGGTCCTTCCGCTTTGTGTGACAACATCAAGGCGCACGCCACAAATCGGAGGAGAAGCTCGGCCAAACACTAACATATGTGTAAGCGCCAGTCTATTATTATTATTATTATTATTAATCCTTCGCACTAGCTTATTCCGACAGTGCGAATCTGATTAGATCCCTGCGGATGGCATCCGTCGGATATCGTAATAGGCATGATTAACCGATCTGGGCGGGATTGTTGGAGCCGCTACAACAACAACCCTATAGCGCGAATCGCGCATCGGAAACGCTTTAAAAGCACTTCGTAGAGGCGCGGAAGCGCATCCTTGTTGCAGATACCGCATCTTTTCCCATTGGCATGCCATTGGAAATTAGCGCATGACTTTCTCTTGAATATTGCGCATCTATTTAGCAACTAATAGCGCGGGAGTTATGCGCATACACTTCGCAACTAACACTACAGTGCAGATGCGCATTTATTTAGCAACTAATACTGCGGTGTAGATGCGCATCTATTTTGCCACTAATATTGCGATGTAGATGCGCATCTATTTAGGAACTGATACTGCGGGAATGATGCGCATCTATGTAGCGACTTATAATGCAGGAGTGATGCCCATCGATTTCCTAATTGAACTAAAAACAAGTAAGAAAGTCGCAAGTTCGTGCGGAGCCGAACATTAAATACCCGGTGCAAGTATTAAATATATGTTTCTCATCTGTCCGAAAGCTACCGCTACATGGTAACCAAGGTGTATCAATTTTGAGTATCAGCCCTATTCCCACACCACTGACAAAACTCAGCGGCTGACTATTGTCTTTACTATTGCGCTTAATATTATCCCGCAATTTTTTTTAAGCTCTCGTATGGTGGCCATCGTCATTGTTTTTGTTATGACCTACTGAGTACGCGACAACAGCGAAACAATGTTTATGTTGTGTTTTAGGCGCAGTAATTGTGACAATAGTCATACGATGAATTTTGTCAGTGTTGTAAGGCGGTAAATTAGCGTCCTTAAATTCCGAAATATTAAAGTTTCAAGCATTTCTGAAATTTACCGTTATATGGAAAGCGGCCGTAATTTTAGTCCGATTTCAATAATTTTCAACGTTTGGCTTTTATATGGCAAGCACAATAACCATACCGAGTTTGGTACAAATTGGTAGAATGGTTACCGAGATACATATATGTGATTATAAGTGGGCGGTGCCACGCCCCTTTTCCAAAATTTTATCATACACATATTTCTTGGTAAAGTATTGTTATAAGCATCAATTTATAATAAATTAGCTTTAATATTTACTGATTTATCGAAGATTTTGTATTTCTCTAAATTACCGTTATATGGGGTGTGTAAGGCCAATAACTGCCCCAAGCTTGGAAGAAATTGATGCAGCGGTTGCCAAGATATACACATGTAACCATAAGTGGGCGTGGCTACGCCCATTTTCCAAAAACTTCTAATATTCTTATTTTTCGTCTAAAATTTATTGTAAATATTAATTTGCGTGAATAATCTTCAGTAGTTACTAAAATGTCGCAGTTTTCGTATTTTTGAAAATTACCGTTTTATGGGAAGTGGCCGTGGTTACAGTCCAATTTCGCCCATCTTCAATACCAACCTACCTTGGATAAATGGAAACCTACATACCAAATGTCGTTGAGATATCTAAATTTTTGCTCGAGTTATCGTGTACACGGACGGACGGACACACGGACACAGGACGGACATACAGACATGGCTTAATCGACTTCTGTATTCATTCTGAGCATTTATGTATACATTTGTCCATATCTATCTCGATTCGTTTTGGCTGTTGCAAACAACCGTTATGTGAACAAAGTAAATATATAATATATATATATATAAAAATATAAATATATAAAAATTTTAATAGTTTTTATAGTAAATACACTTAGTATATGTGAGTATATTTGAATTCATTTTGTGAGTGTCTATTTTTAATTATATCAGATGTAGAATTTACATTTAAATTTTAATTGTTTTCAACGTACATCCACTTATATGTAAGAATATTTGAATCCATTTTAATTATTAATTTTTCCATTCAACAATTTTTATTAAGCTTGTGGCCGTTTTTAATGGAAAACTATTGTGGAAAAGCAACAACAATTTGAAAAAATGGTAGAAGTGATAGCTATTTCGGAAATCACCACATTTCCTCATCAGACTTCAGTTCAGCGGGGTTCGCACTGTGCTAAGTTCGCCTTATAAACAGTTGTTGCTTTTACCACTTCTTTCATGTGAGCCAACTACAATCAAGCGCAGCTATTCCAGTGCTATTTAAACTTGATCATGTGATTGTTGGTTTTTGTTAATACATAATTCTATTTTTAGCAGGGACGTGAACCAGATGAAAAATTTGGTCGGTTCGGTTCAGTGGTTCGAACCGTTTTTGCACTTTTGAATTGGTTCGTCAAAGCGGTTTTTTTGGTCTTTGAACCGGAGTTTCGGATCGGTTCAACGGTTCGAAAAACAAAAAAATAACGCGCAAATTTAAGTGTCCAGTGTCAAGTACAACAACGCGCAAGGTTAAGGGTCAAGTGGATGTAAAATGAGAGGGGTTGCCTTTACATTATATATTGTCACATGGTAAACAAAAAGGTAGGTATTACCATATTTAACAAGAAGAAAAAAAATGAGTACATTTATCTATTGAAAATTGGTTGAAAGGAACCTTTAAACCGTTTTGGAAAGGGGTTCGGTATTCGGTTCGGATCAAACATTTGTGCAAAAATTCGTTTCGGTTAATGGTTCAGTTAATTAATAGAAAAGAGCGGTTTTCCGGTTCAAAACCGGTTCGGTTCGAAACCGGTTCACGTCCCTGATTTTTAGAATGTATAACTTTTAGGTGTGCTCGTTCTTAAGTTATTTGTTTTTATTATTTATGGCCTTATAACAATTATATTCAACAATTTTATTGAGCTTGAGGCCGTTTTTAATGGTGAAATTTTTAAATACATTAAATGTAGAATTTACATTCACATTTTGTTTAACTAAGAAATAATGGATTAATGAGATGTGAAAAATTATAATATATATACTTCACAGTACAACACAAAGAAAAAGCGAGAGGCGTTTACTGATTGACCTTGAAACTTAAACTTGCATAAATAAAAATAAACAAACAATGAAATAATAAAATAATGGTTGATTCGACTTATTTTTATACATTTGGTTTTTCGAGGTTCGAAAACCTATCTGCATTTTACCGTCATATTTAGAAAAGTCCATATCGGGACCGTGAACAGCACCTGTTGAATAAAAGTGGTCTAAATGTTAGCACGCTGATGTTGAATATATAACATACTTACGAAAAACAATTTCCTTGAAAATGATTATATTGCATTTTTTTTTGGCGACCATCCCAACTAATGAAAGGCAGATTTCATTCCGCAAATAAGGAGGGAACAATTTTTCTAACTGGAGTAACACCCGCAGTAGTGCGTACGTATGTGACCTGAAACTATATATAATGCATAATGAGAATGAGATGTAAATCTTGAGATTGTTGATTTATTTTAGAATTAAAAAAAGCTAGTTTATACAAAAATATATATTTATACAAGAAGTATGTAAACTACTTTTTTTATGAATTGAAACGATTTTAATGAATATTCATGGTTACCATTAATAGTAGTATGACTGTTAGATCTAAATGCATATTTGACAAGAAAGATAGAATACGAGATTGCGCCGTCCTGGCGGCGATGACATATCTGTACAAAAAGTAAACAGAGTCGAATTGGATGTTGAAAGAAAATGTGAGAACAGCTAATTTACTTAATAATAAATGTTTCGATAAGGAACGTGTTTTAATTGTGATAATTTCTAAAAAATAAAGTACCTTAAAAAAGGTTTATAAATCGAAAAATGTTTGTAAACGGCAGCTTTTTAAAATGTTTATTTTTTTATGAATAAGGCGATAAAAATGTATGATTTACAATAACTTTTTACAAGGAAAATACGAAAAAATTTGACTTTTGCGGAAGTGGGTATTAATGTATTTCAGTGCATTTAAAGTTTCTGAGGTTTCCTTTACTATTAGATCAGAATTGTCAAAATTGAGAAATTCAAAGTAGCAGTACAATAATCATAGAAAAGAAGATTGCGCCCTGAACGTTCTGCTATCTTTTTTGGTTTCAGTTTGGCAGCCAGCTGCTGTGATGATGTGGAAATTTACCACAATGAAGAAAAATGTAGCAATTAAGATAAAAAATTTGATTTTTACAAATTTAGTGAGCAGTAGCGCGTTTTGAGAACGATATTTCAGACCAATCGTTAATGAACAGCTATTTTTCCTTCCCGTCTGCTTTGGTTTTGGCACAAAAGTTGATTAGTTCCTGCCGGCGATCAAGTAATTTCAACCACAAAATAATATTAATTGTAAGAACCATTCACTAAAATTATAACTAACTTTTTATTATTTATTAGTTCCTTTTTGATATTCAGCAATAGCAAGATGAAAAAAAGTTATAAACCAAAATTAGTAATAATTTTGTGAATGTTATAAAAGTTCACAGAGGAAACGCCGGAAAACAATGTATTGGCAATGACATAAAATGTATGGCAATTTAGATGTCAACAGAATAATAACTACGATAACTACGCATGAGAGAAGTGTGCGAAGGCGGAAATCTTTTGAATTTGAACAAAAAAAAACTAAAATGCCGTTGTAAAACGGTCAACAAATTTCTAATAAAACATTTTGATTTTTGCTGGGTGTAATTGAAACTCAGTATTAAGGAAAAGAAAAATTTGAAAATAATAAACAGAAAAAGAGCTGGGTTCACAAAAAGTTAAGTTAAATACTATACCCAAATTCTTAAAAAGTAAACAAATCGATTTTTATTTTAAATGTTACTGTATAGAGCTCTTTAAATCTATTTTATTTTTTATGAATAAGGCCATAAGCATATACCGTTTTTATAAATAAATCTTATAGCAAGATGCAATATATTTATTTATACACTTTTTGGCTGGCGAAATATTTAGTTTTTTCGACTTGATAAAAAGCGTATTTAATCACATTAAATTTTTTTTTTAATATTGAATGGCGCAACACAACAACTCTTTTTGTTGCACGAAACCCTTGAACACGTGCCCGTTATCTATTTCTTCTGTTTCGACACTTCGCTATTTTGCATTTCTTTAATTTTGACGTCATTCGCATTGTCACATTTGTTTTGGTTCGAAATTCTGCTATTTCATAATTCTTTCATCCTCATGTCATCCATCTTCCATTTCTTTCATTTCAATCCCGTTCGCATCATCGAACGTGCCTGTCAAATACGGCCGCCATCAAGCTTTTCAGTTTGGCAGGCACATCCGTTGTTAGAAAGAGAATAGACAAAAAGGGGTATAGGATTCCATACTTTTCCAAACCAGGGGAAAAATATGAATGAAAGTTTTTCAAAAATTTACAAATTAAAAAACTTTTACAAAAGTATTCTTAGATTAAAAATTTTAAAACAAGTGGAGGTCTCGCATAGCTCCCCTCTAAGAAGCTGCAAAGAAAAAGCAATAAACATTTACACCCTTATTTTAGAACCCGAATTTTCGTAATTCGTAATTCGTAGCTACACTACGAAAAACGAAAAATCCACATGCTGCAACCCTTCCGGAAACATGTGCAGCATTGCCTGCTATCAGTTGCTTTTCGGAGATAGCTGAATGAAGGAAAACAAAGTGGAAAGGAATTAAAAAAACCCTCATCATGTGCTTGTTAATTGTAAAATTGGTTAATTTTACATATTTTGAGGAAAATTATGGATTCTGATGTATTTGCAATTATAGCAGCAGAGTAGGGCGCTATGGCAATGGATTCACAAACGTATGCGGAGCTGTCGGGCATAGTAACGGGCGCATCTATGTCCGCTTTTGGTTGAATTGTTGAACCATAAGCCAGAACTCCTCCTATGCCTGAAGCTCTGGTTCTCAATCCAGTTAATGCAATAACACCTTTTTCCAAGCCATTGAAAACATGCACATTGTTGGGTCCACCACCTGTTGCGGTGGCTTCTGCCTTCGGTCGCGATTAGGGATTATAACCCTTACTAAGTAGAATTCTCCTTTCTGTGTTGCGGGGAAGAGGGGCTTCCGCCTGTCAAAGGTATACAACATTTCTTGTGCATATCACTCCGGCTACGCCGTCCACAGTATTTTTGCGCGGAGCCCACGTCGAAATTTGCAAAAAAGTGCATAGTGCAAACCGAGTTTATTAATAAGCTAGTGGTAGGAAATTTGAAACATTTATCTTAAATAAAATTTGAATCCTTTGATTATACGTGTATGTTAAAGTTTTTGGATTCGGGTTATACATTTGGACACAACAACCTACATTTGGACTAAACCCAAGTTTCTCGATAAGGGGCAATAAAGATTATTTTTTTGCTCGTTTATATAAAGCAGGTATAAAAATATACGTATATGCGAAAGGCAAATTTATTTGTTTAAATGAACACCACGAATATTTCTTGCAAACACACATCGATTTACATCTTTTATTTCGCCTCCGAAGCACAATTGTTTTCGTACAAAATTACGCAAACAAGCTTACTCGTTCGTTTTTAGGCATGACATTGTTACGAATTTCGAAAGTTCGAAAATACGATTCGGATTGCAGCATACTATTTCTACGATTCGTAGAAAAATCCGAATACGAAACAGTTGCAGAATAGGGATGTTAAAGTCCATTTGATTGAAAAACTGGTTTCAAACGGTCTATAGAAATTTTTACAATTGTATCTTTAACTGAGATTTTAAAGTATTTAGGGAATCGCTCGAGGACTGCATATGGTCCTGAATATTTAAAATTCAAAGATGACCGACCAGTATCAACACGGATCCAGACATGTGTGCATGTATTTAAGTCTTTGCTAATAAAAACCGTCTTGCTGGAATTCTCCGATGTTGGAACAGGTTGTAAATTTTTAACCGACTTCCAAAAAAGGAGGAGGTTATCAGTTCGTCGGAATAATTTTTTTTTTTTATGTATGTTACCGCATAACCTTGAACCACGTCAACCGATTTCGATAATTCTTTTTACAACGGAAAGGTAGTGTCTCAGAGGGGGTCCCATACTAATTTGGTTTCGATCCGATCATTGCATCATGAAATATATCGGTTTTTTTTTGCTAAAAATTACTTGTTCATAATTGTTTTTAAAGTTGAAACGAAACTTGTAGGATCTCCAAT
>NW_023458555.1:82775498-82776848 GCF_013731165.1 Rhagoletis pomonella | reverse complement strand
CCCCTCTGAGACACTACCTTTCCGTTGCAAAAAGAATTATCGAAATCGGTTGACGTGGTTCAAGGTTATGCGGTAATATACATAAAAAAAAAAAAATATTCCGACGAACTGATAACCTGCACTTACAGTTAACATATTTTTAAATTACTAGAAAACCAAAATAATTATTGCATTCATTACATTGAAAAACTGAAGGAGAATTTCATAACTAAATGTGGGGTCAAGTTTTATTTACATAAACACTAAAAAAAATTATTTCATGTAAGATGTGTTTTCATGGAAACTACTGCGAGCAGAGAAATAGTAGTACATAACAAACAGTTTTAAATTTGTATTAAAATGTTTATACTAATACCAAAATTTAGCGCAATTGCTTAGTATTTGGTAGCATGACCGTTGTTTTTAATCACTGCTGCATAACGATTTCTCTTGGAGTTTACGAGGCGTTGACACCTTTCCTGAGGTATTGACTGCCGTGCTCGGCCCATAGTTCGCGGTTATTTTTTTGGTTTTAGATCCCATACGGGTTTCTTAAGGTTGGTCTAAAGGTTTTCTATAGGCTTGAGGTCAGGAGATTGAGCTGGCCACTCTATGACTTCAATTCCGTTGTCCCGAGACCACAATTTTGCTAGCTTACTTGTATGCTTCGGGTCGTTTTCCTGCTCTAGTACCCATTTGAGTGGCATTTCCTCTTTGGCGAATGGAAGCATAACATCCTTCAATGTTTTTACGTACTTATTCTAGTCCTTGATAGTTTTTATCCAATATATTGGGCCCCACACCATGATATGAAAAAAACATTCCCATACCATAATACTGGCCTCCATACTTCAACGTCTTTGCAGTATACCTTTAATGATATTTCATATTTGGGGGGCGCCTTACGAACTGCCGAGCCTTTACCACCGTATATAAAAATTTTTGACTCAGCCGTCCACAGAATGTTCCTCCGCTTCCGAATAGGCCAATGCAGGTGTTTTTTTGCAAAATCTAGTTTGCGTATCACATGATTTTTTTCAAAAGCGGTACTTTACGTGGACTTCTAGCACAAAGTTTGTGTTCTTGGAGCTGTCTCTTTACTGTGTGAACACTACATGGTAACTTTAGGTTATCCAAACTTAAAGCTGACGTTATGGGACGAGTCTTCGAATATTTAATAATTTGTCGTATGTTAGTCGTTGATAATTCCTGCTTACCACCCCGTTTTTCAGGTTTATTTTGATATGTTAACGTATTTCGAATCATGGATGCTGAACATCCACCAATTTTTTCCACTTCTTTATATGTTTACCCTTTTTAATAAGGGTTTTAGTAAGTTCATGTTTTTCATGACCTCGGTGCAGACTTCGT
>NW_023458555.1:82774872-82775398 GCF_013731165.1 Rhagoletis pomonella | reverse complement strand
TGTGGGAACACCGTTCCTCCAAAGAAACCGTAGGCTGTCTTGGTCTTCCTTGCGAGTAATTATCTGTAAAAACATTTCTTTTATGTCGCCACAAATAGCGACTGGGCATTGTCTAAATTTAAATAGAATTGCTAATAGTGATTGATTAAAATCTGGTCCAGCCATTAAAGCACTATTCAAGGAAACTCCATTTACTTTGGCGGCAGCGTCAAACACGACTCGTAGTGTATCTTTATTGGGATTTGTTACTCCGAAGTGTGGTAGAAAAAATGTCTTCGGTGTATGATTCTGTTGCTCACTGCGGTTCAAAAGTCGAGCATAGCCTTTCGAAATATAATCGTCGATTCTAGCACGATACTGCTTGGCATACTCTGCATTAGATTTGAACTTTCTCTCGACTATTGCCAAACGTTGAACCGCTGCATCATACGTATCAGGGAATGACACAAAATCCGATTTCCACAAAAGACCACACTCGTAACGACCATTCAAATATTTTGTGGTAGAGTTTAAAATATTCATTGCA
>NW_023458555.1:82774164-82774862 GCF_013731165.1 Rhagoletis pomonella | reverse complement strand
GAATTCTCTTCTGTGTTGCCAAAGAAAGGGGGCTGAACACCTTTTGCAGAGAACACCTTGCTGCGTAGGCGGCCTTCGGCCGCACTTAGGGATTATAACCCTCAGGCAGTAGAATTCTCCTTTCTGTTTTGTGAATAAAAGGAGCTGAACACCTTTTGCAGAGAACACCTTTGTATATTTTTAATGCTTACTGGGTTATATCCTATCTTCTTTTGTCTCTCATTCTTTTGCGTATTTCGGAGTTTGACAGCTGAACTCCGCCATTTAATTTGCATGTGCAACCAAAGTCAGACGCATGATTTTGAAGGTGTTTTATTTAATGAATTGTGATTAATTGGTTAATACTAAAGTCGTAAATCAAGTTATAACTAATCGAGTAAAGTGTAAAGTGAAGGGGAATACAAAAATGAATTGGTGAAGTGGCTGCTTTAAGGAGAATAGGAGTGATAAATGTACGCTAATTTTCAAATTTTACAAAAAGGTCATATTTCAAACCCAATTTGTAAATAAATTAGTGACCAAAAATTACAATATTGGATGTTAAAATAATGGGTAGACCCTTGGCTACAAGTGTGTGCAATTTTTTTTGGATCGGGTCACCCCTTTGGACGCAATACCCCGAAATAGGTGGGCCACTTACTAAACAGTACCCACATAGGGATCTACGGCAACGAAGCGGCTGATGGCGCAGCAAAATC
>NW_023458555.1:82771053-82774064 GCF_013731165.1 Rhagoletis pomonella | reverse complement strand
CGTATCTGCTGCCTTTGCGTAGTAATATTAATGGTGTTCGAGCGGGTGATACTCGCGTAGGAGCCGTAGTTACTCGTGTGGGAGCCGGAGGTGCTCAGTTCTTCCTTCTGTGGATAATATGCGCTGATCTTTGGCGCTGTATACGTATCCACGGTCGCAGTACAAAGTAATTATTGCTTTAATTCAGGTGAACTTTATTGTAGCCTTTGGTTACAATTTCGCTTATATAATACTGAATAGATATTAATTTTATGAACAAAGAAAAACGTGGTCGACCGCTGCAGAATGACGAAAGTACATATATAGAAAAAAATGACAGAAGAAAACAGCGCTGCCACAGTACTGAGTAGTTGGAGTGAATATGGAGCGATTGATTTCGCAGGTAGATGGCGGCGTGAACATCCAGTAAACACGAATAATCAAGCAAAGCTAACTTTTTGTTTTGTTGCTCACAATTTTTTGTATTTCTCGCTACAGTTTATACAGTTATAAACCTTTTTGAGTACATCTCGGGGTTAAAATCTGATCAGCATTGATAATGAGAAGGAGCATGAAATGTGTTGATTCAGAGTTGTGTACAATATTACTCTGGTATGAAAGGGAGCAACAACCTTGCTATAGCAGAGTGGCACAAGACATGACTGTATAATAGAGACCTAAATTAATTACAAAAGTGTAAATAATTGCAAATCGATCTATATTACTATAGATCAGAGGTGGGCACTCACACTATCACGCACATGCGCTTGTGTGCGAAGCAGCGAAGTTTTGCTCAACAGCCAGTGCTCAGACTTTACCACATTTGTGGAATAGATAACATTTTTTGTTTACTAAATTACATTACTTTCAGATATTGAAACTTCTTTTTTTTTAATTTGTTCGTTTGCGCGTTAATGAATGGGCATTTTTTACAGCAAAAAACAACATTGCTTGCTGCGAGGTCGACACATGTATGATCAGTAATGCCGCGAATCATTTTGAGTCGTAGCCAAATTCCTTTAAAAAAGGGCTAAAAAAGAGCTAAAAAAAAGCCGGTGTGGCTAAAAATGGTAGCTAAATTTTTTTACACATATACATATACTGGGTGGCGCCGAATGAGCTATATGGTTTGAATTCTTTATAACATTTTTTTTTTACGCCTGGAAATGACCTGCCAGCAGCGTTGCCGAATGCTTTTGCTGAAAAATCGTCATTTTACCTTGAAAAAATCGTAGTTTCGGCCAAAAAAACCTCAAACTTTTGGTTATAATACTGGGTGGCGCAGAATGAGCTATATGGTTTGAATTCTTTTGAGCAGTTTTCTTTGGGGATATTTGAAAGAAAGAGTGTACGTTAACAAACCAAGAACCATTCTCCAACTGCAAACCAACATTCGAAATGAAATCATGGCCATTACACCCGAAATTCTGCGAAAAGTTATGGAAAATATGCTAAAAAGAGCATGTATGTGCGAAACAGAAAATGGACATCACTTACAGGATATCATTTTTCAAAGCTAATTGCAAAAAATTCCCCAATAATATACTGTATTTAAAAAAAAAAATTATAATAATCGCATAAATAAAAAAGTTATAAACCATTTAAACCATATAGCTCATTCGGCGCCACCCTGTATAAGTATACACGCAAACCTGTTCAATAAGTATGGTATAGAAAAACAATGAACTCTGGAAAAAAGCTAATATTTTATCCAACCAACAACCTTTTTGTCAATGTTATTGTGGCTTGTTAACATTTTATTTTTAATATTTTTATTGAGCTTTGTACCACGACCAACGAAACCTTTTTGTATAAAAAGGGAAATATACGACACCAGCTTGCTGGCTCCATCAAGTGCTTGTACCATCAGGCTCGAAGCAAATAACTTACCAGCAGAGCAAATAACTTACCAGCATGCTGGTACAATATTTATTTCTTTACAAATGAGGTCGATGAAAGATCGAAATGATTAGAGTCGAAATTTCATTATTTTTCTACTATTTTGTTAAACATTTTTTTTTTAATTCACAACTACAATATCGTGAACTTGATAGTCCACAAACACGGCTTTGACTCTTGTGCGAGAAATTTCCGCCAAAATACCTCTTACTTAGAAAATTGAGCTAATTTCACCACTCAGCGGTGAAGCGGTTTGTTTATTATCCGGAAAGGACTTTTATTTCGGAATAATATTCGCAACAACCCTGCTCACGACACCAGCATGCTGGTACAATCATAAAATATTCAAATAGTTTTTGAAGTCGCACCAGCAGCTGGTACAATCACACAACAAGAACATACACGGTCAATCGACTTGATGGGCAATTTAACAAATAAAGCATATTAAGGGCCGTAAACTTATCTATTTTAAACTATAGTTAACTCGTTAATAGCTAAGTTAACAGCCCTAACACTTTTACAGTATGTATGTATAAAAACGTAAGGAACATACAATACATATATGTATATATATCAGTCTTTCTTGGTTTAAAAATTCATCTCTTACATAAATGAAAAAAAATCATCAAATCAAATTAAGCATATACAACTTTCTCATACCAAGTATGAATAAATTCTCCAAGGGGCTAAAAAAAGGGGCAATTTTAAATTAATGTGGCCAAAAAAAGTATGTGGTAGCTAAATTTAGCCACCAAGGGGCTGAAACGGCAACACTGTTTATGATATGATCGTCTTCGTGCGTCTTACGATAATTGACGATTGACTAGTTGTGTTCCAGCAGCAGTAAGAATAGCAGGTTTTGCAGGATTTTGCAGGATTTACAGGAACAGCTGTTTTAGCCATAAATAAACCTTATGTAAGGTGTCGTGCGGGAACAGCTTCCTGTAAAATCCTGTAAATTCCTGCTATTCGTACTGCTGCTGGAAGGCAACTACTAGAGTTGTCAAATTATCGATGGCACTAACGATAGTATCGATAGTTTAAATTTTTTTAGACTATCAATACTCATTGATAGTTTTTTCTTATACTATAAAAAATATCGATAGTTTAGTAGGACTATCGATTATCTCTCC
>NW_023458555.1:82766549-82770953 GCF_013731165.1 Rhagoletis pomonella | reverse complement strand
CACGAGTAACTTCGGCTCCTACGCGAGTATCACCCGCTCGAACACCATTAATATTACTACGCAAAGGCAGCAGATACGCATATTGTATCTACAGAAGGAAGAACTGAGCACCTCCGGCTCCTACGCGAGTAAAACCGGCTCGAACATTGGTCCTTCGAGCCGGATCATCGAGTGCTCGAATCAGGGTTTGGCCGCATCAATCCTATACTTTCCTTTATCTCTAGCTTTCCTTGCAACTTCATTTGTTTACTAAAACTGTATACATTACAGGCGATAACCGAGTTCCGTCACATATGGTGTTTGCGGGTTCATACGTAAGCACTCCTCCACAAAATACAATATGGGTCTTGAAGATGCTATCAAATCTCCCGTGCCGAGTATAACAGGTGATATGAATTTAAACGAAACCGTCGTACGCGAACTAATTAAAAAGCGTAGTTCGATGAAAGGTAGATTGACATTGTTCGCTAAATTCGTGTCTTCATTTGAGGGCGCACAGCCAACAAGTAAGCAGTTGTCTGAAATTAAATTGCGAAGTGACTCTGCCAAGTCGTTGTTAAGCGAATTTAACGCTGTTCAAACCTCAATTGAAGAATCAGCTTCAGACGCCGACATTTGTCAGCGATTAGAAATACGAGCATTTGAAAATTCTTATTATAGTTCAATGGCCGCTATTTCGGGCTTTTTACAAAATGCCAACCACACCGATACCCCCGGTAACAATTCTAAATGCAACACTCAATCTTTGGTTAAATTGCCTACCATTTCTCTTCCGTCGTTTAATGGGTCGTATGGTGATTGGCTGGAGTTTCGTGATACTTACACTTCTATGATACACAATTCAAGCCAATTAGACAATACGCAAAAGTTTCATTATTTGCGGTCATCGTTAACGGGCATCGCAGCTCAAGTAATTAAGTCCGTGGAGTTTACGAATGAGAACTACTCAGTAGCTTGGGAGTTACTTACAAATCGGTTCAATAACACAAGGTTATTAGTTCACAATCACGTAAAGGCGTTATTTTCTATACAGCCCTTAAATCAAGAGTCGTCTGCTAGCATTAGAAGATTAGTGGATACAATTCTCAAGAATATGCGTGCTTTGAATACTTTAGGGGAGCCAACAGGTCATTGGGACACGTTAATTATTTATATAATCGTTTCGAAGTTAGATAGTCAGATTGAGAAAGATTGGGAACAATATAAAACCAACAGTTTGAGAGAATCTAGCAAAACGATAAAGCCAGAACAACTACTAAATTTTCTAAATGATAAAGCGGACACTTTAGATATAATTAAGGTGCACCAAACATCTTCTTCTCAGAACAATAGCAAGGTATTTCGTGAGGCCAACAAAAATCAAGCTCAGCAAAAACTACATAGTTTTATATCGACTGAAAGTAACATCAAAAACGGCTCACGTGTATGCCCCCTATGATCTAAGAATCATTTGCTGTACACTTGTGGTAAGTTTCTAAAACTAACTTTTGAAGATAGGTTAAAATTCGCACGCAATAAAAATCTCTGTACCAATTGCTTGCGTGCTAACCACGATGCATTGGACTGTCACTTCGGTTCATGCAAACAATGCAGCAAAAAGCATAATAGTCTGCTTCACGGGTATTTCAGTGGAGAAAGCGCCACTATGTCTGCGAAAGCACCTGAGTTTAAGCTTACCTTAAACAATAACACGTCAACAGTGCTACACACATCTGATCAGTTCAAAGAGAATATTGAACGTAAGGAGGATAGGTCGAAGACGATCATACTAGCTACCGCATTGGTTGAAGTAGCTGGTGTCGACAATGTCTATCACACGGCTCGCGCTTTATTAGACAGCGGTAGTCAGCACTGCATTGTAACAAACGCACTGCGTCAGAAAATAAATGCTAAAACGATACAGTCCATCTTTCGAATAGCAGGAATAGGGCATTCAGTCTCCCATACAACAGAGTCCTGCGAAATCAAACTTAAGTCTCGAATTGGAGATTATAACACGCGAATTAAATGTTTAGTATTGAGTAGCATTACAAGTTCACTTCCATCCATTAGCTTAGATTACAAGGCCTTGAATATTCCGCAATATGCAATTTTAGCGGATCCATCATTTCATTTACCAGGAGAAATCGATTTACTTTTAGGCGCAGATCTCTTCTGGGATTTGTTGTTCGATACTAAAATTCGTTTACACCAAAGTCCATATTTACAAAATACAATTCTGGGATGGATCGTTTCAGGTGTTATGTGCACTAACAATTCCTTTAAGAGCAAGGTTCAGTGCAACTTCGTTCAAACCATTGAACTTAACGATCAACTAAAAAGATTTTGGGAGATTGAAGAAATTGATAAATGTTACGATGTACAGACTCCTGAAGATCTCGCTTGTGAAAATTTATTTGTAGAAACCACGAAACGTGAAAGTGACGGACGCTTTTCAGTACGCATCCCACTTAAAGAATCAGCTGACGTGTTAGGCGACAGCTTCGAAATTGCCAAATCTAGATTCCTTTCGTTAGAAAGCCGACTTAAGAAATCTGGGGAGTATAAGAAGATGTATAGTGATTTCATGCAAGAGTATACAAATTTAGGACACATGACCACAATCGAAAGTTACGCAAAACCGTGTTTATTCTTACCACATCATGGTGTATTACGTCATCAAAGTATCACAACAAAGCTGCGTGTCGTGTTCAATGCGAGTCAAAAGACATCAACAGGTATATCGTTCAATGATATCCAGATGACCGGACCGCCTTTACAGAATGATTTGTTTTCTATTCTACGTTTTATACAATATAAATATGTTGCATGCGCCGACATTGAGAACATGTTTAGGCAGATATCCCTGCAAGAAGATCAAAGGAATTTGCAATTGATATTATGGCGTGAAAAAAGACGCAGACCCTCTTAATGTGTATAGACTTAACGTCGTAACGTATGGCATGTCAGCGGCACCATATCTTTGCATACGTTGTCTTAGACAATTGGGTATGGAATGTGCGGACAAGAACGTTGCTCGAGTCATGTTAGAAGATTTTTACGTAGACGACTTAATCACCGGGAATGATTCAAAATCGATGCTCCAGGAGATGTGTAAAAAGGTGTCTGATGTCTGTATGTCTGGATGCTTTCCATTGCGAAAATGGGTTTCAAATTTATCTCAAATTACCTGGGGTGCAAAAGAAGGTGACAACATATCTAAAAGTCTATCTCTAGATGAAAACTATTGAAGTAAAACTCTGGGCTTGGGTTGGTTAAATAAAAGCGACGAACTGCATTTCACCTTAGAGATTAATCAAGATAACCCCAAGATTACAAAACGATCAATTCTGTCAATAGTATCCCAAATTTACGATCCGCTTGGTATTCTTAGTCCCGTAGTAATGGTTGGAAAGATATTATTACAAAGGTTGTGGTTATGTAAAATAAACTGGGATGGATGTGCTACTATCATAGCACATTGGAAAAATTTTCTCCAGTCATTGTCACACCTTCAAAAAGTACGGGTTCCACGTCATGTGCTTGGTCATGAGTATTCCAAAGTGGAGCTACATATTTTTTGCGACGCGAGCGAAACAGCGTACGGAGCCTGTGCGTACATTCGGACTTGTGCCAACAGTGGTGCCGTTACAGTAAGATTATTGTGTTCAAAAGGCAAAGTTGCACCTATAAAGCTCATTAGCATACCCAGGCTTGAACTATGCGGTGCCCTAGTAGGTACTAGGCTACTGGTTAAAATTTCAAAATCATTGCATTTACAGTTCAGTAAAATAATTATTTGGACCGATTCCACAATAGTTTTGTCGTGGTTGCGAATGCCTCCACATCAACTGCAGACCTTTGTTCGAAACCGTGTCGCGGAAATAAGTGAGGCAGCGAGTCATGCGATATGGTTACATGTGAAATCCAAACAAAATCCAGCAGATATGATATCGCGGGGTGTATATTTAAACGACTTTAATACGTCGCCATTGTGGTGGAATGGCCCTGCATTTTTATGTGAACGTGTAGATGATTGGAGCCAGAATACGAACAGCCTGTTTAGTTTAAAGAATCTACCCGAATTGAAACAGAGCATGGTTTGTACATGGCGTAACGAGGTAAATTATTGCATTATTGAATTTAGTAGGTTTTCTAAGTTCAATAGGTTACAACGGACTTGCGCTTACATGATGCGATTTCTTCATAACACTCGTATTAAAGACAGCCATAGTAGGCCGACAGGAGCACTCTCTGCAGATGAACTAGAAAAATCCTCAATAATTTTGACGCGATTAGCTCAAATGCAATCGTTCTACAATGAGTACAGCACTTTAAGTAAAAATTTAGAACTAAAGTCAAATCGAAATTTAATTAGTCTTAACGTATTTATCGACAAGAACAATCTCATCAGAGTAGGCGGAA
>NW_023458555.1:82764878-82766449 GCF_013731165.1 Rhagoletis pomonella | reverse complement strand
GAGGATAGGTCGAAGACGATCATACTAGCTACCGCATTGGTTGAAGTAGCTGGTGTCGACAATGTCTATCACACGGCTCGCGCTTTATTAGACAGCGGTAGTCAGCACTGCATTGTAACAAACGCACTGCGTCAGAAAATGAATGCTAAAACGATACAGTCCACCTTTCGAAAAGCAGGAATAGGGCATTCAGTCTCACATACAACAGAGTCCTGCGAATTCAAACTTAAGTCTCGAATTGGAGATTATAACACGCGAATTAAATGTTTAGTATTGAGTAGCATTACAAGTTCACTTCCATCCATTAGCTTAGATTACAAGGCCTTAAGTATTCCGCAATATGCAATTTTAGCGGATCCATCATTTCATTTACCTGGAGAAATCGATTTACTTATAGGCGCAGATCTCTTCTGGATTTGTTGCTCGATACTAAAATTCGTTTACACCAAGGTCCATATGTACAAAATACAATTCTGGGATGGATCGTTTCAGGTGGTATGTGCACTAACAATTCCTTTAAGAGCAAGGTTCAGCGCAACTTCGTTCAAACCATTGAACTTAACGATCAACTAAAAAGGTTTTGGGAGATTGAAGAAATTGATAAATGATACGATGTACAGACTCCTGAAGATCTCGCTTGTGAAAATTTATTTGTAGAAACCACGAAACGTGAAAGTGGCGCACGCTTTTCAGTACGCATTCCACTTAAAGAATCAGCTGACGTGTTAGGCGACAGCTTCGAAATTGCCAAATCTAGATTCCTTTCGTTAGAAAGTCGACTTAAGAAATCTGGGGAGTATAAGAAGATGTATAGTGATTTCATGCAAGAGTATGCAAATTTAGGACACATGACCAAAATCGAAAGTTACGCAAAACCGTGTTTATTCTTACCACATCATGGTGTATTACGTCATCAAAGTATCACAACAAAGCTGCGTGTCGTGTTCAATGCGAGTCAAAAGACATCAACAGATATATTGTTCAATGATATCCAGATGACCGGACCGCCTTTACAGAATGATTTATTTTCTATTCTTCTACGTTTTAGACAATATAAATATGTTGCATGCGCCGACATTGAGAAAATGTTTAGGCAGATATCCCTGCAGGCAGATCAAAGGAATTTGCAATTGAATTATGGCGTGAAAAAGACGCAGACCCTCTTAATGTGTATAGACCTAACGTCGTAACGTATGGCATGTCAGCGACACCATATCTTTGCATACGTTGTCTTAGACAATTGGGTATGGAATGTGCGGACAATAACGTTGCTCGAGTCATATTAGAAGATTTTTACGTAGACGACTTAATCACCGGGAATGATTCAAAATCGATGCTCCAGGAGATGTGTAAAAAGGTGTCTGATGTCTGTATGTCTGGATACTTTCCATTGCGAAAATGGGTTTCAAATTTATCTCAAATTACCTGGGGTGCAAAAGAAGGTGACAACATATCTAAAAGTCTATCTCTAGATGAAAACTATTCAAGTAAAACTTTGGGCTTGGGTTGGTTAAATAAAAGCGGCGAACTGCATTTCACCTTAGAGATTAATCAAGATAACCCCAAGATTA
>NW_023458555.1:82763563-82764778 GCF_013731165.1 Rhagoletis pomonella | reverse complement strand
CCACAAAAGGGAAGAACTGAGCACCTCCGGCTCCCACACGAGTAACTACGGCTCCTACGCGAGTATCACCCGCTCGAACACCACTAATATTACTACGCAAAGGCAGCAGATACGCACATTGTATCTACAGAAGGAAGAACTGAGCACCTCCGGCTCATTCGCGAGTAAAACCGGCTCGAACAAATAGTAAAATCTTGTCAATATGTGAGTGCCGTAAAGGTATTATATTTAAGAAAATCTCTTATAACTAACGAAGACTTTGTTTCTATATGAAGCTGACTTCGACATTTTGTTTTAATAAAATTTAGTATCGAAAAGTTTCTTTAAAAATTTGCCTAGGCTATATTATACTGGTTCGTTCAAGCCATTTTTCAAAACTTACAAAGGTAAATACGAACAGGCGAACAAAAGAGAATACAAAAAATTTCTTGCTGTGAATTTTCAGAGCTATATATTTTTAGTATTCATTACAAAATTGTACTAAAAAGTACTGCGTAGTAGGAAAGTATATTGTAAATGAAATTGTATCAAACAAGTACAATTGTACCAAAAATGCCAACACTGTTCTGTATACACACTTTTTTTTCTTTTTAACCGACTTCCAAAAAAGGAGGAGGTTATCAGTTCGTCGGAATCTTTTTTTTTTTTTTTCATGTATGTTACCGCATAACTTTGCACCACGTCAACCGATTTCAATAATTCTTTTTGCAACGGAAAGGTAGTGTCTCAGAGGTGGTCCCATATTAATTTGGTTTAGATCCGATCCTATATTTTTTTTAAGTCGGTTTTTTTTTTTGCTAAAAATTACTTGTTTACTTTTTTACTCTACCAACGCTTGGCTTACCAAATTTACGTCAATTGATAAAATTTTGCGATTTAAATTCATTTTCAATAATGTAAATAACGTGTTGAATCGAAAATCGCCTCGTCTGAATAGGGATAGCAACTTTTTCCCTTTTAACTTCTCATTCAACTTCGTATTCAACTTTTGTTGCCTGTAAAATCGCCTCGTGCGAATGCCCTATAACGACGGGGCCCGGGTTCCCACGACAGCCGGTTCTACGTACCGGAATGACTCGGGTTTCACCCGACCAAGGGCTGTTGTTTCGGCGATCTAACCCCGTTTAGGTCGGCGAAGTATCTCAGAAGTTGTCCGTCCATAGGGCAGCATTCACTACGCATTCTCCTACTCAGGGCTGGCATCGAGTCAAACCC
>NW_023458555.1:82760306-82763463 GCF_013731165.1 Rhagoletis pomonella | reverse complement strand
ACCCGCTCGAACACCATTAATATTACTACGCAAAGGCAGCAGATACGCACATTGTATCTACAGAAGGAAGAACTGAGCACCTCCGGCTGCTACGCGAGTAACACCGGCTCCTTCGCGAGTAACACCGGCTCATTCGCGAGTAACACCGGCTCATTCGCGAGTAAAACCGGCTCGAACACTGCAGTTAGCGGACAGCGAACATATACACTAACAACAAAACAAATGAACAGATGCGTAAGCGCACACATTTTCGCATCTTTGCTTTGCCTGTTTCTTCCCGCTTAACTCAGTTTGGTACATTTGGCACACAGCGAGCATACACCCAAACGCATGTAATACACTTGAATTGATATGAAAAGTAACATATGTATGTGGGCATATGAATAACGACTGCTTAACCCGAATTGACCCCGTGTTACCATATGGCAACGCAAAATACATCGTGTTTAAGAGGGTATAAAATAAAAACCGCTTACTGAAAAATGCTTATATGAACGTTAACTAATTCCTTAAAGGTGTAGCTTTCGAGACGCTTACGCTTCCGTCAGATCCTTGCTGTCTATCGAGTGTAATGCAAGTGTGTTCTTTAAACAAAATTAGAAGTGGCAGAAAACCATCAAAATGTCATGAATGAAGAAGTAAGCATGAATTTATAGAAAGGGTTTTTTTTATTTACAAAACATGACAGTGATAAAATATTAGTTAAAACATTAGTGACTCTATTGGTAATAAATAACAATAAAAAACAATCGTGCATGATATATAACTTAAGAGTTTTTTAAGTCCGTTGCAATTTGGCAACACGGGGCGTAATGTGAACTGTTCCTCTTTTTACCAAATTTTGATATGTTCGCTAAATACCATCATGTATCAGACCGTGTAAAATAAAAATCGGTTGTATGTAATTTTGCAGTTTTGCAGGTGGCTAACTCATTCCATCTAGCCCTGAACTACCTAATCATATTATCTTATATTTCATTGTCCAAGTGTTGAAGTGGTATACAAGTGTAGTTTGTCTGTTACAGGGAAAACTGGTGGTGCATTCTCATCTGCTATTTCATTACCCTAGATTCCCTTGTGACCGGGCACCCAATAGATATGTAGGCTTTTGTAGCTTGTCAATGGCTTCCCGGCTGCGAACGACGTTTATGCATGAAATACTGTATAAGGAAACTGCCTTAATTTCCGCTTGGAATAGGTGTAATTTTGAATTGATTGCCTTTCAGTGAAGGCTAGCTCTGCAGTTATCCTCATTGCAAAAACCTCTGCAGTAAATCCCGGCAGCCACTCCCGTAACAATTTTAGAGCCGTCCGTGAAAATGTTTAGGGATCTATGGCTAGGTTTCATTCCCTTGCGCCATCTCTCCTCCTCCGTTGTGCAAAAAAATCGTTTCCACTTAAAACTAGGTGCCATGAAGTCTGTGCCCCTTATTCTTCCCGCCCCAATTAAGCGGTGCCAAAAGGTCCTAAATTTGAATTTCCCTATGACCGTCAATCTACGTGCGGATTTCGCAGCACGGTTTTCCGCAAATCGGCCAATGGGCGGTAAACTAAGGCTTTTTTAAAGAGCAGCCGTCGAAGTGGACCTCAGCGCTCCCGCGATGCACAGTGCCGCTAGGCGCTGAACCTTCTCCATTGGCCCGAGGCATAAGGACTTTTTTGCTGCATTCCAGCACTCCAAAGCTCCATAGAGCAGTATTGGGCTGACTATTGCTGTGTAGCAGCAATGCATCAGAGCAGGTGACAAACCCCAAGCGACTCCCAGCATTCTTTTACATGCATAAAGGGCGTTATACTATGTTCAAATTGACGAGTTAAACATGCTAAATGGGCTTGAACCAGTTAAATGAACAAAACATGTTCATAAACAAGTTAAATCGCATGCAATTGTTGTTGGAAAATTGAACCAGTTAAATCATTTAACTCGTTTGAAAACCAGTTCAGCGCAGAGTTGTATCAGAAAGCTTTCTGCTTCAGCCAATCAGAATGAGCCAAAAGCTTTCATTTGACATGCCAACAGGGTTAGAGGTTTACTACGGTCGTAGTAGATTTACTACGGTTTCAAAGAAAATCTGAAACTTACTTCGCTACTCCGCTTTACCTACGATCTGCTACGTTTTTAATTCCAAAATAATAAAGTACGTTTTTTTTAGTATCTAAACTAAAAAAAGAAAAACATAAAATAAAATTGTTTTTCTTTTTAATACAAACATGAATTGATGAATTCAGGTAATTTTTAAGGTATAATATAAATAATATTCGACTAATTTGTATTTTTATGTAGCACATACTATATCTAAACAAAAATATGCCTCATAAAGGTATTCTTTCTGGAAAATGGCATACATTTCGTAATTTTTCCACGATAACAATAGTTGAAATGGTATTTTAGAGATAGTTTTATCCACTCATTCGCTAAAATATGCAACACTTGCTTGAAATATTAGATGATAACTCTGTCATTAAAAATCCATTTGGCTCCTTACTTTGGCTAAAGAGAGATTGTAGAGTCTAAGGTTTACAGGGTAAAGTTCCAGGGAAACAATTGGAGGATAGCGTAACGCATTTTCGGCGAATATAAAATAAGGATCGGCAGCCATTTTTGCATACTTATCTGAAAAAAATGTCTCTTTAGATTATAACGTTCTCCAGTAAACGAACGACCTATAAAAACACTACTATGGAACATTATTTTCAGCTACGATTTTTCCGATTTAAGCTTGCCGGAGTTCTAACCCTGCACGCCATTTATTTGAAATCAACTGTCAAAGTTAACTCGAAATGTTCAATGTGGACGACTGTGTTTTACAAAAAGCTTTTTTTCATTTAACAAGTTAAATGGGGCCAATTTGAACGTAATATTACTGTCCTTCTGCTGGTGAAGCATGTAAAACTATAGGACGAGTAGCCTGTCAAAATGTGGGTTTATGTTTGAAATGTTTTGCTAATTTTCATACTAACAAGTAAGAAAGTCTAAGTTCGGGCGGAGCCGAACATTAAATACCCGGCGCAAGTATTAAATATATGTTTTCCACCTTTCCGAAAGCTACCGCTACATGATAAGCCGGGGTGTATACATTTTAAGTAAATTAGCGTCCTTAAATTTCGAAATATTGAAATTTCAAGCATATCTGAAATTTACCGTTATATGAAAAGC
>NW_023458555.1:82758980-82760206 GCF_013731165.1 Rhagoletis pomonella | reverse complement strand
TCTTAACGTATTTATCGACAAGAACAATCTCATCAGAGTAGGCGGAAAATTGTTAAGATTGTAGTAAACATAAATTTACCTCCCTCTTATTTCAATATGAACATGCTATTTCACATCACCGCCACTAGGCGGTAGGAACCTCGCTAGGAAAATTGTAAGGCAAATTAAAGGCTGCCGTATGAGGGGAAAGACCGTAAGTCCACTAATGGGGAATCTACCACCCGAACGTTTAGAAGGGGGTTTTCCATTTCTGAACTGTGGAGTAGACTACGCCGGTCCGTTTTTAATTTTAAATAAGAGACGTAGAGGTGCCAAACTCGAAAAATGCTATTTATGTTTATTCGTGTGTTTAGCGACTAGAGCTTTGCATTTGGAATTGGTCACTAGTTTATCGGCTGAAGGTTATATGTTGGCATTGAAAAGATTTATTTCCCGTCGTGGAAAACCTTTAAACATTTTTTTAGACAATGGTAGGAATTTTGTAGGTGCTCTTTCGAACTTTTTCGAGATAGTAACCAATCGATTCTTGACTTTGCCTCTGATAATCAAACAGACTTCAAATTCATACCACCAGCCGCACCACATTTCGGAGGCCACTGAGCCAGCCGGTTGCTTGGAATTTTTCTTGTCATCTCCCTTTTGTGCGTGCATTTGTTTATTTCGTTTGGCCCCCTTGTGTTGTCGTTGCGCACGGTAAGTGCATTTATTTGGGACATTAGGTAGGTCGGCTTTTGTAAACAAAAGGTAAGGTGACAATGTCATAAATATAAAAGAATTTATTGGCTTCAGTGCACAATGATGTGTACACTCATGTTAAAATGAATAACACTTTTATTTTTTTATGAACTATATTTTATTTATATACCAAAATATTGTTGAAAACAAGTACTCTGGCGTTTTAAATTTGTGCTAGGCTGGGGAGAAATCTTGCAAACACCATATCGTGCGCGTAATAGGTGATGCTCACTTAACTTATGAAGAGTTTAATACACTTTTAGTACAAATTGAAGCTATCCTAACTTCTCGCCCTATGTATCCTATGTCTCCAGATCCTAACGACCCTTCTCCTCTCACACCCGCACACTTCTTGATTGGTCGACCCTTGACGAGCTACGTTGAAAAGAATCATTATACTACTGGGCACAGGCTAATTCGCTAAAAAGGTGTCGAGCAGTTGAGGCAGTCCTTTTGGAGAAGATGGTCTACAGAGTATATATCAGAGCTTC
>NW_023458555.1:82757128-82758880 GCF_013731165.1 Rhagoletis pomonella | reverse complement strand
TCATTCCTCGAACATTCTGCCTATTTCTCGTTGTTCGCTTTGTGTTGTCGCAGTATTCGCCACACTATTTATATGAAAATAATAAAATATAAGCACCGTAACCATCTGCCGGCTGGCATTTCAAAGATTTGGTTCTATCGAAACGGTGCCCAGTTATTAAACAAATGAGTTTTACCAATTTAAATTTTGTAAAATTTTAAATCTACTAAATTTTTCGTATGCAAAAGTTTCTATAACTAATAGTATTAGTTACTAAAACTTCCGAGATTCATTATTCCACTATACGTATAAGCAAAATAGACCAAAAGACCTATGCACAAAAAATACCAATTTTAGTACATTTATAAAAAATGTAGCAACTATAATTGAGCGCGACGCACTAATACCACGTCATATAAAAATATATAAACAATGCAGAAAAATGTGTTAATTTTATTACTACATGGCCAAATTTTGCAGGAATCAATAAATATACAAACATTGATTAATTAGGAACACGTAGTAATAATTTTGGACATGTATCCCTTTAGATAAGTACGATTTTTAGCACATGAAAAATTGGATATATTAACAGTGTTTGCAATTTCATGTAGACCAAAAGGAAGGTGTGCAGCAAAGTGAATTTTTGGACTTGCCATTTTAAAAAGCCATGCAGAGTGCATATTTATATTTGTGGACGGTAGCCCACCACCATAAACTCCACAGCTGTTGACTCCACAGTTTTTATTTGATGACTTTTGTACCATTTCCGAGAGGATGCATGAGTGTGGCTTTTTTGGAAGCAAATATTCTATGTCAGTAAAACATAATTTAAGCTGAACTTTTAAATGTATAATAACTTGGGCACTGTTTTGTATTAGGTACGTAATAACGCGGTAAGATGCCGCTTGAATTAGCGCCTGGCGACCTTATCCACTGGTTCATTACCTCATACCAGCACTAAAAGAATTAGGTACTGTGGTGTAGTTAAAAAAATTTAATTTTATAAAATTTTAATTTTATGTATTTTGAGTTTCAAAGAAGAAAAATTTCTGAAGTAATCAAAAATTTTCTTTTTGATTTACATAAATTGAAAAAGAACTTAATTCAATAATTTCAAAAATAACAAAGTACAAAAATGAACAAAGTCCAATAGTAAATAGTATTAACACTACAATAAATTTTGTCTAATTTCGCATTCTCACTTAATGAATGCCTTTCAATTAAAATTTTCTTAAGTGCAGTAAATTTATTATTTTCGGGCGGATTTTGAATAAAGTCTAAAATCGTTATTATAACTTCTTGCGGAAGTGCAGTAATTGTATGTTCATATTTTGTTGTTTCTTGTGTAATATTTTTGGTACTAAACTGCATTTCCGCATGAGTAAACCACGCTTCCGGACAACTTGTCCAGAATTGTGGTAGTTTGACCGATGTAGCACAAATCTCACTACTATTTCGATCGACATACGGATTTGTTAACTGTTCGTTAAACGTACTATTTTGTAAACCAATAAGAGTTTCATTTAAATTATCTCGTGTAGATGTATGTGTATCATGTTGTGGTGAATGAAACATTTTGATTATTTGAATTTGAGCAATTATCAAAATACCTCAGAAAAGGGAAGTTTACAATTAAAAAAAATAAATATATATGTAACATTTAATAAATAACAATTAAATTCTTTTAATTTTTAATACAAATAGTATATATATATATTAGGGTGGGTCGATTTAAAAATCGCTCATTGCTCTGTGAAAATCGTATTCTAG
>NW_023458555.1:82755681-82757028 GCF_013731165.1 Rhagoletis pomonella | reverse complement strand
GATACTTCTAAAAAAAAATTAAACCGTAGCTGTTGAACGGTTTGAAAATTGCATAGAGTTAAATCATAAATATTCATATACAAATGTAAGTGCTAACAGCAATGTTAATTGCTCCTTGTACATACATATGTAACTGCCTTGTACATACTAGAGTCCAGCGCAAGTGTATTTGCCGCATTTCGTTCAATAAGTACTCCTTGCATTGTACTCTACTCCCAACACTTTGTTACTCTTTTTCCGCATACATACACTGCTTGGCGTTGAGAGAGTAAATACTTGACGTACTTGCTATTACTCCACCAAAGTAGGTACTCTACTTTCTCTCATCGCGTACGAGAGATATTTGCTGCTGCCAAAAGGGAGTAGCAAATCTACTCTCTGTATACTTGTAGTACTGTAAGTACTTGCGTATTAAATTTCATTTCTGGTTGTTAGCCCACTAGTTGATATCGTTTGCGGCGCTGGTCAGTGAAATTGAAAGAGTAAAAATAGAATATGGAAATTGACGATGTAAGGAAATGTTTACGGCCTTATTTATAAAAAATAACGTAGATTCAGACAGTTGTTTAATGTGACATTTTCATAAAACTTTTGTATTCAAGCAGCTTTTTAAATCTATGTATGTACTTATACTTTTATGAAAGTATTATTTCTCGTTTCTAATTTTCTATAAAACTATGTGCAGTCATTAACCAACAAATAAGTTGTCAAAAACAACAACTGCTATACGAAATAAAATTATTAGTGGCAAATCAAAATTTTGATAAGTGCCGACTTTCACATTCGATAGTTGGACATGGTAGCGACGAGATGTACGAGTATTTTTTTTTTCTTAAGAGCTGCATACTGATTTAAGAAATTTTTTATAGAAGCAAATTTATTTTCCATTTATTTTGCGTAATTTTATATGAATTTTTAGTTTTTCTTGAGAGCCTTTACAAATAAAAAAAAAATTCGAAATATGTATATATGTACATACATACGCAGCCATATAACTTGATTTCAAGAGAAACGAATTTTCATTGGGCACGTTCAGAAGGCGCAACAGCTCTGTAACTGGTGCGATTGCACCTTGTGAACGCGTTGTTGCGTACTTCTGATCAACTGAATAGTTGCGTGTTAGAGGATCGTAATATTTTTCTGATCATTTGAGACAACATGTTGGTGTGTACCTTTGAGAGTTGAATTTGACGGCTAATGTATGAAGTCGTTCAGAAGACGCATAACGATCACTGATTTTTTTTAGCAACGGTTGCGCTCAACTGCTGCGCCTTCTGAACCTACCCATTGATAGCTTTTCTTTTGATAACACTGTGCGACAGCTCAAATCGGTATTGAGTAAAACCA
>NW_023458555.1:82752779-82755581 GCF_013731165.1 Rhagoletis pomonella | reverse complement strand
TCTTATTTGTGACTTGCTGGTGAGCAGCGCTGTTATGTGGGCAGAAAAATGTAAACATTATGAAATTATGTTTAAATCATTCAAATGCTTAGATACCTAGCAACCTGTTAAGGATATCCGTCTGTCTAAACGTAAGCGTCTTCATAGTCCATCTAAAGAAATTACTTACTTAATTACTGACTTAATTAATCTATCTTCTCCATGTCCTCCAGCATCAGAATCCTCAGCCTCAAAAGAGCGTGTAACGAAATCTGCTTCGGATAATAACGAGCCTGAAGTATCTTCCCCTTCCCCCATTGAAGTGGTGGCATCATATTCAAAGCCTCCACCGGCTTCCCTATCCTCAACTACTAACGGAGTAACTCAACCCCTTCCGCCGGTACTCCAGTCTGATACAAGGAAACTAGTTGTGGTTCAGCCAAAGAAGTCAATCTTTGTCTCTAGATTTTCGAGAGACACTACCGAAGACGATATAAAGCTTCAAGTCTCATAAAAATTAACCCTGTCGACTTAAGCATCATTTAATTTCAAATACGAAAGAAATATTGCTTCATTTAAAATTGCCGTAAATCTAGATAATTTTAATGCGCTGCTTAATAGTTCTTTTTGGCCCTTTTGGAACTTTTTAAAGAATATCCTGAATTGTATCCTGCTCAAACGTTTTCTACCAAATGCAAGCATTAAGTCGTCCATCATATCACAGTTTCTGGTAGCCCTGTAAAGGCTCGCCCAAGAAGATTGGATCCGCAAAATCTTGCTATAGCTAAAGCCGAATTTCAATACCTTTTGAACAACGGAATCATTCGCCAAGCAGTAGTAATTGGGCTAACCCACTGCACGTGGTACCAAAAGCCGATGGAACTTGGAGACCACGCGGTGATTACCGAGCACTACGAGATACCGTATCTGAGTGATTTTACTATGGAAATGGCGGGTGCTAAAATATTTTCAAAATTTGATCTTATGAAAGCGTATTACCAAATCCCCGTAAATCCTGAAGATATCCCTAAAACCGCAGTTATGACTCCCTTCGGTCTGTTCGAGTTTGTGAGAATGCCCTTTGGGTTATGTAATGGGGCTCAGACCTTCCAGGGTTTCATGGACGAAGTTGTCAGAGGTCTTGATTTTGTTGTTGTTTATCTTGATGATGTTTTGGTTTTTTCGTCCCATCCTGATCAGCACTGGAAGCACATGAGGCAACTATTCGACCGATTTAAAACTTATGGTATAGTTGTTAACGCTGGAAAATGTGAACTGGGACTATCAGAACTTAACTTTTTGGGACACAAAATTACCGCTTCTGGTATTGGTACAATGCAAAAGAAAGTAAGCGCAATTGTGGATTATACAAAACCTTCAACAATCAAGTATTTAAGAAAATTGGGGCAAAGAAGAATGACATGCGACCTATTTCTTGGAATACAAAAACCGTTTCTGCTTTCGAGAAAGTAAAAAACGAAGTATCCCAAGCTGCAATTCTTGCTTTTCCTCTACCAGATGCCGTCCTTGCACTTAAAGTGGATGCTAGCAACTATGGCATGGGGGCGTCGCTAGAGCATTACGTTAATGGTGACTGGCAACCTCTAGGATTTGATTCTAAAAAGCTTGCCCACGCTCAAGTAAATTATAGTACTTATGATCGGTAATTGCTTGCAATCTACTCCGTAGTAAAATACTTTCGCTATTTCATGGAAGGACGACAATTTCAAATTTTCACCGATCACAAGCCTTTGATTTACGCATTTCAGCAAAATTTAAATAAAGCATCTCCACGTCAATGTAGACAACTGGATTTTATTTCACAATTTTCAACAAATATGGTTCATATATCTGGCGTAGATAACGTTGTGGCTGACGCTCTATCCAGGGTCGAATCCAATGATTTTAAATGCATTGATTATGAGGAAATGGCACGAGTCCAAAAAGAGGACGTGGAGCTGCGAAGTAGTTGAAGCCGCAGACTGAAGGAAGTTGCTTATTGAAAATAATCAATCTACCGGACAGTGATATTCAAATTTACTGTGAAGTATCATCAGGTGTAGCACGACCGTATGTACCACTTAAATTTCGCAAAGTAGTTTTCAAAAATATGCATCATTTAGCACATCCTGGCATTCGTTCTACTAAAAAGCTAATCACGAAGAAATTTTTCTGGCCTTCAATGAATAAGGATGTAGTGGAATGGACTAGATGTTGTATCTTATGTCAAAAATCAAAAATTTCAAGGCACATTTCAAGTCCACTAGGTAAATTTCCTGTAAGCAGTGGTCGTTTTAAAGAAGTTCATATCGACTTGGTTAGTCCATTACCAATGTCTGAAGGCTATAGTTATTTTCTCACTTGTATCGACCGATTTAGTTGATGGCCGGAAGCATTTCCTATTATGAATATTAAAGCTGAAACAGTTTGCAAAACGTTTTGACTTTTGGGTTTGTCGTTTTGGATGCTCAAATATACTTATTTTAGAGGACGTCAATTTGTATCATCACTTGTTCGTGATCTCGCGAAGTTTCTTGGAGCAAGACATAATATCACCACAGCGTTTCACCCAAAATCCAATGGTTCAGTTGAACGTTTCCACCGCACTTTAAAGACTGGATTAATTTATAATGAAAATTGACAACGGAATTCAACGCTTAATTCTGTGCTTTTAGGAATTCGTACTTCCTTAAAGGAAGATCTGAAAACTACTTCTGCTGAACTTATATATCGAGAAGCTATTCAACTTCCAGGAGATTTCTTTCAACCACAACCAATTGGAGATCCTACAAGTTTCGTTTCAACTTTAAAAACAATTATGAA
>NW_023458555.1:82749785-82752679 GCF_013731165.1 Rhagoletis pomonella | reverse complement strand
TAAATTGTTTGTTGTACAATAAAGTTAATTGTACTACAATTTGGTCACCGTTAGCATTTATTTAACAATCCAGCGATACGAACCGAGAGATTTGGGAAATCCGGACGAGGTTTAAGGATAATCGTAACAATTGGTGTCAGAAGTGGGATTGTTAAATAAATCCCGAAGGATAAACTACTGAAAATGGTGAAAATTCAGGACTTAAAGATTGAGGAACTCAAACAGGAAATGGAGAAGCGAAATTTAGCAACCTCCGGAAGAAAAGTGGAGTTACTATCACGGCTGCGAGAGGCTATGGAAGCAGAAGGCATCGACGTGGACAAATACGACTTCCAGGGTAAACTAGACGATGCATCCGCAAAGGATGAACAGAAGGATGAGGCCGCTTGTTCGTCGAAGGAAGTGCAGCAGACATCCGGGAAGGTTGAAGAACAGCAAAAGTCCCCAAGTTCATCAACAGCTATGGACATGAACACGTTATTGGCTGCCATGTCACAGATTTCATCCCAGTTGCAAGTGCAGGAAACACGCATATCATCGCAGCTAGATGAAAAGATTACTCAGCTACAAGAGAATTTATTCAAAAATAACTCGGAACTCAGAGAGACAAGATAAAATCGAGGAACGACAAGATAAGATCGAAGCGCTTATTAAGGAAGAACAGGACAAAGTCGAAGCTAAGGTGGATGAAGATCGTCTCCGGGGTTTGCAGTTGAATCGTCCAGCTAATCCGACGAACGCTCCCAAGGTAAAGACTCCATCCTTTGATGGCACTATTCCTTTCCAGGTCTTTAAGCTCCAGTTTGACAAGACAGCTACAGCAAATCATTGGAGCATGGAGGATAAATCCGCTGCGTTATTCGTCGCATTAAAAGGACCTGCAGCGGAAATCTTGCAGACTATTCCTGATTGTGAAAGGAACAGTTACGATGCGTTAATGGGTGCAGTGGAAAGACGTTATGGTAGCGAGCACAGGAGACAGATTTACCAGATGGAGCTGGAGAATCGCTGCCAGAAATCCAACGAGACTTTACAGGAATTCGCCTCCGAGAATGAAAGGTTGGCTCATTTGGCAATTGGAGATGCATCTGGTGAGCACCTCGAAAGAGTAAAAATCCAGAGGTTCATCAACGGAATGCGGGACATGTATACCAAGCGAGAGACGTACGCGAATCCCAAGCCAACATTTGCTGAAACTGTCTCGTATGCTCAGACGCGTGAAACGGCGGCGCTGCTAAGTAGACCAGCCTACAAAGCACATCGCGTGGAAGTGGAGACACCGGACGAGACAAAGGAAATGCTGAAGAAGCTAATGCAACTGCTGGGCGAGAAAAAGCATGGCTCTGGCAAATGTTTTAAATGTGGAAAGCCAGGCCACTTCGCCCGCGATTGCAGTGCAAGTTCCAGTGGGCTCAACAATTCAGCAGGACGCAAACGCAGGGCTGAAGGAGACGAAGCGAACTCCAATCAGTCGTTAAACTGAAACGAGCCAGCAGGAAGGGCCGCGTGCTGGCTCCAGATGTTGAAGGGCCCATAATCTCCGTCTCACAAATTGGCCGGAATGCGAGCAACCTCACTATTGGTGGATGTGTGAATGGGCAGGAGATAGTATTGACAGTGGATACTGGAGCGACACATTCCATTATTCGACCGGATTTGGCCACTTTTTATGTGAAGCCACTACCTGGAGCAAAGCTGCAGACTGCAACTGGTGAATGCACCCAAATGTTAGGAGAAGTACCATGCGAGGTAATAATCGACGGTTGGGCCTCGTACACTAAGTTTATAGTGGCAGACATTGTGGATGAAGTCATCATCGGCGTGGAGTTCTTACTTGGCCAAGGCATGAAGATTGACCTCCAGAGAATGATCCTGACAGATCGTCACAGGAAAGTGCCACTTAGGGTTGGTTACGACAGCCAGTGCTGCAGCAGACGGTTAGTCTTAGAGGAAGTGTCGAAGATTCCACCAGAAACAGAAGCGATTAGTTGGGCGGAGGTTGGCAGTGATAGAGACGGAGTGGTTTCGTCAGGAGAAGGAAGCGGTTCACCGATACGGGAAAAGCGTGACGGTTCCGCCAGCTCAGTGAAGAAGAGGTCGCAACAAGGAAGTGGTCAGGGCGAGCCAGGCAGTGTTTCCTGCAGGAGGAAAGCCTCTGAACCACGTTGCAATGGTGATACGCCGGTGGCCGGAAATGGAAGCGGCTGTGGAAGCAGTAGGCGCGCTTTGGAGTGTCCCGAAAAAGGTGGTCGGCAAAGGCGAGCAGTTAAGCCGGAAGCCAAGGTTGAAATTATACATGTCCGGTCAATGAAGTTAGCATCGGCGGAAGAGCGAGATACGAAACGATGGCGGAAGTTTCGGCGTAAGGATCCGGATGTAGCAAGATGTGCTAAAGGCAGTGCAGCACGAAGGCGGGAGTCTGGGTGTCATGGACAGATGATGAGGCATAGATCTGGCGAAAAGGGTGCCCATGAGAAGAGACATGGTCTGGTCACCACCAGTGGCCGGCAGAAGCACGACCATGTGAGATGGGCACCACCGGAGATAAGCTGGAAGCAATGTCCAGTAACGCATCGAGCCGAGAGGAGCTACAGGACGGTGATTCGGTGTTGTTGCACATGCCGCAGCCGAAGAAAGGCTTCACCTCCAAACAACATCGTAACTGGAAAGGTCCATATAGGATTGACAAACGGCTGAAGGACGCAGTGCATCGAATCCAGACAATGGGGAGACCGAGGACCAAGATGAAAGTGGCCCACTTGGAAAGACTTGGAGCGGTTGGAGCGCAAAGTGTGTCTGATCGGGACGATCAGACTTAGGTGGAGGGCAGTGTGGCGAATACTGCGGCAACACAAAGCGAACAACGAGAAATAGGCAGAATGTTCGAGGAATGA
>NW_023458555.1:82742912-82749685 GCF_013731165.1 Rhagoletis pomonella | reverse complement strand
GTATGGGATCTAAAACCAAAAAATAACCACGAACTATGGGCCGCGCATGGCAGTCAATACCTCAGGAAAGATGTCAACGCCTCGCAAACTCCAAGAGAAATCGTTATGCGGCAGTGATTAAAAACAACGGTCATGCTACCAAATACTAAGTAATTGCGCTAAATAAAATGATAAACAAAAAATTTTCAGGTAAAAGTGTCACCGTTTTTGAAATATTTACATTTTTTCGAATTTAAAAAAAATCGTGCCTCTTCATGTGTTATCTTTAACTGCAACTACAAACCGGGAAATACTTAGTAATTTTTTTATGTAAAATACTTCCAAAGTTGCCTCTCCATACTCAAATACAATGTAGTTAAAATAAATTAAGGAACCATCATAAAATTAGGACTATTTCTGGATTTTTAACTTTTTGATATTTTATTCCCCAACTTTGACTATCTCGGGTGAAAAAAAATGTACTGAGCTATAACTTTACATTACATAAAAAAATTGCTCATTTAATAAAGATTTCAGAAAGGTGCCACACTTACTGTTTTGAATAGGAAAAAAAAGTTATAGCCGCTTTTGTGGGTAAAGGACTGAGACACGTCATGGAAGTATTCATGCAAACACTGGAGGAGAAATACATGAAAAACCTATCGACCAACCTAGGAGTAAAATTCTACGCGAGATATGTCGATGATGTAATATGTCTAATAGAGGGAAACAAAGAGAAACAGATACTAGACTATGTCAACAAACAACACTAGAATATAAAATTCACCATGGAAACGGAAGAGGAAAGAAAGATTAACTATCTGGATTTAACAATTAAAATAAACGATACCACGAACAAGATAGAGTTCGAAATATACAGAAAACCAACAGCCACAGACACAATTATACACAATAGCTCAAACCACCCACAACAACACAAAAATGCAGCATTTAGACAACTAATAACGAGGCTTGAAAGGACCCCTCTAACAGAAGAATGCTACAAGAAGGAACTGGATACAATATATGCCATTGCGGAAAATAACGGATATAGGAGAGGCCTGGTGGAGAAGTTAAGAAAGGACACAAAATCGAAAAAGACTAGCAAAGAGGAAAACAATAAAAAAACTTGGGCAGTTCTAACTTACACAGGAAAGACATCTTACAAACTTGCCAAATTCTTTCATAAGTACGACATTCAGACATCATTTAAAACAAGGAACACAGTGGGAAATATATTGAAAGAGAAAATAGCGAGGGAGACCCGCTAGATAAACAGGGTGTTTACAAGTTAACCTGCGAGTGCCGACACAGTTACATAGGACAAACAGGGCGAAATATAAGAACAAGGTATCGAGAACACATAAGGGATTATAATAAGAAAAAACGAAAACCAGAGGCTGCAATAGAATCGAACTTCGCGAATCACATGATCAAAAATAAATGCACACCAATGAAGATTGGACAAACAACAGAACTTCTCCGTGTACAACATAAAGGACAAAGATTGAATATATTAGAAAATATGGAAATATATAAACAGAAGACCTTCAAAGGACAAATAATAAATGAGCAAATAAATACTGTATCGGACGTACTGTTTGAACCTCTAAAACTACTGTACAAGAAGAAGAATGACAACAACAAAATATTAAGGACAGATATGGAAGGGAACACACCAACTGCAAAAACAAAGGGGGTAAAAATCACGGACTTCTACCTGTCGTCAAAAACGAGCATATAGGTTATGTTGAATAAAATCTACATAAACACAACACTCAAAAATACCGACAATGACACAATAAATATAAAATCAGAAATAATGTTTTTAAACCACCTACTTTGGGACTCAATTCCCATTATATATCCTCGCTTTAATTTCGTTGGCACACTTTGCTGTTAAGGTAATTGTAACACTCTTTTAATAGCGATTTATTTACACGTGTTTAAACATTCTACTTTGAAGGCTTGACGAACCGGTAGTTTTGCCACCCAGCTTTTTTCATTATATTCTCTTGATTTCCTAAGGTATTGCCATTACGAAAATATATATGCCTTTTGCAACTTCTTATTTTTCTTTTTTTGGTTTTCTGCCAAAAAAAATTTATTTTGGACCATAGTGCGTTGGAAGACTCGGGCTTTCAACAGGATGATGTTGGGAGTGGACATAGCTATCGGATGGCCTTTCGGATGACTGCGGTTGCAGTCTTTAGTACAGAAACACGTGCCACTCCATTTTATCCATATATTAGTTCGGTGACTTGCTAGCGGCCATTTGAAAGGAAGAACCTTCTCGTCTTTCACTAAAACGACGTCGTTAACGCCGATCGCGGATTCCTGCGGGCACCACTTGGAACGCTGCTGCAGGAGAGTCAGGTACTCCTCTCGCTAACGGGCCAAAAATATCTGCTGGTAGTACGTTATGCGCTGCCATTGATCCAAACGATTAAAGTTATTCTTCGTGACATCCGGTTCAATATAAGAAGAGAGCGGCGCAATACCAATAAAGTGCGCTTGCGTTGAAACGTCTAAACCGGCCGGATTTTTTGAAAGAGGAAACTAAGGTCTTGAGTTAATGATTGCCGATATGTGGCAAACAAGTCTGCGCTCATCGAAATTTAACAAAGACGAGCCAACAGAACGACAGAAGTGATATTTTGCATTTTTCACGGCCGCCTCCCAAAGTCCACCAAAGTATGGAGAACGCGGTAGAATGAAACGCCAGTCTATGGTATTGGCAAGACAAAATGCATGAACAGCTTGCACATGATTGTCGCTCAAGAATAATCGTTGTAATTCAGCCATCTCATTCCTTGCGCCGACGAAATTAGTTGCATTGTCTGACCATATACGTTTGGGGCGACAACGCGTTAGGATGAAACGTTTTAGTGCATTTAAGAATGCCTTCGTTGACAAGTCTGCTACAAGCTCCATGTGCACAGCCTTCGTGGCGAAGCATATGAATATGCAGATATAACATTTTATTGGTTGCCTGTTGCGTACTTCATTTTTGTAAAAGAATGGCCCACAATAATCAACGCCTGTGACCATAAATGCGTAAGAAGAATTTACCCTATCTTCCGGAAGGTCAGCTAAATGCGGTTTAGCTCGAAAACATTAAAAGCATTTGCTTACAGCCTCGAAACGGTTTGCCTCCCAGCAATGGGCCAATACTGCAGCCGAGTGCATGCTAGTAGGGACCCGGGTGTAAGTTGCGCCTATGAAAATGCATAATGATTGCATGAGTGATAGGATGCCTCGTAAGCAGTAAGAGTTCTTCAGTCGTCCACCCACGCGAAGCAGTCCATAACTATCGATGAATGGTGAAAGCTACCCAATGCAGCTAGATGCTTTCACACGTTGGCCGCCTTGAAGGCATTTGAGGTCATCTTTGAAGTGAACCATTTGGATGTAATTTTGTGCCATGACGGAGGCAATCAACAGTCAGTCCAGAGATCCTTATGCGATGCTGAAACTTATAAACGTAAGCGAAAACATGTTGTATTTTTTTGAATGAGTTGACAAATTTACATCTAAGCGTTATATCGATGGGCTCAGACGTGGCGACCAATACACTTTTGCGCACCTCCGGAAGTTGTTTGACTATAACGCAAGACTTTGGCCATTTGGTTTTATCTTCAGCTAGAAATTCCGGTCCATGAATACAAAGCGAAGAGTCGATGAGGTCACTTGGAGTTGCTCCTCTTGATAGAATATCAGCAGGGTTTGACTTCTTAGGGACGTAGTGCCATTCCGGTCCCGTCGTCAACTCCTGTATAGTAGCTATGCGATTAGATGTAAAGATTGGAAATCTTGATGGTTCGTCGCGTATCCACGATAAAACTACACCTGAATCGGACCAACAATAACATCGGCACGAGAAAAATTAAATTTGAGCTATTTCATGCATGAGATGCGCCAGCAGGGTGGCACCGCTCAACTCCAGCCTTGGAACCGTAAGAGATTTTAAAAGCGCTATACGCTATACAAATTTTGAACATAGTAAGTGCACCTGCTTTCTTCCCTGGCTGACCGACACAACATAAACACACGCTCCGTATGCTTCGATGCTGGCGTCGCTGAAGCCATGAACTTCCCATGTGCTCTTCTGCTGAATTGACAAACGCGGAAACTTTAGTTGCGGTACGCGCACAAACTAAGCCACGATGACTGTAATGATGAACGCAAGCTTTCATCCCAGTCGAACTTTTCTCTCCAAATTTTTTGAAGAAATATCGTAGAAATAGCGAAGATCGAAAATCAAATGCAACTCATAATAAGGGCCAATGTGTTGAACAACTTAGGTTATTTGGAGGGTCGTCGCATAAGCAAATCATTCAATGAGTACCCAGAGGGTGAAGCGAACCGTCGAATACAACGCGGAGCTTCGTAGTTGTGCTGTCCTCTTTTAAAACCCAGTGGTATGGTAGAAAGTACTTACAATGCCACAGATTGTCTGAGATAACCAGTGACATATGGTTTAAAGCCAAGTACTCCTGTATGAATGCCACATATTGTGCCTTCCGCTGTGGGTGGCGCTCCAACTTTCGCTCTAGATGGAGAAACCGTCGAAAAGCTTGTTGATAAGAGTCACCCAAAAGATCAATGTTAAATTTTGCAGGTAATCGAACCGAATAATTCCCGGTAGACAAGCGAACATAATTTGCCTTAAAATGGGCTTCGCAATCGAGCTCCTCCTTGGAGTATTTGGCGACACATTCACAGCGACTTTCAACCTCCCAAAAACGACGTACAAGTTGATCGATATGAATATTGGATTTTCCCTCTATATCAAGCGACTGCGATTCACCACCTGCTACTACCACCCTAACCTATTTTCTGCAGGAGAGGTAGGCCATGAGCTAACTTTATTTGACCAATGCATAGAAGGTCATAGAAGAGACTGGGTCCAATAAGCATATCTAAAGTAAATTGAAATTGAAATTGAAATTCGTCGTGGCTTGAAAAACTCCCGATCAGCCAAACGAATATTCGAGGGTATATTCCAATGAGAATTATTCAACGTAAGACTCGGTTGATTGTCCGTAATGTTAGGAGCAACCAACGCTGAAATGCAAGTGGAATACTCCCAATTTTAAAACTGAATAGCAATGTTGATAGAAAAACCATTAGAGGCGAAGTTGGCATCACCAAGACCCGATACACATGTGGTAGACTTGGTTTTGCGCAACTGCAATTGAGCGAGACGGGATGTAACAATATGCAACTGCGATCCGGAGTCGAGCAGTGCACGACATGGTACCCATGTACCTGCGTTGTTCTTTACATTGATTAGAGCAGTTGCCAGAAGCACAACATCAGGACTGAGATTCTGCGCAGATGTGGCAGCTGACGGTCTTTGTGACATTGCAGCCAAACAGTGATGTGCCACTGAAGTTGAAACGGTTTGCGAAGGATCTTGCGATGATACCTGTGAATATGAGGTACCCTGCACTACAGAGGGAGCGCTTTGTGATTTAGTGGAGTCAATATGTGACGTGATGTTTGACTCCGCAAACACGACATAAGCCAGCATTGCACGCTCGATGTTGATGGCCTTTTCTAAGGCAGTTTAAGAACAAGAAAAGTTTCTTGGCCTCCTTAAGACGGAGTTATGGCGACAAATTTGTAAAAAGCGTGCATGCATATATAGCGTGGTCTGTGCTGGCACAGAAAACACAGCCATTGGTTGAAGCGTTAGTAGTGATAAACGATTTTCGACTATGGTTAGTGATTTTCTACGGTATTTTCCCACCTGAGAGGCACGCGCATATGCTGCCATGGAATGTTCTACGTTCTCCAATTTTTGACAACGCTTCTCCAGGAAAGTTGTAAACTGCACCCATGAGGGTATGAGACACAACGGTGCAGCTTCCTCCCACTTGGCCTGCGTAGCACTGTCAACCTTTTGCAGAAGAGTGTGCACGATTATGCACCCTGCTATTTGCTCCGAATTTTTAGTAGTCTGTAATGCGCGAAGGTTTGCATTTACCTTGTCTGATAACTCACGAAGCTTCACCGCTGACGAAGTGTCCATCCTTTTGATGCCCATAATCTCGGTGATGTGTGCCTGAAAAATAAGACGCTTATTGTTAGATCCATTGTCAAGCAAATCTAAAGCCACCGCATAATTGTTGCCGGTCATCTCCAATGAACGGATTACATCCAGCGCTGGGCCCTTTAGAGATGAACGTAAATGCTGCAGCTTCTCGACATTTGTGAGATAAGGATCCTTATCTATGATACTCAAAAACATTAAGAAAAAATCGGCATATTCCGTGTAACGTCCGCTGAATGTAGGCAATTTGAGCTCAGGCAAGCGTGGTCGACTTTTCAGGACAACCGTTTGACCTTCCAAAGTCGGGTCATGGCGCATGGTCCAACAAGATGGCATTTGGGATTGCTCTTACGAATCTCATGCCGTATACGACACCGAAGAGAAAGCAGTAGCTCTTCGAAAGTTGTACGCAGGGTTCCTCCGATTTCATCAAAATCTGGTTCTTCGAGGCTGTCATGGCCCAAGGTTAACGTGTTGGAAATATGTTCTAGGCACGCCAAGCCTCGAAGCCAAAAACCATTAAATTAAAGAAAGAATTAAAGAAAATTCTGCAAAATTCGCTCTCAGAAAACAGTTGAGTATGCAGTTTTTTAGCCCATTCAATTTTAGTATAATAAAGTGCAAGTATGAAGAAGCTAGGACTTACCATTGATTTTTGGGAGTTTTTTTTGTTGAAGGTGTCGCACATTTTTTCCATATAAAAAAATTATCAAACATTATTTTATATGCAGAAAAG
>NW_023458555.1:82741807-82742812 GCF_013731165.1 Rhagoletis pomonella | reverse complement strand
TTTTCCATATAAAAAAATTATCAAACATTATTTTATATGCAGAAAAGGAGCGACACCTTCAAAAAAAAAAAAATTATTGCTAAAAATCAATGGTAAGTCCTATCTACCTCAAACTTGCACCTTGTTATACTAAAATTGAATGGGCTAAAAAACTGCAAACTCAACTTTTTTCTAGAGAGCGTAAATAAAAGTGCAATAATTGAATGGAATTTTGCAGCATTTTCTTTAATTTTGCACATGGTTTGAAGGTTGATTTTTATAAAAAATTTGCGAAGAATAAAATATTTAAAAAATAATTGCCCGTATTGTAAAAAATCGCTATACCTAAACTTTATTAACTGACTGTACTTGCATATCGATGGCTGAGTGGAAGATCGACCTATCTCGGCAGCCAGTTCGAAAACGCTCTATCTCAAAAAACTTTTAAAGAACGCCCTTGCTACGCATAAGGCGAAGGGCCAGCACAAAACGAAATGAGAACGAGTAAGTACTAGTACTAAAATTAAACAGTTAGCAAGTAGCTTTGGTTTGTAGCAGGGAATATACGGTTATAACTTTTATTATAAAAATCACTTTTTAATCGTTATTAACTGAGATTTATTTTTTGCTCAAAACATAACGATTATTTTTTGAGTTTAATTTTTTAATCAGAAAATAATCATTGTTTTGAGTTTTATTTTTGCTCGGAAAATAATGGTTATTTTTTGAGCTTTATTTTTTTCTCGGAAAATAGTCTTTCTTTCTTGAGACACAGACACTCACAACCTATATTGAAGGATCAAGCTAATGATGAAGATGAAGAACAGGACAAAGTTAAAGATAAATAAAAATACAAGGATAAAGATAATGATGAAGATGAAGATGAAGATGGGGCCGAAAATCAAGACAAAGATGAAGATGAGGATGAAAATGGAGATGAGGATGAAGGTGATCTTCATCTACATCGTCTTCATCTCCATCGTCTTCATCTTCATCTTCATCTTCATCTTCATCTTCATCTTCATC
>NW_023458555.1:82739091-82741797 GCF_013731165.1 Rhagoletis pomonella | reverse complement strand
CTTCATCTTCATCTTCATCTTCATCTTCATCTTCATCTTCATCTTCACCTTCATCTTCATACATCATCATCATCATCATCATACATACAGTGTTAATTTTGACCGGTACTGCTATGCAAATACTTCTGTGCGCGCCGTCTTCAGCTCGTAAATAATAGGGTATTCTCTGAGTCTTGCAAAGCAATTGCAGGGTGCATAGATCGCACGGTAAACACCGGGTTTCGTATGGGACAGCCTAATAACATTTTATTTTTATTTTTTTTTTTGTGATAATTGTCAAAATTAGCACGCAGCGAAATAAAGTGAGTAATTAAATATGACTGGCTACCACGATTGAGAGAATATTCTATCATTCTTGACTGGCTACAACTAGGAACAGCGGCCTCTTCAAATAAGGAAACGTAATTACATGCTATTCAGGAGAAAGCTTTTGAAGAAGTCACCCGGGAACTAAACAGCACTGAGAGCCTCATCATCCGTGATTCCTATAATTCAAATGCTTATAAAAAACGTGGTTCCTTTTTAACAAAATAACAAGATTTTAATCAGATTCGGCTGGCATGCACGACTTTTAAAAGATAATTTTCTTCGAAATTTTCATTCCTGGAAAACAATCTATTTGCCATATCCAACTATTAGAAAGTCGCTATATGTCTGTAAGCACATATTTTTCAAACCTGTAACAGGAGAAAAGATAAAAAATGAATTACAAAATCTAAAATCGAAAAACGCTGACGACAAATTCCAAATTCTGAAACAACCAAAATAATGAGAATGAAGGATTCTATGGAAAAAGCTGTAAAAAACCTGACACATCTGGTTTGGCTTGTAAGCGATGTTTAAACAACGGCCTTGCCATGATGCTACATTCTTCAAGTGAAGACGAAAGTCAGTAGGATACACCCAATATTGTCCGTCCCGATGTAATTTCCAAAAATAAATTATTCTTTCACCGCAATAAAAAATGGATATAACTGAAAGTCCTCTCAACTGATGCAGCGTCAATCAAAAAGAATTTAAAATATTGCCAAGCTAGCAGTTATTTAGGCGCAGGTTTGATTTACGACCCTTTAAGAAACCGGCTGTAACCTGAAAAGGCACTACTTTTTATTAAATATAATATTCCATTTCTTAAATTCAATCAGTAAATAAAGGCAACATTATTAAAATTGCCTAACTTTTTAGTTTTTTTACGTAACTAAATTATTTCTTAAAAATACTTGACATCCGCATTCGCATCCGCATTCGAGGATGTTAGGTTTTTTTAGGTGTTTTTTTTTAATATTTGGAATGCTTTTCCTAATTTTTAATAGAAATATAGTCCATTCCGCATCAAATGACATATAAATTAATTATTCAAAGTTTTAAAAAATTTAGGAAAATTCGACAAATTTTCACCAAAATTTTCAACATTTATCCAAAATTTTTGACAATATTTTAAGTATGTATATGAAAAATTAAATATGGGTGTCAAACAAAAGTTTATTAAGAAATCTTTAGTTTGAACATTTGTATAAATAAGCTATATAGTAGTAGTGTTGCCACCAGTCAACTTAAATTATGGGAATTAGAAACATATATTTATATGTATGCAAGGGTTTAGAAAGTTGCCACCTGTTTGAAAAGTTAAATTCAAACTACTTAATAATTTGAATGAATTATTACAATATGGGTATCAATCCTAAAGATTTGAAACGGTGTTCGCAAAATGTTAATCTGATTAACGATTAAAATGTTAATCGCGATTAACGATTAAAATTAATTTATCGTAATCAACTGTACGATAAATGATAACATTTTTTTAATCGTCAGTTGTCGGCCGCTGTGGTGTAGTGGTAAGCAGTGCGCGCTTCCACTCCGCAGGACCCGGGTTCAAACCCTGGTCAAAGCAACATCGCAAAAAATATAGAAAAAAGGTTTTTTCTTAACAGCGGTCGTCCGTCGGCAGGCAATGGCAAACCTCCGATTGTATTTCTGCCATGAAAAACAGCTTCTTATAAAAATACAATCACCGTTCGGAGTCGGCGTAAAACTGTAGGTCCCTCCGCTTTGTGTGACAATATCAAGGCGCACGCCACAAGTCGGAGGAGAAGCTCGGCCAAACACTAACATATGTGTAAGCGCCAATCTATTATTATATTATTATTATTAATCGTCAGTTGTGATTACGATTGATTAATTTTAATCATTAATCGTTAATCAAATTAAAAAGAAAATCTGATTAAGTGGTCTAGTTTGTCTGAATTTGAAACCAAACACCAGTTCTAGTTATTATTTAGCGTTTCACACTTATCAAAAACACATAAGAGTAAAAATTCCTGAAAAGGCCCCTCGATTTTCTCAAAGTAACGAATATTGCAATAAATATTTGCATTCCTCCGTTGGAGTATCCACAAATATATCAGCAAAATATTTCGCCAGTATTCGATTTTTTATATGTATTTTTTTTTTTGTTTTATATTTATGTACCTTATTTTTGTAATAATAAATTTTTGAGCAACCATGACTCTTTAGATATTAAATTTTTTTCATATGCCTACCAGTACTTATGACTAATATTTGCCCATTCCCACGACAGCCGGTTCTACGTACCGGAATGACTCGGGTTTCACCCGACCAAGGGCTGTTGTTTCGGCGATCTAACCCCGTTTAGGTCCACCACCACGATCTTTGGCACTCAAGCCTGTCAAACGATCGTAGGGGAAC
>NW_023458555.1:82716590-82738991 GCF_013731165.1 Rhagoletis pomonella | reverse complement strand
GCACAATGAACGACGACGCACCCACCAGGATTATGGGTAACTGCAGTTGCTCGCCAGACATCACAATAGTCAGCGCTGGTCTGATAAACAGCATAACGTGGCGACCTATGCTGACTCTAGCATCAGACCATCTACCCATAGTCATCTCGATTGATAAACCAACCGACTTTGCCTCCGCCAAACACCGGACCTATATCAACTTTTCCAAAGCTGATTGGAAAGGTTACGCGGAGTTTACTGAAAACACCTTCGCGGCGCTCCCCACACCAACCGACGTCCACCTCGGTGAACGTAAGTTCCGCAGGGCTATCACTGCTGCTGCAGCTCGCTTCATACCGGCAGGATGTATATCGGACCCACGTCCAAACTTCCCTGCCGAAGCGGCTGTTCTAGCTGATGAGCGTGATAGCCTTCGTCAGGCCGATCCCGGAGATCCCCGTATCAGGGATCTCAACGCGGAGATTCGGCAACTTGTGAACGTACATAAGCGGAAGAAGTGGGAGGAGCACCTGAAGACTTGTAATTTCACCTCTGGTGTGAGCAAGCTTTGGTCAACCGAGAGGTCATTGTCTAATCCGACGAAGCACGACGACAGAGTCGAAATTTCCTTCGGCGACCATGCTTCGTCGGACCCGGAGAGATGCGCGAGCTATTTTAGCCGGCAGTTCATACTGCATCCTCCGGTAGACAAAGCCAAGCGTCGAGTGACAAGAAGGCTGCACAAACTGCCAACAAATTGTGCCCCCCTTGCTTTCACTTGCGGTGAAGTTCAGGTGGCCATCGGGAAGGCGAAAGCCTCCAAAGCCATGGGTCCCGACGGAATATGCATGCTGATGCTGAAAAATTTGGGTCCTGCGGGGGTAGCGTACCTAACGGAGGTCCTCAACCTGTCAATGGCCACTCTCATCATCCCAGACATCTGGAAGGTGGGGAGAGTGGTCCCACTGCTCAAACCGGGGAAACCTGCCAACAAAGGAGATTCTTATCGTCCGATAACACTTCTTTCCCCGGTAGCGAAGACACTCGAGGCCTTGCTACTCCCGTACTTCACAAACCACTTGACCCCAGCGAAGCATCAGCATGGTTTCCGTAAAGTGCACAGTACAACAACAGCACTTAACGCCATAAACACTCAGATCACTCGTGGCCTTAACCGAAACCGTCCCTGTGAGAGAACGATTCAATTAGCGTTGGACTTGTCAAAGGCGTTTGACACCGTCTGCCATTCCACGCTGCTAGAAGATATAGAGGCCTCCTCTCTCCCACAGAGGCTCAAACGGTGGTCGGCAAATTATCTGAGTGGTCGACATTCGTCGGTAACATTTAGAGACAAAACGAGTAAGCAGCGTAAAATAAAACAGGGGGTTCCTCAGGGTGGTGTCCTTTCCCCGCTACTGTTTAACTTTTATATTTCAAAGCTCCCTCAACCACCAGAGGGAGTCTCGATTGTCTCCTATGCCGACGACTGCTCGATCATGGCGACTGGGAATGGAATTGATGACCTGTGTTTGAAAGTAAACGGCTATCTCTCCGAACTTTCTCGCTTCTTCACTGCAAAGTGTCTAGCCCTCTCCCCTACGAAATCCTCCGCGACCCTGTTCACAACCTGGACGAAGGAGGTCAGGCTACCGCTGGGGATTCACGTCGATGACACACCAATTCCGACGGTGAATAACCCCAAAATACTCGGAGTAACATTCGACAGCCTGCTCTCCTTCTCTGCGCACTCAACCGCTATTGTCAATAAAGTACAGAGCCGCAACAAGGTCCTCAAGTCGCTAGCCGGCAGTACTTGGGGCAAAGACAAAGAAACGTTGCTGGCAACATACAAGGCAATAGGCCGGCCGGTTTTGAACTACGCAGCGCCAGTGTGGTCGCCAGGGACTAGTAGGACGCAGTGGACGAAGCTACAGACGGGACAAAATACGGCACTTAGGACAGCGACGGGATGCCTCCTGATGTCGCCAGAACATAACTTGCACGGCGAAGCGCAAATGCTCCCAGTTAAGGAGCACAACATAATGCTCTGCAAGCAGTTCCTGATCGGGAGCCACAGAAGTGGCCACCCAAACAGACAGCTGCTTGCAGAGGAGCCTTCGCCTAGGCACGTCAGGAGGCATCTATATGAACTGACGGACGAAGTCCAGAGGTTCATTAAGCAACCTCTGGACCCGACAGCGTACTGACAGGCCCTGAACGGCATTCACAGGGACTCAGTCTCGAGTTATGTAGACTCTAGACCTGTGAATGCCGTTCTAGGCATACCACCCCCGGACATTGACGAGACAGACACGCACTACACTTGCTCAACTTCGCTCCGGCTACTGCAGCAGGTTAAACTCCTACTTGAGTAGGCTGAATGAGGATGTGCCGAACGAATGTCCGGCATGCGGAGAGACCCCACATGACTCGAACCATCTCTTCGCATGCCCGGAAAACCCGACAACCCTAACGGCCCTGTCCCTGTGGACAGATCCCACAGAAGCTGCACGCTTCCTAGGGTTGCCGTTAGTGGAACTTGACGACAACGACTGAGATACCAACCGATCTGGGCGGGGTTGTTGTAGCCGCTACAACAACAACAACAACTAATATTTGCCAATGCGTCAGAATGAATTATGTATGTGTATGTTTTTTCAGCAAATAACATAAGTAGTTAAGTATTCAATAACATTGCATCATTATTTGATATATATAGTGCTTATAATGCCCAAATATCGACAATTTTTGACTATTTATTTCATTATTCCTTAATTTTATTTATTTGTTTTTTGTTGTTGTTATTTTATCGCCTTATAACAGTTATATTTAACAATTTTTAATGAGCTTGAGGCCGTTTTTAATGAAAAATTTATTGCGGAAAAGCAACAATAATTTGATCGATAAACGATCCCACTGACTCAGCCAGTTGCCTGCGCACTGTGCTAAGTTCCCCTTGTCAATTCTTGTTGATTTTTTCCACTATTTCATTTGTAAAGCCAACTACAATTAAGCGCAGCTATTCCAGTGCTATTTAAACTTGATCATGTGGTTGTTGGTTTTAGTTAATATTTCTATTATTAGAATGTTTAACTTTTAGGTGTGCTCGTCCTTAAGTTATTTGTGTTTTGTTTGTTGTTTTTATAACAATCATATTCAACAATTTTGATAATATTGAAGATGATATTTTTTATGGAATACGAAGCTTAACGAATTCCAAAAAAGTGGACGTTCTTCAAATATTGTATTTTTTTTCTCAAGCAATGCATTTCGCCGATTTCCGAACCACTTCTACTTCTATTCTATTCAATTTATCATTAAAGTTAGGTCTTTTTCTGAATGAATGCTTTTTCTGGATGAACGGAAAATCACTTCTGTGTCCCCCGTTTTTAAAGCAGGTAACAAAAGCGACATCTCCAACTATCGCCCTATCTCTAAGCTTCCTAATATTGCAAAATTATTTGAAAATATTATTAGTAATAAACTTTCTTTTGCTATAAAACAATTAATATCCCCTTGTCAACATGGGTAGCTCAACCGTCAGTAATTTAACTGTTTAAATTATTGTCTTTCGTCGTTTGTAGCTGGTTGCCAAGTTGATGTCATCTACCTTGTGTACACGTGTATACCACAATCTACTTCTTAAGAAGCTAAATCTTTTTGCTTTTCACTCAAGTATTCTGTCTTGGATCAAGTCCTATCTCTCAAATAGAATAAATAAAGTTGTTGATGGTGTTAGCTCGTACCCCTATATTGCAACATCAGGAGTTCCGCAAGGCAGCATATTAGGTCCTTTGTTTTTTGTTATTTTCATGAACGATTCCAGTGCTTGTTTTAGATATTGTAATTATTGTTATACGCAGACGACCTAAAAGTAAAAAAAAAAAATTGAACGTTCTTCTGATATTCGGGTCCTTCAATTTGAGCTTAATAAATTTTTTGATTGGTGTTTTCATAATAAGTTGTCAATAAATATAAATAAATGTTGTTCTGTAACTTACTGTAAGTCTCGTTCTCCGTTGCTGTCGTCATATACTAGTTGAAATGTTGTCTAAAACTCTAGCTCCAAAATTAAGGATTTAGGTGTTGTATTTGATTCGTCTTTCACATTTGTTGAACATTTAAACTATATTATCTCCAAAGAATTCCTCTAGCATTAATTAAACGCAATAGTGAACAATTCAAAGACCCGTATACAAGAAAGATTTTATATTCTGGCTTTGTTAGCTCTAAACTTAAATATGCCTCTCTCATATGGAATCCTACTTATGAAATTCACCATAAGAGGATAGAACGGGTTCAGAAAAGCTGTTAACCACCGGATTTTGCTACGAATCGTAGAAATAGTATGCTGCACGAGCAAGCTTTTTTGCGTAACTTTGTACGAAAAGAATTCTGTGTCGGAGGCGAAATAAAAGATGTAAATCGATGTGTGTTTGCAAGAAATATTGGTGGTGTTCATTTAAACAGATAAATTTGCCTTTCGCATATACGTATATTTTTATCCACTGTTTTATATAAGCGAGCAAAAAAGAATATTTGTTGCCCCTTATCGAGAAACTTGGGTCCGGTTTAGTTAATATACAACGATATTGGGTTGTTGTATCCAAACGCATAACCCGAATCCAAAAACTTTAACATACACATGTTTTCAAAGGATTCACATTTTATTTAAGATAAATGTTTAAAATTTCCTACCACTAGCTTATTAATAAACTCTGTTTGCACTATGCACTTTTTTTTTTGCAAATTTCGACGTGGGTTCTGCGCAAAAATACTGTGGACGGCGTAGCCGGAGTGATATGCACATGAAATGTTGTATACCTTTGACATGCGGAAGCCCCCCCCCCCTCCCCCCCGCAACACAGAAAGGAAAGTTCTACTTAGTAAGGGTTATAATCCTTAAGCGCGGCCGAAGGCAGAAGCAAGCGCAACAGGTGGTGGACCTAACATAGTGCATGTTTTCAATGGCTTGGAAAAAGGTGTTATTGCATTAACTGGATTGAGAACCAGAGCTTCAGGCATAGGAGGAGTTCTGGCTTATGGTTCAACAATTCAACCAAAAGCGGACATAGATGCGCCCGTTACTATGCCCGACAGCTCCGCATACGTTTGTGAATCCATTGCCATAGCGCCCTACTCTGCTGCTATAATTGCAAATACATCAGAATCCATAATTTTCCTCAAAATATGTAAAATTAACCAATTTTACAATAAACAAGCACATGATGAGTGTTTTTTTAATTCCTTTCCACTTTGTTTTCCTTCATTCAGCTATCTTCGAAAAACAACTCATAGCTGGCAATGCTGCACATGTTTCCGCAAGGGTTGCAGCCTGTGGATTTTTCATTTTTCGTAGCGTAGCCACGAATTACGAATTACGAAAATTCGGGTTCTAGAATAAGGGCGTAAAATTCGGTCTAGCTCAAATTAGGTTTGAAAACCCTTCTGCTCCATATATTTCGCGTTGAAAACTTATAAGCTTACATACAGTTCGCAATAGACGGATTATTTCTGGCCTAATGTTCTTACATAATGCTTTGAGTGGAGCAATTGACTGCCCTGCCCTTTTAGATCTCATTAAACTCAATGCTCCAATGAGAATTCTTCGTCAACATGATTTGTTAGCGATTGATTTTTGTATAACCAAATATGCGCTAAATCAACCAGTTATTAGGGTAATGAGTGAGTTCAATGCTTTATGTAAAGACAATAATGTCAACATATTCGCTAATCGCATAGAATTAAAAAAAAAAAACATTTACTCTATTCGCAAATTTTTATTTATTAAATGTTGTTATTTAGTCTAAGATTTTGTAAATCATAGACTCGACATAAATAAATAAATATGGGAAAGCGCATACCCTGAGGAAGGAGTTGTTTGCCAGCAGAATGGGGATCCAAAGCATTCTGAGAAGATTCGACACCGCCGGCTGCTTGAGCAAGATTTTCCCCTAATCCATTGGCCAGCTCAAAGTCCAGATCTTAAAATTTTAGGCTGTGGTCAGGAGGGGATTGGCAATTGCAGAAAATTTCAAAGCAATCTGCTTATTAAAAAAGTTATGTTACTGTAAATAATAAGATGTCATACATTCACTAATTTTTGATCGCCACTGTTCATTGCCTTGATAACTGAAGCTGGTAATACTTTTTCAGCTCATTTAAATTTGAAATGGTCTCAGGTTGATTAACCAATTATTTGGTACATAGGTAATATATTTCTAGAGTGAAATATAAAAATTTCATGAGCATTTTCTAACTGTATACTAAGAAACGTAAAGTGCTTAAAACCTTGATTAAAACAATAGGAAAAAATCACCTATATTTAAACAAGTTTCAATACGATAATGGGTATTATGTTGCAAATAAAACTTGAAAGGTACAATAACTATTCATTATACGATTGATGTTTTTTACAAGTATATATGTTTTAAACATGTTTTAAAAAACAAGTGTTTAAAACATTGCCAACCCTGGGTAGCGCACACTGCTAACCACTCCACCACAGCGGTAGCCCATTTTAGGTATAGTAAAAATTCAATATGCATATACAGTTACGGTCTTATCAATAGCATCTCCTTTTCAAAAAATTTAATATGTTATAAAACTATCAGCCTCATTGCGTAAGTACTAAAATAGGCTAAGTTGTACGACTTGACAACATTGGCATTGTCTACTGTCGTGCCGAAATAAGTAAACGACGAAAATCGTCGAAAACTATACAGTGCTGGAAATTTTAGGCAATGGCGTGAATTTTCGATACGATTTGGCTCTCGAAAAACGACTTGCATTCGAATATTCAAAGAAATTCTAACACTTCGAGAAACCAGTTTGAAATTTAGATGAAAATTTGTTGAATTTTTTCTTAGTTTCCTGCATAGCCTAAACGATGGGTTTATATGGCTTTTGCTAGAGAATGAACTGTATTTTACACCAACACAATATCACTTGGAAATGTTCGTTCCCACGACAGTCGGGATTTATATCTGGCCAAGGACTGTCACTCCAGCAACACTCCCTAAAATCCCTTTGGGGAACGTATGCTGATACAACAACAACAACAACTTGGAAATATTGGTGCTATTGATATGACCGATACTGTATATCGACTGCTGAGTGGAAGATCGACCTATCTCGGTAGCCAGTTCGAAAACGCCCTATCTCAGTAAACTTTTAAAGAACACCCTCTTTCAAAATCCAGTTCTAAAACGCCCTACCTCAGTTGCGGGTTCAATCTGTTATTATTATTATTATATGTGACCTGGTCTACGAAAAGGGAGCTTACGTGCGAAAACTAGTTTGTGAAAAAGCTGTTAAAAGTAAGCAACTCGTTTCGTCAGTTTCTCATTATCTCGTTAATTGTTCTCCGCGCCGGACGTCCAGTAAGTGTTGTTGTTGGTCCAGTAAGTGTTGTTGTTGGTCCAGTAAGTGTTGTTGTCGGAATATTATTAGAGTTCATCGTGTAAGTTGCTAGTGTGGAACATTTAAAAAAGTAACACTGAAGAAGTGACGTTTACTGTTTCTGTTGATTATCGTCTTCGCATTTCGCATGAAATGAAACATGAGTGTTGATGAGGAGTTCAGTGCCGTATACGGACAATATTTCCATGAAAAGGATGATGAAAACGATGATGAAAACTATGAAGAGAGCGATGATGATGAAGACGAAGTATGTGTATCTCAGGCAGAAGATGATACCGAACAAACTTTTGTTAAGATGGACCTGTATGTTGTTGATGTAAAGGAGGAGGAGCTGGTAACAAAATTTCTGTCAAAAGATTGTTGTAATAATGAATGCCATACACTGATACCACGGGAAATGATCGAGAGTACGCGGAACAATTGTTTAGAGATGTCGAAAAATGAACTTGATTTAGTGATACTAAGTCACATCGTCAGTGGTACATCTATCACAATATTCGCAGCTTAGTTTCGGATATATCTAAAGTAGATATTGTGGCTCCATTGCCGAAAGATTTGCCATCGAAGAAACGGAAGGCAAAAACTAGTGAAGATGTTCTCAAACCAGACGAGGAACCAGGTCCATCTTCCTCAGGATCAATACGTAAAAAGATCTCAAGGAAAACGACAACAAAGAAAAATACATAAACTACTCAGCATTATTATTTTTGGCCCATAATACGTTTTTCTAGTGTATAATCATGTCTATAGCTTATAATTCAATGTATTTTGTTCATTACCAATAAATTATATTTTGTCGTATTTTTACTCTTCTTTCTCTACATTTTTAGTACACTTCTAAGCAAGTTAGGATTTTCTGCTTTTCACCACGTGAAAAAGCATCTCATCTTCCATACGAATCAACCAAAAAGTGAAAATTGATTTTTTGACACCTAAGCCCCCTTTCCGTAGACCAGGTCACATATTATTATTGTGACTCATCGGTGTTTAAGAAAAAATTCCCGATTCGAGCACAGCGTTATTAGCCAGTTTTTGTCCGATGCTTAACCACTCCGAACCGAACTTTTATGTCCAGTCATTCTCTAGTCCCAAACAAAAGAGGTTTTGCTCGAGTAAACATTTCAAAGTATTGTCCCATAGTCAATTTGGTATAGCGAAATTCTTATACATTTAATTATCCTGGAATTCTTAAATTCTTAATTTTTTTACATTTTATTTGCCACAGGCTTCGAGAAGTATCTGACAAAATTAACAGGTTTGGTGTTGGCACGCTGAGAGTATTTGAACAACTTAAAACACCAGTTAAGGAAATTGTGATCGGTCCAAGTCACATCGGAGTACTTTTGGAAGATGGAAAGGCATTTCGAGCAGCTTTTTCAATTAATTCAGAGCGTATTGATTTAAATAGGATCGATAACAACAAAAAGTGAGTATTGTCAAAAGTCTACTAAAAGTTAACTAAATTGTTTTTCTTTTAATTTTCAGCCCCTCAAACAATATCTCGAATGTTTCTAACAATTCAAAAAATGCTGCCACATCGTCGTCAAGACAACTTGCACGTTCTAGAGCCCGACTTATGCGCACAACTGGAAGATCTGGGTCTGGAAGCCAGAGTTCCGGCTCACGTAGCACTGGTGTAATCATAGGCGGTGGCGGCTCGAGCCGTCCGATTGTGACTGTACCAGCAACTTATGTTCCTGAAGAATTAATATCACAAGCGGAAGTAGTTCTTCAGGGTAAAAGCAGAAATCTCATAATACGAGAATTGCAGGTATGTTCTTGTATTTATATTTATGCTAAAGAAAAATAAGCATATTTGGTATTTTAGAGGACTAACTTGGACGTTAATTTGGCAGTTAACAATTTGCTTTCTCGAGACGACGAAGAAGCAGAAGACACTGAGGACGCTGGAGACAACTATGTTCCAGAAGATTTAATATCATTATTGGATAATGGATTTCATGGAGATAATAGCAGTGTGATAATAGATCCATCAGATGGTCTTTTTTCCGAAGAAATATTCAGCAACTATTCCAGTATTCGCAAGTAACTAAATTTTCTCCTTGTACAAAACAAACGCAAAAAAAGGCCTAGCACTTCGCTATATTAACAGCCTGACAATTAAGCAGATAGTGACCTTTATGGTACCCCACCCAATATATACCACGTGTCATAATTATAAGCACACCACATATTGACAAGTTTTAATGAGCGTGTCAGATTGGCAATATTTCCATCATTCGTTATCAAATTGAGAAAGAGAAATTTTACTTCGATGTATGAACAACCAGAAAGACCTTTCTGTCACATTTCGGAAATCAGTTTCAGAAATAAAAGTTGCCAGATGTGACTGCAATTGAGAGAGCGCAAATCGATTTCGGAAATATATTTCCACTTGCTCGTGCTGCACTAGCAATCTCGGAAATAAAAAACCTCTTTCGAAAGGCACTTTATATGCAAGGTGTGACTGCTCATGCAACTGCTTTCTGAAATTTCTCAATTTGAGAGCCTTTTGGACATATATTGCATTGCCACGTCTGACAGGCTCGTTAACATTTTATCTTGTGGTTGTTATTATTATTGTGGCGACTACAACAACCCCGCCCAGATCGGCTAGTACCTCAATCGTCGTCATCAAGCTCCACTAACGGGAGTCGCAAGTCTATAGGGTCCGTCCAAAGAGGCGTTAGTTGAGTGGGGTTTAGTGGGCATGGGAAGAGATGTCGGATTTGGGCACATCTGCATCTAAACTGCTCAGGTACGAGTTTAACCTGCTGCAGTAACCAGAGCGAAGTTGTGCTATTGTGCTCCGAGTCCCCCGACGCATACGAAGCTCTCCCCCTTATTCTAGAACCCGAATTTTCGTAATTCGTAATTCGTAACTACGCTACGAAAAACGAAAAATCCACATGCTGCAACTCTTGCGGAAACATTTGCAGCATTGCCAGCTATCAGTTGTTTTTCGAAGATAGCTGAATGAAGGAAAACAAAGTGGAAAGGAATTTAAAAAAAAAAAACACTCATCATGTACTTGTTTATTGTAAAATTGGTTAATTTTACATATATTGAGGAAAATTATGGATTCTGATGCATTTGCAATTATAGCAGCAGAGTAAGAGGGCGCTATGGCAATGGATTCACAAAGGTATGCGGAGCTGTCGGGCATAGTAACCATGAGCGCATCTTTGTCGCTTCTGGTTGAATTGTAGAACCAAAGCCAGAACTCCTGCTGAAGCCCTGGTTCTCAATCCAGTTAATGCAATAAAAGCTTCTTCCAAGCCATTGAAAACATGCACTTTGTTAGGTCCACCACCTGTTGCGCTTGCTTCTGCCTTCGGCCGCGCTTAGGGATTATAACCCTTACTAAGTAGAATTCTCCTTTCTGTGATGCCGGAGAAAAGGGGCTTCCGCATGTCAAAGGTATACAACATTTCTTGTGCATATCACTCCGGCTACGCCGTCCACAGTATTTTTGCGCAGAACCCACGTCGAAATTTGCAAAAAAGTGCATAGTGCAAACCGAGTTTATTAATAAGCTAGTGGTAGGAAATTCGAAACATTTACATATCTTAAATAAAATGTGAATCCTTTAATTACACATGTATCTTAAAGTTTTTGGATTCGGTCTATGCGTTTGGACACAACAACCGAAAATCATTGTAAAAATAACTAAACCGGACCCAAGCAACAAAGATTCTTTTTTGGTCGTTTATTAAAGCAGTGGATAAAAATATACGTATATGCGAAAGGTAAATTTATCTGTTTAAATGAACACCAACAATATTTCTTGCAAACACACATCGTTTTACATCGTTTATTTCGCCTCCGACACAGACTTGTTTTCGTACAAAATTGCGCAAAAAAGCTCACTCGTTCGTTTGTAAGCATGCCATTGTTACGAATTTCGAAAGTTCAAAAATACGATTCGGATTACAGCACACTATTTCTACGATGCGTAGCAAAATCCGAATACGAAAGAGTTGCAGAATAGGGGTGTCTGCGTCGTCCACGTCAGGTGGTTGTATGCCCAAAACATTGCATTGTATGCATTCACAGGACGGGAGCCCATGTAACTTGAGACCGACACCACTATTGCGAGTGTCGCGTAGTAGTAGATAAACGACTATTATTGGATTATCGAATACTTTTTAAATTACGCAGCACCAGTGTGGTCGCCGAGGACTAGTAGGACGCAGTGGATGAAGCTGCAGACGACGCAAAACACCGCGCTACGGACAGCGACTGGATGCCTTCTGATGTCGCCTGAACACCACCTACACGAAGAGTCAAAATTGCTCCCGATCAAGGAGCTTAATACAATGCACTGCAAGCAGTTCCTTGTTGGGAGCCATAGACGTGGTCACCCAAATGGGCAGCTGCTTGCAGAAGAGCCCTCGCCCAGGCACGTCAGGAGGCATATCTACGAACTGACGGACGAAGGCCAGAGGTTCATTAAACAACCTCTGGACCCGTCAGCTTATCGACAGGCCCTGAGCGGCATTCACAGGGAGTCAGTCTCGAGTTATGTAGACTCTAGACCTGTGACTGCCGTTCTAGGCGCACAACCACTACCAACCTGAGCAGACTGAACGCAGATGTAGCAAATGAGGGTTCGGCATGCGGAGTGACACCTCATGACTCGAAACATCTCTTCGTATGCCCGGAAAACCCGACAACCCTAACGCCTTTGTCCCTGTGGACCGAGCTATCGAGGCTGCACGCTTCATTCCCACGACAGCCGGTTCTACGTACCGGAGCGAGTCGGGTTTTACCCGACCAAGGGCTGTTGTTTCGGCGATCTAACGCCGTTTAGGTCGGCGAAATCAATCCAACGTTGTTCGATAATGGGGCTACATGTGCTCCGTATTCTTCTGCTCAGGGCTGGCAGAAAGTCAAACCCAGGGCCAGAAATATACATCTGCTGCGTATGCCAGAGACGACTGCATACAAACTCCACCTCGGTCAGGTCCAGTGCCGCAAACGAACACAATAGCACCCACACACCTCCGCCGGCATCTCCTAGTCCCTCCGACAATCTGCTCTGGTTGTCAGTCCAGAATATACCGTAACGTGACATCAGTCAAGTGCAACTCCTGCCTTGGCTGGTGTCTCTTTAGGGCATGCTCAGGACTTCGCAACACGCGAGATTGAACGAGTGACTATGTGGGCCCCTGATGTGCTGCCCAGTCGCATACCTCCGCCGCGACACCGGCAACCACCACCACAAGGCAGCACCCCATTTTGCAGCACATACAGCAGGGAGCCGGCAGGCAACACAACTCCTTAACTCTACACATAGCAATTGGTCTCCCAAGGCACACAAAGGTGCTACAATTTAACTGTAACGGACTCCAGAGTAAGATCGAGGAGATAACTGTCTTTACGGGAGGGCATGGAATATTAATAGATGCGGTCCAAGAGACGAAGTTGCACGGCAATTCATCCTTGTTGTATTGCGCCGGATACAAAGTGCAGCGTCGAGATCGCGAGCGAGACAATGGTGGAGGTTTAGCGTTCATCACGCACCACACCGTGAAGTATCGTCTTATTGAAGCAGACATCGACCACAAGGATACTATCCTAGATTGTCAGGGTATTGCTATCCAGTCAGGCGATGTTGAGCTCGAAATATTTAACGTATACATACCCCCTGTCACCAGCTGCCCGGCAGGATAACACCCTGAAATAGGTGCGCTACTCAGAGGTGAAAACCGTATGGTAGTTGGTGACTTTAACGCGCACCACGATCTTTGGCACTCAACCCTGTCAAATGATCGTAGGGAAATACATCTGCCTGAGCAGATAGACGATTCGACATTCTGCACAATGAACGACGACGCACCCACCAGGATTATGGGCAGCTGCTGCAGCTCGCCAGATCTAACAATTGTCAGCGCTGGTCTGATAAACAGCGTATCATGGTGACCTATGCTGACCCTAGCATCAGACCATCTGTCCAGAGTCATCTCGATTGATAAACCTGCCGACTTTGCTTCCGTGGATCACCGGACCTATATCAACTTTTCCAAAGCTGACTGGAAAGGCTTCGCGTATGTTACTGAAGGCGCCTTCACTGCACTGCCCATACTTACCGACGTTCACGTAGGTGAACGTAAATTCCGCAAGGTTGTCACTGCTGCTGTAGCTCGCTTCATCCCAGCAGGATGTATTAAGGATCCACGTACGAACTTTTCTGCTGAAGCGGCTGTTCTAACCGATGAGAGCGACAACCTTCGTCAGGCCGATCCCGGAAATCCCCGTATCAGGGATCTCCATTCGGAGATTCGGCAACTTGTGAAAGTACATAAGCGGAAGAAATGGAAAGAGCATTTGACGACCTGCAACTTCGCCTCTGGTGTGAGCAGGCTTTGGTCAACCGTGAGGTCGTTGTCCAACCCGGCGAAGCGTGACGACAGAGTCGAAATAGACTTTGGTGACCACGATTTGTCGGACCCGGAGCGATGCGCGAGTTATTTTAGCTGGCAGTTCATTCTGCATCCTCCGGTGGATAAAGCCAATCGTCGAGTGACCAGAAGGCTGCACAAAATGCCAAACGTTCCCACGACAGTCGGGTCTACGTAACCGGAACGACCCAGATTTATATTTGACCAAGGACTGTCACTCCAGCAACACTCCCCAAAAACTCTTTGGGGAACTTGTATGCAGCTACAACAACAACAACAACAACAACAACAACAACAACAACAACAACAACAACAGCAACAACAACAACAACAACAACAACAGCAACAACAACAACAACAACAACAAAATGCCAAAACCCAGTGCGCCCCTTGTTTTCACCAGCGGTGAGGTAAGGGGAGCCATCGGGAAGGCGAAGCCTCCAAAGCCATTGGACCCGACGGAATATGCATGTTGATGCTGAAAAATTTGGGTCCTGCGGGAGTAGTGTACCTAAGGAGGTCCTCAACCTGTCTATGGCCACTCTCGTCATTCCAGACATCTAGAAGACGGGGAGAGTGGTCCCACTGCTCAAACCGGGAAAACCAGCCAACAAAGGAGAGTCTTATCGCCCGATAACCCTCCCCGGTAGCGAAGACACTAAGGGCCCTGCTACTCCCGTACTGTACGAACCAACTGACCCCAGCGAAGCATCAGCATGGGTTCCGTAAAGTGCATAGCACAACAACAACACTTAACGCCATAAACACTCAGATAACTCGTGGCCTTAAACGAAACCGCCCCTGTGAGAGAACTATTCTAGTAGCGTAGGACCTGTCCAAGGCGTTCGACACTGTCAGTCATTCAACGCTACTAGAAAATATAGAGGCCTCCTCACTCCCACAGGGACTCAAACGGTGGTCGGCGAATTACCTGAGTCGCCGACACTCGTCAGTAATTTTCTGAGACAAAACCAGCAAGCCACGTAAAATTAAACAGGGGTACCACAGGATGGTTTCCTGTCTCCACTATTGTTTAATTATTACATTTCAAAGCTTCCTCAACCACCAAAGGGTGTCAATATTGTCTCCTATGCTGACGATTGTTCGATCATGGCGTCTGGGAATGGAATTGATGAGTTGTGCTCGAAAGTAAACGGTTATCTCGCCGAACTTTCTCGCTTCTAGACTGCAAGGAGCCTTGCCCTATCCCCTGCGAAATCCTCGGCAACCCTATTTACACCTGGACGAAGGAGGTCAGACCGTAACTGGGTATTCACGTTGATGGCTCAACAATACCGACGGTGAATAACCCGAAAATTCTCGGAGTTACCTTCGACAGTCTGCTCTGCTTCTCGGTGCATACAACCGCAATTGTCAGCAAAGTACAGAACCGCAACAATGTCCTCAAGTCGCTGTCCGGCAGCACTTGGGGCAAAGAAAAAGAAACGTTGTTGGCAACATACAAGGCGATTGGCCGGCCGGTTCTAAACTATGCCTATGCAGTGGATGAAACTACAGACTTGCCAGAACACGGCACTATGAACAGCGACCGGATGCCTCCTGATGACGCCCCAACACCACCTACACAACGAATCCCAGATGCTCCCAGTCAAGGAGCATAATACAATGCTCTGCAAGAAGTTCCTTGTGGGGACCCACAGACATGGTCATCCCAAAACACAGCTGCTTGCAGAAGAGCCCTCGCCAAGGCACGTCAGGATGCATCTCTACGAACTGACGGACGAAGTCCAGAGGTTTATTAAACAACCTCTGGACCCGTCAACTTACCGACGGGCCCTGAACGGTATTCACAGGGGATCAGTCTCGAGTTATGTAGACTCCCGCCCTGTGAATGCCGTTCTAGGCACACAACCACCGGACGTGGACGGGACAGAACTTTGTCTGCCTCGGGAGACCCGCACTACAATAGCCCAACTTCGCTCTGGCTATGGCAGCAGGCTAAACTCTTGCCTGAGCAGAATCAATGAGGATGTGTCTAACCAATGCCCGGAATGTGGAGAGTCGCCACTAGACTCTCGGCACCTCTTCACATGCCCTGAGAACCCCACTCAGCTGACGTCCCTGTCCCTATGGACAGCTCCGGTGGAAGTCGCACAATTCCTTGGCCTCCCCCTAGCTGAAATGGACGACAACGTTGACGGATGAACTGACCCGAGCGGGGCTTAGTAGCCGCTACAACAACAACAGGCTGTACGCTTCTTAGGGCTGCCGTTAGTGGAACTTGACAACAACGACTGAGATATTAACCGACCTGGGCGGGGTTCTTGTAGTCGCTACAACAACAACTAAAAACTTTTCACAGTCGCTTATTGTACGGGAAATCCACATTCGCAATACCATGGAAAGCGATAATCGAATAATAGTCGTTTATCTACTACTAGTCGACACTCGCAATAGGGGTGGGACTACCAGTGAATGCCATTCAAGGCCTGTTGATATGCTATCTGGTCCAGAGGTTGCTTTGTGAACCTATGGACTCCGGCCGTCAGTTCGTGTAGATGCCTTCTGAAGTGCCATGGCGAGGGCTCCGCTGCAAGCAAGTGTCTGACAGATCCAACGATACTGGAACGGTTCTCTCACAGGGGCGGTTGCAGTTTAGGGCAGGTGTTATCTGATTGTTTAGCGCTTTAGTGCACTTTACGGAACCCATGCTGATACATCGCTGGGGCCAGGTGGTTCCAGTAATGCGGGAGTAGCAAGCCCTTTAGTGTCTTCGCTACCTCCAGTGTCTTCGATTTATGCTATTTATTTTAGTTATGTCCTTATAAAAATAAAATTTATTCTTTAACAAAGACCTAAATAAATCCTTATGTGAAATATTTCTGAAAAATTCAACAAACTTTCGTAAAGGGGTTTAATTAGATTTATTAGACAGATTTTGACTGTGCAGTTTTGTAGCCCACTCAATGTTAGTATAATAAAGTGCAAGTTTGAAATAGCTAGGGCTTACCGTTGATTTCTGGAATTATTTTTGTTTGAAGGTGTAGCTATTTCTAAGCTGCACATTATTATACTTAAATTGAGTGGGCTAAAAAACTTCATGCTGAAAATCTTCCTAAGAAATCGTATTAAAAAGCTCGATATTTTTACGAAAGTTTGTTGAATTTTTTTAAATATGGCACAGAGTGTGAAACTTAGATTTATTCGCCCCCTTATTCTAGAACCCGAATTTTCGTAATTCGTAATTCGTAGCTACGCTACGAAAAATGAAAAATCCACAACCTGTGCCCCCTTGCTTTCACTTGCGGTGAAGTTCAGGTGGCCATCGGGAAGGCGAAAGCCTCCAAAGCCATGGGTCCCGACGGAATATGCATGATGATGCTGCAAAATTTGGGTCCTGCGGGGGTAGCATACCTAACGGAGGTCCTCAACTTGTCTATGGCCACTCTCATCATCCCATACATCTGGAAGGTGGGGAGAGTGGTCCCACTGCTCAAACCGGGGAAACCTGCCAACAAAGGAGATTCTTATCGTCCGATAACACTTCTTTCCCCGGTAGCGAAGACACTCGAGGCCTTGCTACTCCCGTACTTCACAAACCACTTGACCCCAGCGAAGCATCAGCATGGTTTCCGTAAAGTGCACAGTACAACAACAGCACTTAACGCCATAAACACTCAGATCACTCGTGGCCTTAACCGAAACCGTCCCTGTGAGAGAACGATTCAATTAGCGTTGGACTTGTCAAAGGCGTTTGACACCGTCTGACATTCCACGCTACTAGACGGTATAGGGGCCTCCTCTCTCCCACAGAGGCTCAAACGGTGGTCGGCAAATTATCTGAGTGGTCGACACTCGTCGGTAATGTTTAGAGACAAAACGAGCAAACAGAGGAAAATAAAACAGGGGGTTCCACAGGGTGGTGTCCTTTCCCCGCTACTGTTTAACTTTAACATTTCAAAGCTCCTTCAACCACCAGAGGGAGTCTGGATTGTCTCTTATGCCGACGATTGCTCGATCATGGCGACTGGGAATGGAATTGATGACCTGTGTTCGAAAGTAAACGGGTATCTCCGAACTTTCTCGCTTCTTCACTGCAAAGTGGCTAGCCCTCTCCCCTACGAAATCCTCTGCGACCCTGTTCACAACATGGACGAAGGAGGTCAGGCTACCGCTGTGAATTCACGTCGATGACACACCAATTCCGACGGTGAATAACCCCAAAATACTCGGAGTAACATTCGACAGCCTGCTCTCCTTCTCTGCGCACGCAACCGCTACTGTCAATAAAGTACAGAGCCGCAACAAGGTCCTCAAGTCGCTAGCCGGCAGTACTTGGGGCAAAGACAAAGAAACGTTGTTGGCAACATACAAGGCGATTGGCCGGCCGGTTCTAAACTATGCAGCGCCAGTGTGGTCGCCGGTGACTAATAGGACGCAGTGGACGAAGCTACAGACTGCACAGAACACCGCACTTAGGACAGCGACAGGATGCCTCCTGATGTCGCCCGAACACCATCTTCACGGCGAGACGCAAATGCTCCCCGTAAAGGAGCACAACATAATGCTCTGCAAGCAGTTCCTGATCGGGAGCCACAGAAGTGGCCACCCAAACAGACAGCTGCTTGCAGAGGAGCCCTCGCCTAGGCACGTCAGGAGGCATCTATATGAACTGACGGACGAAGTCCAGGGGTTTATCAAGCACCTGTTGCATTTGCTTCTGCCTTCGGCCGCGCTTAGGGATTATAACCCTTACTAAGTAGAATTCTCCTTTCTGTGATGCCGGAGAAGAGGGGCTTCCGCATGTCAAAGGTATACAACATTTCTTGTGCATATCACTCCGGCTACGCCGTCCACAGTATTTTTGCGCAGAACCCACATCGGAATTTGCAAAAAAGTGCATAGTGCAAACCGAGTTTATTAATAAGCTAGTGGTAGGAAATTTGAAACATTTATCTTAAATAAAATGTGAATCCTTTGATTGGACACAACAACCGAAAATCGTTGTACATTAACTAAACCGGACCCAAGTTTCTCGATAAGGGGCAACAAATATTCTTGTTTGCTCGTTTATATAAAGCTGTGGATAAAAATATACGTATATGCGAAAGGCAAATTTATCTGTTTAAATGAACACCCAATATTTCTTGCAAACACACATCGATTTACAACTTTTATTTCCCCTCCGACACAGAATTGTTTTCGTACAAAAAAAAGCTTACTCGTTCGTTTTTAGGCATGCCATTGTTACGAATTTCGAAAGTTCGAAAATACGATTCGGATTGCAGCATACTATTTCTACGATTCGTAGCAAAATGTATGAAGAAAAAAAATATTTTTTGCCCAGCGAAATGCCGGGACACGTATAACTTCTTTTTTACCGATATAACTTTCCCCGGTAGTTTGAACCCTTCCCGATCACTGACCCCTACCATATGTCTCACAGTGTAATAGGAGTGTTCGCTATGCAACTGCCAGTAAGAATTAGCCAGTAACAAAATAAGGTACCTTACTCTCCCAAAGAGAGAAATTTACTAAGTTTTGCGCGAATAGGAATTAGCAAACATTTGCAAGCTTCACTGCCAGCTGGCGTCCACGGTTGCATTTCGAGCATAATACATTTTTTAAATTATTTCAGGTGGAAAACAAAACATGACCTATACGTATATTTCTTATTATTCTGACTTTCTTCAACATACGCTTCAATTTCTTTGTGGAAGTCACTGTCGGATTTCCTATATCGACAGAGGTGTCGATACTGAGTACCTTTTAAATGTTTGGAATTAATTAAATTAATAGAATAAACAAATATTTACATACTTCTTTCATTAGTAAATCGCAACAAGATTGTTAAATTTTAAATTTAACCAACTTGTTGATTTAAATTAATTTTTGACAAACTAAGTGCAACAATTATTAATAATTGTTTCTCTTGTAAATAAATAAATAAATAAACAAAATTTTTACAAAAATGCAACCGTGTGCCACAATCCTGCTTGCAAATTCTTACTGGCAAAAATTTTCCCAGCACGAATTTGCAACTTCCCCTCCAAATGAAATGTCAAAATTGTGCTCTCTCCTTGCAAATTTTACTGGATTTTTGGCTAAACGAACACGATTTGGTAACAATTGGTACCAACTTGTACAAATTTTTTGCATAGCGAACACTCCTAATTATGACACGGAGTGTAGCTACCATATTTTTAACCAACTTCACAAAAGGAGAAGGATTATCAATTCGTCCGAATATTTTTTTTTCGCATATATCGTCCACGTTAACCGATTTCTATAATTCTTTTTTTAAAGGAAAGGTGTTACCTCACAGGTGTGCCATATTAATTTGGTTTAGATCCGATCATCGGATCATGAAGAAATGTACGATAATTTTAAATTTTTATATGAGAATTTAAGTCGGTTTTGTTTTTTGTTTAAAAATTACTTTTATATTTATTATTTTTGCATTTTTTAACCGGCTTCAAAAAAAAGGAGGAGGTTATCAATTCGTCGCAATATTTTTTTATGTATGTTACCGCATAACGTTGGACCACGTTAACCGATTTATATAATTGAAAAGGAGGAGGCTATCCTTTCGTCGGAATATATATATATTTTATGTTTGTTATCGCATAACTTTGGAACACGTTAGCGGATTTCTATAATTCTTTTTTAAAGGAACGGTGGTACGTCAGAGGTGGTCCCATATTAATTTGGTTGAGATTCGATCATCGGACCATGAAGAAATGAATGGTATTCTTAAATTTGTATATGAGAATTAAAGTCGGTTTTGATTTTTTCTTAAAAATTGTTGGTTATTGAGCTTGAGGTCTTTTTATATGTAAAATTATTGTGGAAAAAACAGAAGTTACAGCTGCTATTTCGGTGATAACTACATATTACTAGACTTCTTGACTGGGATTCGACACAGCGAGCCCAGCGTACGAAGTCAATGGTCTACCCACTGCGCTATGTTTCGCCCTAGAAACTGTTGTCGCTGTTTCCACTTTTTCATATGCCAACCCCAACTACAATCTAGGGCAGCTATTCTGCTGCTATTTAGACTTGATCACGTGGTTATTGTGGTTGTTGTTTTTTGTTTGTTAGTTAGCTTCTATTTTTGGAAAAAAATGGCAAATTGCAAGTTGCTCAAAATTCGCGTTGATTTTTCATAATTCCATTTTCTGAAGGTGTTGTTTTGGGGATGCAGGTTTACAGCCCATCAAATTGCTCAAAATTTGCGTTATTTTTGAGAATTTTTTTTTTATATTGAAACAAAAAAGGTTTTCTATATTGAAGAAAATGCACAACACCGTCCGTAAAATAAATTATGAACAATCAACACGACTTTTGACCAACTTGAAACTTGTACGTTTTTATACAGAAATTGAATGGGCTTTGTAGATACCTAAAAATGCTCTCAAAATTCTGATTAGATAGCTCGATTAGAGACAGTAATGCCATGTTCATATTTATGCCAGTTTTTGAATTTTGATTATTTATTTATAAAAACATGGTTCATTCAGTACCGTAAACCAAATAAATCAAAACTTCAAAATTTGTGAAAAACTTGCGAAAATTCATCAAAGTTCAAAAAATTATCAAAATTTCAAGTTTTTTAATCAAAATGTTTAGAAAATTTGGGTATTAAAACCCGTCCAATTTTAGTATAAAAAGGGCAAGTTTCAAGTTGCTCAAAATTCGCGTTGATTTTTCATAATTTCTTTTGCTATAGAAAACTTTTAGAACATACTTTGTATGGAAGAAAATGCGAAACACGCTTAACCAAAAAATTCTCAAAAATCAACGCAGAATTTGGAGCAACTTGATTAAAAAGCTTGAAATTTTGATAATTTTTGGAAATTTGTTGAATTTTCGCAACTTTTGATCAAATTTAAAGCTCTAAAGCAGAGCTGGGCAATTTTTGCTCGCGAGCAACGACAGCGCCGCAGTTCGTATACGTATACAGAAGCATAGCAGCGAACTTCGATTCAGTCTGCTTGCATATTTCACCAAGGTAACATCACGCTCGGCTGTTGATTGTTTTTCTTCGTAATTTTAGAATACGCTTGCCACATTTTTTGTAGGAAATTGACAAAAAATCCCCAAAGCAAAAAGTGGTGTATTTTTCTTCGATTGGTGTTTGCGTGAGTTTTCTACGATTCAAACACAAAATAGTGCGACTCTATATAAGAACTACAGTTTATAGTTCAAAGAACCTTCAACACCCACAATGTCTATTATGCTGTCATTCCTACGTATTTTTAATATAAGTAGACTGAATTTTTCATGCCGTGTGAATTTAAAAAAATATAAAATGGGCTTCTTGCTGACCACTAGTTTTGAAATAAGTTCCATGATTTTTTTTCAAAAAGGGCACAAATTGCATACTTTATTTTAGAAAAATTGTTTTATATCTAAAGAAATGATAGAGAAATATAAATGCTGGTTTATGGCCAGATATACTTAATGAATAATATTTATAAGTTATACTCTATTTTTAGGACTAAATACCTATTTTTACGATTATCCTTAAACCTCGTCCGGATTTCCCAAATCTCTCGGTTCGTATCGCTGGATTGTTAAATAAATGGTAACGATGACCAAATTGTAGTACAATTAACTTTATTGTACAACAAAC
>NW_023458555.1:82676989-82701590 GCF_013731165.1 Rhagoletis pomonella | reverse complement strand
ATCCACTCAATAAACACTCTAGATGTTGTTGTTGATGTTAGCGCTACTGCTGCGGTCGCTGCTGATGCCGCTGACGTGGCTGCTGCTATCGATCCCGATTCTAGACCTAATGCAGTTGTTAAACTGCTGTTGTTGGAGTGGGTGTTTGCGTTGATGAGGTCGCTGATAACTCAACATCGCTGACCGGTTATTGTAGAGCTTCCTGTATGCGACATTCGATGTTTTTGTGCTGCTTTCGGCAAACTTATTAGTCGTCGTCGTACTTGTAGCTACCACGCGATTGTGCTTCGTGTCGCGTAATTGACTTGTGTATTGCGTATATGAATTGTATTGCTTCAACTGCCACTCCAAATTGCACTAGATTGCTGATGTTAACAAAGAAACCGCCAGTGTTGCACTCTTCCTGATTGAGTTAAAGCGCTGGAAGCCCAAACGGATCTGTTAACAATGTGGGCTGCGTTGGTAGTGGTGGTACGCCTTGAAAAGGAGTTGTAGAGCTTAAAGGATCTATAGCCGAAGCAATGGGGCTGCTGATTGTTTAACTTCTATAGGTGTGTAGAATTTCCGCGGTTCTTGTGGCGATGTTGCGTTACTCTCCTATGTTTCTAATCCTTAATTACCAATAGATTGGTCAGCTGCTCCTGGAAGGGTCGCCAATTGTGGTGTAGTTAAAAAAATTTAATTTTATAAAATTTTAATTTTATGTATTTTGAGTTTCAAAGAAGAAAAATTTCTGAAGTAATCAAAAATTTTCTTTTTGATTTACATAAATTGAAAAAGAACTTAATTCAATAATTTCAAAAATAACAAAGTACAAAAATGAACAAAGTACAATAGTAAATAGTATTAACACTACAGGTACTAACAAAAATAAGTAGGTAGTGAAGTTCATGTATCTATTTACTTTAGAAACTGCTTTTGTATGTATGCCATTGCCAGCAAACTAAACCAGCAACTGTCTACATTCACCATGGAAATATACCTACTACAATTCACCAAGGAAAGGCCAACATAGTTCCATGTAGAAGCTCATAGCTTACACACAGCACAAAGCTCGATTTGGTGTTTAATGCATGTCCTCGCCGGCAGAACTGCTTCCACTTTTTCGCCAGGTTTGCGTCCGTAGGAAACGAAAAAAACTTATATAGCACGCTTTCCTTTTGTTTTCGCTATTACACTTTGCCACTGCACACTTCATTTTGCTTTTTAATGTCTAAGTAATCGTTTAAAAGCACGCAGAAATATTAACGCACAAATATTAAAATTGTTATTTGGTTTTTTCGTATGCTCACATTCAACAATTGCACCAAGATGACGTCACGCACTCAGCTCATTCTGTCAAAATCACAAAGAGCGGATTAGCGGTACCGCGATTGGCGCAATCTCTATTTCTCTCAATCGTGGGTGTGCCCAGCATTGCTCTAAAGCAAAGCTTAGTACATGAACTATATTTTTATAATAAATATAACTAAAATTTAAAAAGTCGGATAAACTTGAAAATATAAAGTTTGATTTTGTTTCCAATCATAAAGGGAAATATGGCCATTAGGGGTTTATTGCGGATGGTGTTAAGGTACATACTTTAACATACTTGCTACCGTCAGTAAGATAGTATAAATAAGCAATGGAATTAAGATAAAATTTGTTTTATTTCCATCCTTTGTTTGAAATAAAGCAATATTTAATCTTGCAATTATTTTCCATTTAAAAATGAAATAAAGGAAATTTTGCTTTAACCGAATTCAAAAAAAGGAGAAGGACCACGTCAACCGAGTTCGATAATACTTTTTCTATCGGAAAGGTAGTGTCTCCGAGGTGGTTCCATACTAATTTGGTTTAGATCCGATCATTGCATCGTGAACAAATTAACGGTACTTCTAAATTTTTATATATGAATTGAAGTCGGTTTTGTTTTTTGCTTAAAAATTACTTGTTGCCTTATAAGGTTGGCGCACGATGAAATTAGTGCACCAAAAAATGCTTTTAAAGTACTTGATAAATTAAAAAGAAAAACACATTTTATTTACAGAAATCCAGTTCATGTTTACATTTATTACAAATAATTTGCTCAATAGTGTTTTTTTTTTTATAAGGAATTCAACTTTTTTCGAAATACCTCAAATTTGGCTTTTTATGGTGTTTTCAGTAAATGTTTGTTGTTGCAAACTATACTTTTTTCTTTTAATTTTTTATATGTTATGAAACCTGTTTTGCGACCTCTATAATTCTTTCAAATTCATTTGCTGATTTACTGTAATGGCATGAAGCCAAAACAGGTACATATTGCCTGTCATAAGAACTTTGTCTTCTTTGGGTTTTGTACACCTCTTGGACATTTTCTCTACGGTTGGCACCCGGAAGCTGTGCAAAGTCGCCAAGTACATACAGCGAACCCAAATATCTCTGCTGTTAGTTTAGCTATTTAGGTAAAACTAAAAATTATTAAAACACAGATACTTTGGTTTCATGTTAACAATGAAGATTTATCTCAAATATCTACGCGTGACTCTGAATCTTTAGCAATGCAAAGAAACCCAATTTGTTTAAACAAAAAAAAAAAAAACTTGTACACTAAGTTCAAAATTATTAACTGGTTAAGAAGATAACTTTTTCAAATACAAATTAGTATTAAGTTTAGCAACATTCGGTATCTGGCATAACTCTAAGAATTCTATTCATAGAGTGAACTAAGTTCCGGGTAATATTTTGGGGTACATTCACCCATATACTAGCAAATATGCGAAGAGTACGAAAAATGCATCAAAACAAACGCCTACTATCTACCACGCAACTGCTGCTAATATGTCACCATCTGTTGCTGCTGAATCATCTCATCTGAGAAAAATAATTCTCGCGATCAATCGCGGACGGTTGAGTCCGCCGAGCAATGCAATAATACCGCGGGGTTATGGAAAGCAACGGCGCACTATAGGCACAAACCTTGTTTTTTTTCCCAAATCGTAGATCTTCGGTTAGAAAAAAGATAACGGAATGAAAATTTTTTTATCGTGAAGTTAAATTATCATATAATATACGAAAACTATGGAGAAGTTACAACAATAATAACTTAACCCACAAAATGCCGTTCAAAATTTCACTTTTTTGAAATTTTGGATTTTGGCTCCCATTCCACTAGAAAACACTATATTTAATACACCATTAGCATTGTTTCTGAAAGATTTGTCTTAATTTTATCTCCTTGGGGCATTGGATGCCGTACCCGTACCTAATAACTCGTAAACTAAAAATGTTCCTAGCACACACGAAAGCTAAGAAAACAAGACTAAAAAAGTAAAACACGACTGCTCTGCTTGAGACAAAATAGTGAACTAACTGTTCTGGTTTATTAGAATTCATACTTCAGTAATGCGAATACATAGTACCGTTTATAGCATATATACCCTATATGACATGGCATTGCTTTACTATTAATACTCCTAACTTTTAATTACAATTTTAATTTTAATTCAATTAAACCGAATTCACAAAAAGTGTGTTTGGAAACCAAACAAAAAACTCTACTTTAACTTTACAATATTTAATTTGTTTTTTAAATTCTCAAAACGAATTTTATGTAAGGCCTTTACTTTTATTTTATTTCTTTCAAACTTATAGCGAATGTAGTGATAACGAACATCGATGTGTTTCGTACGCTTGTGATATACCGGATTCTTGACGAGTTTGACTGCACTTTGATTGTCAACATATAATGCCGGTATATCGTTACGAAAACGTTCATCTATCACTTTGATGAGTCTCGTCAGCCATACTAGTTCGCGTGTTGCTTCGGATGCCGCTATGTACTCTGCCTCTGCCGTGGATAGCGCACCACATTTTTGTAACTCAGAGCTCCAACTAATAGTTCCTTGGCCCAGCACAAAACATTGACCCGAGGTCGACTTTATCTTTGCTAAATCCATGGCAAAATCTGAGTAACTGAAAGCATATAAACTAAATTCGTTAGATTTTTCAAAAATTATACCGTAGTAAATCGTTCCATTGATGTATCTAATGATTCGCTTCACGGCTGCAACATGCTCATACGACGGGTTCTACAGAAAACGGCTGACCAATGAAACAGCGTATGTAATGTCCGGCCTTGTTCCAATACTTAGGTACATCAAGCACCCTACGGCCTCTCGATATGGAAACTTAACTGGCGTTGTTGAACTTAAAACTTCTAAGCGGTGTGAGCTATCGGCTGGTGTCGAAACAGTATTTGAGTCTTGAAGACCAAATCGATTTAACACTTTCCGTGCATAAGTACATTGGCTTAAATGAATTGATCCATTTGAACGACGATTGATTTCAAAGCCCAAGTAGTAATTTGCTTCGCTGATTTTTATTTCAAATTGATTACATAAGAAATCAACAACTGGTTTGATGCTCTCTTCACTTGTTGAAGTTATCAAACCATCATCGACGTAAATGGCTAGAACTGTAAGATTATCACCTTCTCTTCGGACGAAAACGCAGGGATCGACCTTGCAGGCCTCGAAATTGAATCTTTTAACGAAACTTGTAAATTTCTCGTTCCAGCACCGTGAACGCCTGCTTAAGCCCATACAGACTTTTGATTAGGTTGCACACCTTTCTGGTTCCGTCCTCATATCCTACTGGCTGCTCCATATACACGTTTTATTTTAAATCGCCATACAGAAAAGCAGTTTTCACATCAAATTGCACAGTCTTCATTCTGCGATTAGCTGCTAATGCCAAAATAACAGGAATCGACGAAAATCTTACGACAGGGCTAAATGTCTCTATGTAGTTAATTCCATAGCACCGTGTAAAACCCGTTACTACCAAACAAGCTTTATACCGGTCAACTGTGCCATCGCTTTTGTAAACCCAGCGATTGTCAATGATTTCTTCACTCTCTGGCGGATTAACCAACAGCCAAGTACGATTCTTTATGAGCGAATCATACTCTTCGTTCATTGCTTTGATCCATCTCTCACTATCTTTCGACTTAATTGCTTCATGGTAGAATTTTGGTTCGTCTGTCACTGTCAATAACGAATAGCAAATATCAGCGCAGTTCCCATTACACACCATATGAGTCTTGGCTCCATAATGTTCCGTGATGTAACATTACACAAATTGCTGCCATATTTTACGTGACCGCCGCAGCCAGCACTACCCTCATCTGTGTCGTAGTTCGATTCACCGTCGCTGCTGATTTGTTGTACTGAATCGTTGCTTTGCTCTAAATTAATATTCGTTAAGCCAACATTAACAGGCTCTGCCTCTTTACGTGCATCAGAATGTCCATTTGAGATATCCTCACCAAGTTGTGAACCACTCAAAACATTCCATTGAACAGGTTTACTGTCCTCATTCCCAAAATCTTCACAAACCGTCCCAGCCTCCTTATTGTTTTTAAAAATTACATCGCGCACGACTTCAACTGTATTCCTTTCTGGGTTGTAAACACGAAAACCACTAGAGTTTTCACTATACCCCACGAAAATACATCTGGTTGCTTTCTTGTCAAATTTGTGTCGTTTTTGCTTGGGAATGTGTGTATAAACAGTCGAACCAAAAACTGCAAATTTTTTAAGTTTACAGATCTATGCCACAACTCAAAAGACGTTTTATTTTTCACTGTGCTTGTGCCAGTTCTATTTAACACGTATACTGCAGTATTCACGGCTTCTGCCCACAGTCGCAAATCCAAATTATGCGAATGTAACATTGTGCGCGCTGCTTCGACTATCGTTCGGTTCTCTCGTTCACATGAACCATTTTGCTTCGGCGTATATGCCACTGTTGATTTGTGTTGTATACCCTCTTTTTCGAAAAAACATTTCAATTCAGCGTTAATATACTCGCTTCAACTGTTGTTTTGTGTTGTATACCCTCTTTTTCGAAAAAAAACATTTCAATTCAGCATTAATAAACTCGCTATGAACCATCTTTACTTTATGCTGAGTTTGCGTTTGAACCAGTTTCAAAAAAGAAATTACTTTATTTGAAATCTCCGACTTTTGTTTCAGAAAATATACAAAGCGGTAGTGTGAGTAGTCGTCTCTGATCAAAAGAAAATATCGCGCTCAACCAAGTGAAACAATATGCATTTTTCCGCACACATCTGTATGTAGAATTTCACCACAGCTAAAACTAACGCTCTTTCTTCGAGTGAACGGCAAACGATGATGCTTGCCCATAATGCAAGCCTCGCATTGAAAGTTTTTCTCGTCGATGAACTCGATACCGTTTGTTCGTAAACAACTTTTAACTTGCGCAATGTTCTGATGTGCTAAACGCTCATGCCATAAGCGAATATTTTGTTTTACCGCTACATTTGCGTATTGCTCCGTATTCTTCGTACGTATCATCATTCGATACAAAGTGGTTTGCCGAAGTCCCATTGCGCTAATACGACCGTCTCGCTTAAACACGCACTTTTCCTCCGTAGCATGCATAATGCAACCCTTGTCGAGGCATCGACCCTGTGAGAACAAGTTGACGAATAGCTTTAGAACGTACCATACGTCTGCCAAATGTTTGTCTAACCACTTAGTACCGTCGAACACTAGCACGTCTATGTTGCCTAGACCTATAGTAGATCGCATCACCGTTACCAACTGGATAGGGCACATCAAACTCAATAAAATTTCTAAACCACTCGCGTCGACCTGACATGTGTTCTGTAGCAGCACTGTCTGAATACCATGCATCTCTCTCTTCACTGGAAATGAATGCACTACGAATCAGCGCGTCGTGATTTTTTGTATTTCTCCTTCGTATTCGGGAACATTAAGAGACATAAAAATATACTGAAGCCTTGACAAATCACCACAATCATATGCTTTACTAATATCTAAAGATCACAACTTTGAACCCCAGCGACTTAAACTACACCACCAGGTGAGTCATTTCATTCAGACACATGCCAACTGATTTGTTTTTCTGATAGGCAAAATACCGAAGAGGCAAAACGGAATTCCTATTTGCAAAATCGACTAAACGATTTTTTTCTTTAAATTTATAATTTTAACAAAAATTGAAATTAAGAAAATCGGGCGAAAATTTTTTATACAAGGTAGGGTGTTTGCCTTTTTTCAACAAAAGTACAATTTTGATAAGTCTCCAAGAATTTAAGACTGCATTAGATTGCCAGCATTTGCTCATTACAGCCAAAACCTGTTGCAAACTATTTGGACTAAGAGCTTTAGACATATCATATTTCATGCCATCACATACAGCCGCTGTTGCCTTAGATTGTGACGAACTCCGGGTTATGCTGGTTTATGCTAGAGCTGCAAATTATCGATAGTGACGCCATTAGAAAGTTTCAATAGTTTGAAAAATACTATCGATATTTTCGATAGTATCGTACTATCGTGTTGCATATGTAGGGAAACTTCAACTCCGAACAAAATGTGTATAATATATACATATGTACATATGTAAATATAAATATTACACATAGGTAAGTATGAATATTAAATCTTAAGCGTGAAATTCTAAAAATTTTCCTTACTTCAATTTACAGCGTCACTTATTTAAGTAAAGATCACAAAATTTCAATGCACCGGCACTATCGAAACTATCGACTATCGCCCAAAAACAATCGATGTTTTTCCAAAAACAAAACTATCCATACTATCGATAGCTCTAGTTTATGCTCATCGGTTGCCGGGTTCTCCACAAAAATAATAAGAGTTCGTTTTTGGTTTATATTTAGTAAAGTACTAGTCTGCCTCGGTCGTTTCGTGAAGAGGACGGGAGTAGCACCTACCCCTTCCACTCCGGTTGGTGGGCGTAGCTCCATCCCACCAAATACATATCATTACGGCTATAGTAAAGGAGCTGGAGTAAAACCTACCCACAGCCTTCGGTTGGTGGGCGTAGCTCCGTCCCACCGAATATAATTACGGCTATAGTAAGGAGTGGGAGTTTACCATATCCACAGCCTTCGGTTGGAGGACGTAGCTCGGTCCCACCAAATATAATTACGGCTATAGTAAAGGAGCGGAAGTAGACCCTCCCACCCACAACCTTCCAAGAGAGGGAGTAGAACCTGCCCGTCTATAAATACCTGTCTAAGATTTATAGGAGGAGTAGTTCGTGCCCGTCTCCTGATACCTAGCATAGGGAGTAGATCTTACCCTTAGCGTGCTAAAGCTCCTGACTCTGCATCAGTCGCCTAACGACTCCTGTCTGCTTTGATTGCTGATCGGCTATTTATACAAACTGCCGGCCGCAGGCGCGTCGCGTAAGTCCCGTTGTCTGCGCTTTGTTCTTTATTGCAATAGTTGCGTTCCAGATGCTTCACGATTTGCAGGTTTTTACAGGAAGTCGTTCCAGGTGACCACCTCCCATAAGGTTTATTAATGGAGAAAACAGCTGTTCCTGCAAATCGTGAATTTCGTGAATATCGTGAAGCATCTGGAACGCAACAAATGGTGCTTAAAAGTTTATGTAGAATTGTGTGTATATGGCTATGTAAATAATTCTTCTTCTTATTTGGCACCGTAACCGCCTAAGCGTTTTTGGCCGAGTTCAACAAAGCACGCCAGCCGTTTCTTTTCTGTGCCAACTAACGCCAATTGGAAATGCCAAGTGAAGCCAAGTCCTTCTCCACCTGGTCTTTCCATCGCAGTGGGGACCTCCCTCTTCCTCTGCTACCACCAGTTCCGAGTTGAATACTTTCAGTGCTGGAGCGTCGGTGTCCATTCGAACGACATGGCCAAGCCAGCGGAGCCGCTGTATTTTAATTCGCTGCACTATGTCCATGTCGTTGTAAAGCTCATACAGTTCATCGTTCCATAAAGGCCCGTAAATCTTCCGCAAAATCTTTCTCTCGAATACTCCAAGAGCCGCCTTATTGGATGTTGCCATTTTCCATGCTTCTGCGCCATATACCAGGTTTTCGTACGTCGAGAGAGGACTTTACCCCTCACTCAGTCTGATTCTGCGTTGGATTTCCATGCTGACATTACTATCGGTGTTAATGCTGGTTCACAAGTAAACGAAGTTCTCTACTTTCTCGAAATGTGGGAGTCAAGGCGCGAATGTGCTGACTATTTGTTTGATGACAGGATATACTTTGTCTTGTCTTCGTTTACCACCAGACCCATTCGCTTTGCTTCCTTATCTAAAAGCATAAACAGACGGCAGCGGTGATCCGGATCAACTCGCTAATTCGGAATTATATCGGGAATTAACTGCAGTTGATCCGGATTAAGTCCTAGAGTTAATTCCCAAACTTAACTCGGATCAAGGGAATTTTCGATGACAACACTGACCAAAACTCAGAGAGCGTAGAATACAGGGAAAATGCAAAATTAGCATGGACATATACCTTTTCATCGGTAATGCAGTCACTAATACTAATTGAAATAGGATTCCAATTTAAAATGAATAAGAACTTATTTCGGTGGCTGCATTACCGATGGCAGGGTGGATGTCTATACTAGTTTCGCAGTTTCTTTGTGTTCTATGCTAACTGAGCAAATAAAGCAACCGATTCCTTCATCCGCGGTAGCCGAGTGGTGAGAGGTGCGTACTACAAGCCTGTAGGTCCCAGGTTCGATCCTCGGTTGGAGGGATTGCCAACAAAATTTTGTTTTTATTATTTCTTTTATTTTTCAAAATTTTATTTGATTTATGTATTTAATTGTTTTTTATTTTGTTTTCGTTTGTTTTATTTTATTTTACATTTTTAATTTTATTATTAGTTAACTTAAATTTTTAGAGTTTAATTTTACTAAAAAAGTCAAAAACAACTAACTAAAAACAACTTAGAAAAATATAGAAGTCATAATTGAATCAATAAAAATAATTAAATGAATATTACTGCCATCTGTCAAAGCACAATTTTGATCAGATCAATTGCGGCGTCAATCCGGATCAACGTTGCCGTCTGTCCATGCTTTAACTTGGAAAAGGCAGAATAGACTTCGCGGTTTTTGTTACCGATGATGTCGATGTCATCGGCGCACGCCAGCAATTACACGCTCTTGTAGTAAATTGTTCCTGAGCGGTTGAGTTCTGCAGCTCATACTATCTTCTCCAACATATGATATCAGATTAAAGAAGTCACATGAAATCTATGCTTAGAAGGCTGAGACCGCGGTAGTTGGCGCGAATGGCGAAGTCGCCTTTTTAGTGGATGGGGCAGAGCACACTTAAATTCCAGTCGTCGGGCATGCATTCATCTGACCATATTCTGCATAAGAGTTGATGCATACACCTTATGTAAATAATTACTCTACTTCAAAATAACTAGTGTTGTTCAATGCATATGCACAATTGTGTATGCTTAGTTATGTTCATATATGTATGTAGCTGTATGTATATAATTAATGTATTGTGTAATGTATGTATGTATATATATATATGCAAAGTTGTGGGGGCTCCAAGCCCTAGGATTGGGGTCCTCACAAGATGTGCTGTTAAGAGCCAATAACAATTCATCCAAAGTGAAAGGTGTCTTAGATAAACTGACAGCAGGCATCGGAGTAAAAAATACATTTGAATTAACTTGTCCTTTTAAAAATCTTAGATTGTCAAAATGACGTGACGAGTCCGAATACTTTTTGGTTTTGTAGCTCCCCTAATTGCGTTAATAGCTTTCCAAAATTACCATTGACCACTCATTACTTCTTTATTTATCCCTCGCTTTCCTTCATTAGTAACATGATCTTTTTTTTGTAACAGAACAGGCCTTAGCACAAATGCAAAAATTTGGCACATAACCTGTTATTTTTTAAAATTTTGTTGTGTTAAAGTTTGATTTTTTTTTCATAAAAAAAAAGAAAAAATTGAATGATTTGTCAGAAACTATCAGTCCTATCGGAAAGTGATGTATAAGAGGTTTATGGAGAATTTTATTAGCTTTGATTTGACGTATCTCATTTTATGATTGTTAAATTGGTTCGTAAGATATACGTGATTAAGTGGAACCACTTTTTGTTTTAAGCTGAATAAGGGTTAATTGCAAATATCTCGAAAACATATCCACTGAAAAAAATTAACTAGATTTTCGGAATCTCCCGGCAATTCTACGTAGAAATTGGATAGTGGCGTCTGGAGAACAGAAACCAAACTAATTTGTAATTCAGTATTAACAAATATACATTTCCCAGCTAGAAGTCTCAAGTAAATTGCAGACTTTCTCGAACTAGACATTTATTTCGCCATATCCAACTATGCTACCTGATCACTATAACCCAATCTTGGTAATTATAACTAAACTTTTTCTGGGTGTAAAGCATAGCCAAATATCCTAGTGGGCTCGTTCTTTAATAGAAGCTTTCACTAGAGTTCCGCCTTTTGCATATGATTCAACTAGTTGCTCAACCCAATAAACATTTGGGTTGGAGGTCAAGCGGCGATCCAATACATATTCCAATTTCCAATATTGATTTTCAAGTGTACCTCAGTTGGAGAAAACCAACCCATGTCAAACAAAAGGGCACATTTTTTGTATGCAAAATAATCTGAGTTCTCCACTTGAGAAAAGCTAGGGTATCAAATTGAATTTATACTTTATTCATCTTTTAGTCAAACCTTGGGAAAAATGTTGTTTATCCACTTGAGAAATAAGAATTTCTCCAAGATTGTAAAAAAAATTGGAAAAATGTTTGCTTTGCCCTGTTTGGCAATGCTAACTGATTTATATTCTCGATCTTTAGTTCATCATCAAACCTAGTATTTAATTTACTGATGTCAGAAAAAAAAGTTTTGAATCTTGGGGTGCAAAATATTGCAGCAATTAAGCGTTACAGGATGATAAGGGAAGTGGGACGATATGTAAGTAGTTTTTATGAAATGATATTCCACAAAAATTGTCGTCTTTTTGTTTGTCAGATACACTAAAAATAGTCAAACAAACCCCGTCGTCTTAGTAGCTTAATATTTATCTATTAAAATAATTATACAGTAACTTACAAGTAACTTTAAATTCTGAAAATTTCTCTCATATGAGAGGATAAAAAACGACAAAAACGCCAACCATGGAAAAAGCTTGAAGTTTTATGTAACTTCAGTAAAAGAGTTTTTATTTTGGTGGAAAATATTTACAAGCATAAATTTATCCCGCAGAAACTTCTAACTTTATCTAAAAATCAAATGTTTTTTGCTATCTCAATTTATATTATTTTATCAACTTTTTTGCCAGCCAAGGCATAATAATTCAAAACAATTGTTAAAAATTTTACAAACTATTGCTTAATACAAAAAAAAAAACTTGTGTCAGCTGTTTTTCTAATTGGGATGTGCATAATCATGTCAACGGAAATTATATTTTAATTGATTTTACGATCAAATGTGCTGTACAGTACGATACGTTGCTTGAATCCAATATCATTTACTAAATTTGCTATAACTTTTCTATTTTCAAATCGATTATATACTTTGAAAAAGTTTGCAGCTTTTAGGTGTAATTCACAGTAGAATAACGATGCGACTTAAAATTGTGTCCGATTTCACCTATAAATTTGCAGATAACTCTTAAACTGATAATTAGATTGCAAAACATTGTACAGCAAGTTCATAGGGATTTCGATGACCTTTAATCTGGTGGAGAGCTTTTTGCGATGTGAGAATCAGAACCGGATATTTTTGGAAAAAGTTGAAAATGAAAGTTGAATCAATTTGAAAAAAAAAACGATAATTTCGCAAATTCTTAAAACCTATTCCATTTTTTTATTTTTGGCCTCATATTCAGATTCAGAGTTATTTTAGATAGAAAATTACTTTTAAATTCTCGATTGTCAACAATTTTGTTAAAAACTTCCCTGAATGCACATGATTTTCAGAGTTATCATATTCGAATAAAATTTTGCATAGCTTATTTTTAAACCAAAAGACAGCTTTTTCCGCCCGACAAACTGTATATTTAAAAAAAAAAAAGTTTAAATAACGAACGGTCTAATGTACATACATATAGTGGTCCACAAAATTAAAGAATTGCGATATTTTGACCGGTTTTGGCATATGTTTTTTTTTTATGAAAGCCTAGCTAGCTGGTATACAACAAACACCATATATAAATTCCAATTCCAAACTTTGTGCTTGCTTTCACCAAAATTTCTAAGGTTGGGTTAGGTTAAACGGGCAGCTCTGCAAAGAGTTCACTCGTAGGCCGCGAAGGCCCATTGTGATGCCCATGGGGGTTATCCCAAGCCTATTCCTACACGTCTTCGAACCATTTTGATTTTCTAGCTAATCCCAGCAGTCCTTCCAGAGGAGCTTTCCCCAAGATATCCACGTTCTCGAAGAAATGGTCCCCAAGAAACTTGAGGCGTTTTCCTCGAAGTGCTGGATACTCGCAAAGGAAGTGCTGCAGCTTCTACAGAAATCGTTATGCGGGGCTCCGAACTTGGCAGCCATGTGGCCAATGGTCCAGTGTCCCGTTAGTATTCCTGTGAGAAGCCTAACGTTTGATTTTGAAAACCGTAATAGACTCCTTGTTCTTCATTCATCGAGCCGTGGCCAGAGCGATCGCGATACCCTGCAGGTGTGCAGATTTTCCCACCTACTGTTGGTAGCTGCACTAGTCAGTCTCTCGACTTCTGAAGGCCGGGGAGGTTTCACGGTTTGGATACCCTCCCCGAGCCCCATCTCAGATCCCTTCCGACACCACAATGTCCCGGGACCCAGTAAAGATTGATTATGTGTTGCTGTAGAGCTTGTAGGGATCTTTGGCATTCTTTAACGCATATCGAGTTAGTCGTTGCCGACCATAAGGCTTTGATAGCCGCTTGACTGTCAACAACGAAGGCAAGTTTAGATGGAGCTAAGTCAATTAGGCCCAGCAACCTTGCCGACATATGGATTGCATATATCTCAGCCTGAAAAACACAGCAGTGATCTGGGAGTTTATAGGACTCTCTCAGAGATAACTCCTGAGAGAAGACACCAGATCCAATATTAAATTCCCAGTCGCTTCTGTCAGGAAAATGGATCTCGAAGTTTCGATTGAAGTCATTTTCCATGATAGTCACAGTTGCTGTACTCCACCCCCACTCTCCCGAGGATTGTGGCGTGACCTTGGCAAGTTGTTCGCAGCCTCTTAGACACACTGAGTCGTAGAGCGCTTTTAGCAGTGCTTGCTCTATACTCCCAACAACCTCGTGCAGGGCTGCTTCGACCGACCTGCCTTTATGGTAGGCATGCTGAGCCTCGCTGAAGTTCCCAGGAGTAAGGCGTTGCGTCTGCAGACTCAGAAACCTCTCCATTATTTTGATAAGAAATGATGAGAGGCTGATGGGTCTAAAATCTTTTGCAGTGCTGTGGCCCGCTTTTCCTGCTTTGGGAATGAAGACCACTCTTACCTCTCTCCATGGCTTTGGGATATAGCTTAGGAGGAGACTCGGCCTATAGATTGTCGTTAGCCAGGGGGTTACCGTGGCGTTTGCTCGTTGTAGCATGGGTGGGAAGATTCCATCCGGCCACGGAGATTTGTAGGGTTGGAAGGATCTGATAGCCCAAGCTACTTTATCTGCAGTGATCATTTCGTCCACTGGACTGCCTTGCCTGTGGGTACTAGAGTGTTCTGTCACAGGAGTTCCTGAGTCCCCTGCGTCGCCGCAGCCAGGGAAGTGGATGTCCATAAGGTGTTCCAGTGTTTCAAGGCTGCTTTCGGTGTGCCCTCCTCCTGGCTTTTCGAGGAAACCGGGAGGAGCCGGGTTTTTCGAGAGGCACCTTCTTAGTCGTGCGGCTTCAGTAGTGGTTTCGTGGCCCTCGCAAAATTTGGATTCTTTATATCTTTCTTTATATCTTTCTTGAACGCGTTGAAGTTGTGACGATATTCGTCCCAGTTCTCTGCGTCCTTAGTGAACTTCGCTTTACTGAAAGCTTTCCTAGCTGCTACCCAGAGCCCCCTAGTTCGGCCGTCCGCCACCTTGGGTGTCGCTTGGAAGGTTTGCTTTCGGAACAGGTTGCTCTGTAACATTCGTTGAGAGACTTCGTTAGACAGAGGACCGCTCCCTCCAATTGGTTCGCTGAAATTGGCTCCACCGAATTTGTTCCAATTTGTCCTACGAGGATTTCGATAAGGTTTTTGTGTCGGTTTTCTTAGGTTAATGGAGAATACGATGCGACAGTGATTAGAAAAAGAGCATTTTGTGCCAGCCGTCAACCCTAACATTGTTCGAGTTAGTTATAAGAGTTATATCTATAACCTCCTCCCTTATTCTATTGTAGAAAATGGGGTGATTACCCTTGTTGCAGATAGTAAGTTTCGTGGATAATAAGTAACTAAAGAGTGACTCACCTTTATCGTTGATGTTCGAGCTGTTCCACGCCGTGTGGTGAGCGTTGGCGTCACAGTCAGCCAACATACTTATCCCTAGTTGCTCCGCCCAGTCGGTGAGTTTCCTGAAGGATATTGACGGGGGATCGGGTGCATCGTATGGCATGTATAAAGATGCGAGGATGAGGTCGGGTGCTCCCCTCTGCTCCCACATTGCCACTGCCATGTCCGAATCGCTAAATTGGGGAAGACAGAGAATATTAGTGTTTTTCTTAGCCAGGATACAGTTTCTAATTTTACCTTCAGTCTGGGGTGAGAAGTAGAAAGTCGCTAGTGGATAGACCTGTGACCTTCCCTGTCACTAGCCAGGGTACTTGTATTAGCGCCACGTCCACATCTTCCTCACCCATGAAGAGCAGCAGATCCTCCGATGCTGCCCTGCAGATATACAGATTAGTCTGCACCACCTTTAGGCTTTTCGGATTCACTTTCAGCATCGGTGATGATCACCCTAAGGTGACCGATGCCATATCTTATTATGCCGGCTTTGCGACGCAGAATCTGCAAGGATTGTGAACCGATCTTGATCCACAGGTCCTTGCCGTTACCCTTGCGCGAGCGCGGCCTCGAACAATCGTCCAGTCGTCAGGGATGACATCCACGTTCTGAAATTTGATTAGGGCTAGTGAGGTCTCGTCCTCTACGAGGGGCGGCGGGATCCACACTCGCACTGCCGCACGGGATGGCACCTCTGAGAGCGAACAACTTCCAGTCGTGCGTTGGACCAAAGTTCATTTTGGTTGCGGGCTCAGTTTGTTAGGAAGTCTAACGACTCCTTGTTACCGCTTCCAACAAGTTCGACTCCCTTCTGCCACTTGGCTCCATGAAACATACCAATGTTGTTTTTGGTACGCTGGATTTCGCCAAGTAGTGCCCTCATAATCTTTTCTTCCAGGAGCAACCATTTGTCCGTAGGAATCTTTCCTTCCGGGTGATTCCTGTCTATGATCGCAACCTGGAGCCCAGGCACCGAGCATAAGGTTGATGAGGGTTTCACCCGCTTCTGCTCAGGCTGTGTCTTTTTGTCGCCGGGCAATTGTCTCTTCGGATTGCGCGAAACCGGCCTCTTGCCACGATGTCGAGGCCTTCTCCCCGTCCAACCGTGGGAGCACCAGCCTCGCGGTCTTCGGCACCTTAGATGTCAGTGACTGCGACGGCTTCTTCGTTCCACCAGCGAACGAGTGAGCAGCTTCATCGGCAGACAGCTATCGCTCACGGAGGGGGTTTGGATACCTCGTCTTCTTTTTCAGGTCTGGTGGCTTTTCCAAAGACAGCGGCCTCATTTCCGGAAGCATTCGAGGCTTTCTCCTCACGGAGTCGCTCATACTTCCGTACAATGTAGGCATGCTCCTTCTGAAGAGAGATTTTGTACCCCATCTTCCTCTTACGCTCCTTGTCCTTTTCGGTATCGTGTTTGCATTTTATCGGATTTGCATTTTATACCTACTGCTAGGTGAAAAGTTGTCCTGCCGCCCAATGTGGGTCAGACGCAGACCAGGGAGCCGCCCCACTGGGTTTGTCGTTGCGTTTTTATCAACGCGAAGATTGGTCCACCCGTCAACAAGTTCGTGTCGTCCTGAGCGTTCGTCGAATCGTGGCTTGTGCGGTCCAAGTTCAGTCCAACCACGGAGGCTCAGCCTTGAGCGAGGATATACCGCCTCGCACCCGTCGACAGAGCCTCGTTAGCGATAACAGGGACCACCAAGCCTTGGCGGGGAGTCGGTGAGGTTGTCGTTTGGGAAGGATAGGTTATAGATTTACTTCACTCCCCCATTAGATCCCCCAATTTCAAAACTTTAATCGGAATTTTGGTATGCAGTTTTCTAGACCATTTAATTCTAGTATTATGAAGTGCAAGTTTCAAGCTGCTATAAAATCCCGTAAATTTTTGGTTTTTTTTTGCTGGCAGTGTTCGGCATATACAAGAAAATTTTCGAACATACTTTTGTTTGAAAAAAAAAAAACGTGAAAAATCTTCAACCAAAAAAAAAATCATTTTTGTGGGCTGTCTGCAAATGTTTTCTGATATTGGCTGTTGTCTGTCGCTTCACCTGAATATGTGAAAAGAAATTCCAAATAATCGGCAAAGAATCGGCAAAAAAAGGCCGATGCCGATGCTCAATTTTGTGCCGATGCTAGCCTATGCCGATTAATTGGTCGGACTCGTAATTTCTTTAGTTCGACGAATAAAAAAAAGGCCAAGAAATAACCAAGAAAAATTGATTGAGACAAATTTTCTTAAGCAGTACGAAGTTAAGAAAATTGCTACGCTTTCTACTAAGGGATGCTAAAGTTTGTTTGTGAAGAGTACAAGCAAGGTGCTTTTCAACAGAAATATATGCCCGTTCCATTATTTCGTAAAGAAAAAGTTAGGCAGCAGGCTGTAAAATACAGACATGGGCGTAGTGCACTAAATTTCAAGTACCACTAATATTGAATATAGTGAGGCTTATTTTTTTCTAATCCCACTAAAAGTAGTGGGACTCAGATTTTTTTCACTACCACTAAATGCGTTAGTGGTAGTTGAAAAAATTTCCACCAAAAATAAATGCCTTTAGTGATAATTGAATTTTTTTCCACTACCACTAATGAGTGGTGGTAATGTAAAAAATTTTCAATAATTTCAAAAGTAGTGGAATCAACAGATTTTCTACTAAACCAAATATAGTAAAGTAATTAGGCCTTTTCAAGTGATTTTTGGAAATGTATCGGCTTTTGAATACATGTGTGTATATTTTCTAACATAAGTACATACATATCAATTTACAGTGTATTTCAATACAATTACAATATTTCTTTAAGATAAACACAAACACAAATTTCGCTTTTATGGATTTAAATATTAAAAACACGAAGTGTAGACTCACGTAAGAGGTTACTTATACACATATCGCACACGATCTTCAAAAATGACGCAACTCAAAATTTGGCATTTTTGGAATTATGCACTAAAAATGTAACTGGTCCGGGAGCAAATTTTTGTTATAAATTGTTGAAAAAGGTAAAGTCTGCCTTGCCCATATGATTAGCATGTGCTAAGAAATAGTTCTTCGCATTTTCTGACGAACGTGTAATTTTGAGTTGTGAGATGATGAATACGGTCAACATATAGCACATTTAATAATAGGTTTGTTCCACACGAGCCCGCGGGATCCCGCGGGTGCCCAAAATAGCCCAGAAAGCGTTTCTCACGCTAGAAATATGGGTAAACGAGGGCGAATACCTTCCACTTTTGAATCGTAAAGGTCTTCTTCTTCGTGCCCGAAACAGTCGGGACTTTTTTCCGGGCAGAAATGTGCAAGAAGTCAATTTGAAAAAAGTTGTTGTTTGTTTACATCCGAGCTTGTTGTTTGTTTACATCCGAGCGCAAATTTTGTAAAATACCAAAATGGAAAATAGCAGTTAAGTTTCAGAAATGTACGTATTTGCTAATTTTATTAGCCATATAAGTTAAATACACATAAAATCATTGTTTAGAGCTGATTTGTTTATTCCGGATACGAAATGTGTTTTTTTTGCGTTCCTCACGCTCTGGTCAGCTTCGGCACGTATCGACTTATTCTTAAAACTTGTCAGAGAATAGCTTATTTTTCTCTAGTTATCGAAACAGCCCGGAAAGCGTGTGTGTGTCTTTATTCGAAAAATTTGGTAATATTGTTGAAAAGATACTAAAAATGGTGCTAACGTTTATCGTTTTGTTAAACAATGTTTGCCAATAATATTTATGTAAATGTGAGTTCAAAGTCAGAATTAGTGTAAAGTAATTGTCGTTAACTATGTTTATTGTTTTTGCATCAGCGAATTTTACTTGCTTATCATGTTTATTCTTTATTTGTTTTTATTTTTCGAATAAAGACTCCCTGATGAAGACGCGAGAGCGTTGAAACGCGTAGGAGGGTAAAAGGAAAATTTCATTTTTTCGCTTTTTTAACTCTATCGGCCGAAGCAGCTCCAACCCAGCAAACATAACAAATAATTATAATTATATGAGATCGGTGAGGTATTATCCCACCGCATCTACAGGGAAAAATGAAGAGATTTTTACACTGTTTTAAGCTAGATACCACTAGGCGTGATTTAAAGAAATTGGAAGAATGTTTTCTGCTTAAAATCCTCAATCTGGAGATCAAAGAAACAAACATAAACATTAAAATAATAACAACCGACACCAAGAATACCCAGCAAACATTACAGAACAGACTTCAAGTAACAGAATATGGTCAAATCATTGAAAATCAAACACAGTTCTCCAAACAAATATTAATTGATACTCAAAAAACACACAACAAAAAACTAAATGAGCTAATGGAGAGAAATGCGAATAAATTTGGCATAAAACTTAACGAAGACTGGTTTATCAACAAGACTGACGTTCAGGTTCCTCAGGAGTCCCGCTGGTTACTGTCGCTAGGGGACAAATTCGCATTACCTGTGTCGAGAAAAACATTTTCCCCGATACACATTATTGCCGACCTGGAACAAGGCATACAAGAGATTATGGACGAAAGGGAAAAGGATATGGCTAGAAGCAACATCGCAGCAAAAATAAACAAATTTCAGGATAAAATTAAAAACAATAGCAAAGAAAAGTTTATATTGTAAACATATGCGAACACCCAAAAATTTATAAACCGACATAAGGATGAAATAATAATAACACAGGCGGACAAAGGCAATAAAACGGTTATGTTATATAAAAAAGAATATGAAGACAAAATGCGAGAACTGCTAAATGATAAAAATACTTACAAAACTATGAGGAACGATCCTACTCAACAACGATTGAGGAAAAATAACAATATAATAAATAACTTATACAAGCAGAAACAAATTGACATCAAACAAAAATACTACTTGACATGCGCAGCGGCAAATGCACCTCGACTATATGGACTACCAAAAATTCACAAGACAAACACACCACTTCATCCACGAATTTACCTTGCTACAAACTGTCGAAACATATAACAATTCCTAAATACTCTAGAGTTTTGTTTGCGAGACAACAATTATTTTACATTTAATAACACCCTTTACCAACAAACATATGGTATGCCAATGGGTAACCCATTATCTCCGACCATAGCGGATATTGTACTTGACAAAATATTAGACGACAGTATAACTGAATTGAAACAAACTGACATACATATAAAATACATAAGTAAATATGTAGATGATGTGTTTGCAATAATAAAAACAAAGGACGCGGAAGACATACTAAAAGTGTTGAATGCACAAAACACAAAAATTAAATTTACGGTTGAAAGAGAGAAAGACAATAAAATTGCCTTCCTAGACATAGAGGTGCATAGAAAACGGAATACAATATTGCTAAACTGGTATGCGAAATCCATCGCGTCGGGTAGACTTATTAATTTCCATTCAAATCACCCATGGAGTCAGAAAATAAACACCGCTGCTAGCCTGATCAAAAAGGTGTACATGCTAAGCAACTCGCGGAGGAGAACAAAAATAAAATTAAAAGCATTCTGCACAAAAACGGCTACCCGCATGCGCTAGTTAACAATTTATTAGCAACGACGATAAACAAAAGTAAACAAACAAATCAAAATAAAGATCTTCAGGCTAACAACACAACTAACAATAAAAAGTACATTGGAGTAACTTACGTACCAGGACTAAGAAATAACCAGGCGCTCAGGACAACAATAAAGAATGAAGATATTACATATGCTCACAGGCCGCACAACACAATAAGCAAACTGTACACTAAAACAAAAGACAGAATTCTGAAGGAACAACAACATAATGTTGTGTATCAAATAGAATGTAAGGGGAATGATACTGAAAGCTGTAACAAATGCTACGTAGGCACAACAAAAAGATCATTGGGTACAAGAATAAGCCAACATAAAGCGGATGAGAGAAACAAAAAGATGACAACAGCACTGGCACAACACTTGACGAAGCACGAACACTTAGCGGACTTCGGGAATACGAGAATTTTGGACTTCGAAAGAGGGGTAAAAAGGAGAATGACGTTAGAAAGCCTACGTATACAACAAAGACTTGAGAATGCGATCAACTTTAAAGAGGACGTAGATAACACCAACAACGTGTATGCAGCTGTAATCAATAACAAATATAAATAAGAATATAGGATTCGAATTTGGTAATATTGTTGAAAAGATACTAAAAATGGTGCTAACGTTTATCGTTTTGTTAAACAATTTTTGCCAATAATATTTATGTAAATGTGAGTTCAAAGTCAGAATTAGTGTAAAGTAATTGTCGTTAACTATGTTTATTGTTTTTGCATCAGCGAATTTTACTTGCTTATCATGTTTATTGTTTATTTGTTTTTATTTTTCGAATAAAGACTCCCTGATGAAGACGCGAAAGCGTTGAAACGCGTTTTCGCTTTTTTAACTCTATCGGCCGAAGCAGCTCCAACCCAGCAAACAAAGAAATTTTTCAAATGTTCAAATTTGTGGAGAAACGCAATCAAAGTTTGATCAATTCATACAGTTGGTATACCAAAAGACAGATGGAAAGACACATATTTATCTTCGCCATTTTTGGGAAGTTTCGTCATCTGTTAGGCTCAACATATTCTCTTCATCAAGCTTTTTAATTGTATTATGAAATCTCCAAGAACGTAAAATTTTAATTACACCTCTATATTATTAAACGTGCGATATCAGTTTTTCCTTACTACCAATCATTAGTATTATTTATTGCAAACATGGATTTTTTCCACTATTTGCAAGATTTAGTGGAAATAGTCTTTTAGCCATAAATATTAATTTAGTGGAAATTTTGTCAGTTCCAATATCACTAGGCTTGGAGGGGAGTGTGCACTACCACTAAAAATAATAGTGGTAGTGAGAACACTGATTTTTTCCACTAAAAATGTTTGTTCATAAGAAAACCATCGTTATAGTAGTGGTAGTTAAAAGCATAGTGCACTCAAACATTAGTGCACTACGCCCATGTCTGGTAAAATATCAGATGCCAAAACTCCTTGGACACTACATTCACACACACGAAATAATAGCAATTTATTTGTTGACTGTTTATTTAAAAGGTCCGTACAAATGGTTTTTGTCAGAAGCTGTTTCAAGACCAAGATATACCCTGCCCTTGGCGACCGCTGTCTTTTTTTTAAATTTAGATCTCGCTCGCATCAGGGGTCGAACCCAAGTCCCACGAAATGGTCATACGCACCTCTAACTACTCAGCCACAGCGGCCAACGATTTGATAGACTTTACCATTGTAAAATAATAATGTTAATTTTGTACATATTTCTTATGATATATTTGCTTTGTTTCTTCTTTAATACAGTTTGCTTTTTGATCGCATACGTAGCGAAAGGAATCAGCCGAGCTCTAGCAATTCAGACAATCAAGGCAGGACAACAACTAGTTCAGGTGGTGTAATGTCTGGGAATAATAGCTTGTCCGCTCAAATATCTACTGTAAGTGTAGATCGCGAAGCATTCAGTCGATGGAGGGACCGCCAATATTATGGACCGCGACGTTGGTTAAACAAAGATGATTACGTTTGGGATAACAACGGAGGTATGCATTTATTAATACATTTTTGGGCATGCTTTCGATATATCTATATACATACCTACATACTTATCCGATTTTTTCCCCTTCCAAATATTGTGCATATGGGTGATTACTAGGGAAGACTAAAATATGCAAATGCATATCGCATATGCAAATGCTTATCGCATATGCAAATGCATATTAAAACACAAAACACATATTTTACCGAAATAGCATAAAAGTGCATAAAAATGAATATTTTGTTAACAAGTTAATTCATTTTCTCATAATTTCATTTGGCAATACCTGACGCAACATGGATGACCAGCCCGCTGTGAAATGAAACCACCGAGTTTCTAATAGAGAATCACCACGCTACAGAGTAGCCGTCTTTATTTATACAAAAACTCTTAACCTACACCTACATAGTTCTTAGCTAAACCTTAGTATATCTAAAACATGTGTAATGCACTACACATTTAGTAGGTTTGTATAACTCTTCTAGAAAAACACTTAAATCGACAATGCCAGGAAGTAATGACAATAGTCTACGATTTCACTTGCATTCTAAGCCAATCGCATTTCATAACATTTGAGAGATGCATACGTGACTATTCCCATACACCCTGGCCAGTTTTGCCATTTTAACCGTTTTCCGGCTAGATTCAGCCGGTTGCGATAGCAAACAGCCGGAGAAAATTCGGTTTAGCCGGCAGCCGATAAGCCGTTTTGCAAAAAAAAATAACCGTTTTTAGCCGATTTTGTCATTTGCTATTCGCCTTATTTTATTAAAATTCAAATATATAAGTTTCTATTTTTACAAATTTAGTGATCCAAAATCTATTAGAAATGGCTACTCGGAGAAAGTTTTCATGCGGGACTGTTTTTATAAAATGTAAAGACAATTTTTTCTAACCCGAAAAGTGTGCAGATAGGGAACCGATTTCAATGATTTTTATTTTAAGCTAATATGCAGTGACCCAAAAACATATAAACTGAGCCGCGCCATTTTAGCTGATTAAAAAGTTAAAAAATTTTCTGAAATTTTCCAAATTTTCATAATTTTTACACAAAGTGTGAAATCTGGATGTAGTATATGGTGTTTTTTAAGTAATCAGCTACATATTCATAAAAAAAACAATGAACATTGAATAAACTAAAGAAAATAGGCAAAACTTGCTTAGATGTCGCGTCCCAGTTTGTATTTGGGAGGACGTAGCCGGGATTTTCTGTCTTGCTTATGGATTTTTCTATAAACAAAAATTTTATAAAATGAAACTGCAGTAGTTTTCATCTTATGTGGATAGTTCTTGTCACAAATACATATTTTCGTGGTCGTATTTACATATCGATGGTCCTGTTCAATAACGACACAATTCAAAATTCAAAAAACAAAAACTGTTACCGCTGTTAAGTGGTTCTTGTCTATAATCTTTGTCTTATCCATTTCTATCCCAGTAAGGATTGCTAAAGTAAGTACATGGATTCGACAAGGATTAGATGCATGAGCCACTTAATAGTTTTTACAACGCTTTTATCAACTTGCAATGTTGTGTGTCCAGAAACTTTCAATGTTGTGGATCCAGAAACTTTCAATGTTGTGTGTCCGACACCATAAAGCTTTGCTTTGAAAAGTTCCTATAAAAAAGCATAGTGCATAGGGCGACATCTGTAGTGAATAGGGCGAGGTAGATGACATCTAGATGTCGCCCTATGTACTACGTTTGCTACAGCGGAAATAGACGACACGCCATTTCTTTAAATAAAATTAATTGGTGCTCGTTTGTATGTACATACATATGTAAATGC
>NW_023458555.1:82654479-82676979 GCF_013731165.1 Rhagoletis pomonella | reverse complement strand
ATGTATGTATGTGGGTATATGAATAACGACCGCTTAAAATCGATTTCAAAGTTCTACTTTCGCTGTAGAAATTTTAGGTCTACGTTATGTAGTTTGACTATTGTCAATTAAATCGAATGCTTTGTATTGCATGCGCTCCACGTTTTTCATTTTCAATTTCATAGATTGTTTATAATGACTTTTGCTAAAATTTCAAAATCAAAAGTTATCGAAACAAATTCTATGGGACTGAGAAATATTATTTTCTACTTTTTAGTCCATTTATAAAAGCGTTGTATATTAAAAAGTTTTTTTTTTATATTATTTATTATTTTTTGAATTTTGAATTGTGTCGCTATTGCACAGGACCATCGATATGCATATATATTTTTTATCAGCACCACATCTTTATCAGAAAATCCCGAGAATACAAAAATTGGTACTGTTACAAGTTGCAAGTCATCATTTTAACTCGACCTCCTCCCTCTTCCACGGACAACGGTACATCGTTTAGAGGTTTAAAAATATTTTGCGTCAGCAATTTGCCATCACACCCTGCATTACACGTATTACGTGCTCTATCCTCGGAAAAGCAAAAAACTTTATTTTCGACCATTTGCTCAGGTGTACCGAATTCTGGCAGTTTGGAAACGCGCAAGACAATATTTTCATCCAACTTCACTAACTTCAAAATTTTCTTTTACTTTTTCAAGAAACAAAAATTTTGCTGCTAGTGATATTGGTAGCATGACTTCAGTTAAATGTCATAAACTTGTTAAAAGTGAAGTGGTCGGCAAAAACAACGAATGACAATAAATTAAACTACCTTCTGCTTTTTTATCATGGCGTTTCCCTGTGGGGAAAATCTCTAGTTCTAAACTGGTACGCTTCTGGTACATTTAGTCCCAGTACTGGTTCGCGATAAATCTCTTTTGCATGCAAGCAACTGGCGAATTTAACATGGCGATGTCCTAGGAAGTGTCAATTGCCCCCCGCTGCATCCCTTTTTCGATAGTTCCGAACTAGTCCTAACTTCTATAGTTCCGAACCAGTTCTAAAATCGACAGACGAAAGAAAAAATTATCATGATTTTTCAATCTTTTTGGTTCTTCCGTGTGTGCGATTTTAAGTTATTTTGGAAGAAATGTGTTTTCAATTTGAAATTAAATTTGTTTGAATGATTGTAAGAAATGTACGTTTCCATACCTTTAGCTGTAGCTGAGTTTGCAGAGGTGCTCGCTGTTATTTCTTAGATTCCAGACTGTCCCAAGATGTTGAAATGTTAACACAAATTTTAGTTTTGTATTACCAAGCTATGAAAAAGCATCTGCGAAGCACAGAATAGAAGCGTATTTGAACGAAAAAGCCGCCGAACACATATCTATGTAAAGTAAACAAGCCCCCCGCTGCATCCCTTTTTCGATAGTTCCCGTCTAGTTCTAAATTCGACAAATAAGATCTACTTCGTTCTGCATCCCTTTTTCTATAGGTCCGAACTATTTCTAAATTCGTCACTTTAGATATAGATTTCTAGTGAAAAAACTGAAAAAACTTAGTTTTTTAAAAGTACCACTTTTCGCCGATTTTGGACTGGTGGGGATCTAGTTCCTTTTTGGCGATAAAGACCTAGTACGGAACTGGAAATTTGATTCACTAGTCCGCGGTTTCCCTACAGGGTTTCTTTTCTCGAAATAATGTTGCCCTTTTTCCTCAGCCCTTTCTCACAGCTGTACGTGTTCGTTTCTCAAAACATTGCCCTACGACTAAGCAAAAGTGCCATACTTTCTGCCAATATAGCCCTTTTGTTGCACAAAAACAACCTACTGCTAAGATGGCAAAAATTTTCAATAGAAAAGAAAACGCCATCAATTTGTAATTTATCTCTTTTTTTGATACATATTTGACCCGTAGCACACATAACCAAAAAATACCACGTAAACATATGACCGGGGTGCCCGTGTGTCTACTTACTCGTTTTTAATATTTTAGAAGCATAATAGCAATTGTTATGGGTTCAAATCAATACTATTTGAGCGCTAGTCAATAAAGAATATTTATATATTAACTGCGAAAATTCAAGTAAGTAAATACACAGAAGAAATAGGCTTCAAAAAACATTGTACAACTACATGATGCAATAATGAAAGGTGTTATACGCTGTGACAGCTCGAAATCGAACTACCTTAGGTCAATGTTGTATTTTGGAAGTAGAAGAAAAACGGGAAGAAAAAAAGCCTTTTAGTTGAAAAAGTACTAAATTTTATGCCTTCTCAACAGCGTTCCGATTATGTGAATAGGTTTAAAGTACAAAACCGCGTATCGTCATTCTGCAAAACCGCGTAACTGACATTGGCTGCCAAAAATTGGATTTGCTCTCACAATCTCTAGGCTCAATCCTTATCCATTCGTCCTGAAATATACTAGCCAGAAATGCGATTGCTTCATAAAAAAGGGGAACCATTTTGAAATATGAGTGTTTTTACGCTCTAGAAAATAATTTCTACAAGTTCACACACGCGGTTTTGCATTTTGTTGTTACGCGGTTTTGCATTTTAATCGACGATATAATTCCTTATATAAGCCGCATCACTAAGAAAATTATCCCTTATAAATTTATAATGTTGCCCTTATATTGTACAGGCCAAATAGAGGAATTCATTTACGTGTGATATTTTGTCCCCCTCTTTCAAATGGGCTTCTTGTGCGCATATATCAGGTTTGATAGCTGTTGACCATACCAATAACACTATGCGACAGTCAAAATCGGGATGGGATGAAACCAACGGGAAATGTTATATCGGTCAAAAACAAGTTATACGTGTCCCGTTGATTATATAGAAAAACGTTATATGAACAGATTAAAGGAATTGTAATTTTTAATTTTTTTAAATTTGTTTGAGCAAAATCGGACTAGTGGTTCTCGAGGTATGTCAAAAACAGACCACCAAAGGTGACAGCGAAACGCCGGGACACGTATAACTTCTTTTTTACCGATATAACTTTCCCCGGTAGTTTGAACCCTTCCCGATCACTGACCCCTACCATTTGTCTCACAGTGTAATAGTTGTGTTTGTTTAGAAATTATCCAGTAACTTGCCAGTATCTTTATTTCTAAGAATTCGCTCTCATAGAAAAAACTTGCAAGAAAGTACGCGAACGCTATTCCAGTAATAATTTGCAAGTTTCATGAACAGCTGATAAATTGGATGTTTATTCGCAGCAAATTCCTAATAAAACAATATATTTTATATTTAAATAGGTTTATTTTGTGAAATCCAACAATAAAAACCCACCCTTATTAGTTTAAATTTCATTCAGCAACATGCGATCAGCTGTTTTTCGTACTGGCAAATTCATACAAGTAAAAATTTATCCAGTAAAATGCAGTACAAACTTGCAACTTCAACTGTCATTTTTCGCTCTCTCAATTTCCCCTACTTTGCAAGTTTTTGCGTACGAAAACGCCAAAACATGAAAATTCGTAAAAAACTTTTACTGGATTTTATTGGAAATGAGTAAACAAACGCAATTAATGCCTCATACTCACTTTTACTAGATCAGTTCGTGTTATTGAGAAAAAAATTTTCACGATTAAAAAATCTGAGTATAGCGGCCAAATTCTTTTCTCAAAATTTTGAGAATTCTTCGTGTTTTGGCCTATATTTGCTTTGTATGGTATTTGCCACAAAATATAGGTCAAAAACGAGAAATGTTCAAAATGGAAAAAAAAAATGTTTCAGATTTTTGGATCGTGAAATTTTTTTTCCTCGGAGAACACGAATTGATCTAGTAAATCTGAGTATGAGGCATTATTGGTATGGTCAACAGCCATCAAACCTGATATATTCGCACTAAGGTTTTTTTGTGTTCCACAGTGTTATATAAGGGATACTTTGAGGAATCATATAAACAATTATACATTACCCAAGTTCACGTACATCCAAGTTCGAGTCATACAGCAAGCATTGACTGCTTTTTAATGTTTTATCTATTTGTTTTTGAAATTAACAAATATTTCAGAATTTATAATTAATACGTTGTGTTCATTTTAGTAAATCCACTTTGATTTGGAATTGTACAAGATTTATTATATACATACAGTATCGGTCATATCAATAGCAACCCCATTTCAAAGTGATATTATTTCCCTCCCATGTTAATTTATTTCTAAGAATTTGCAATAAAGTTCAATTTCTAACAAAACCTACATAAACCCAATTTTAAAACTACGTAGAAACCACAAAAAAAAATTTCACCCAAAATTCACACTTTTTTCTCAGAAGTGTTAGAATTTTTTTGAGCACTCAGTTTTATAGCCCCTTTAATTTTAGTCTTACTATATGCAAGTTTGAAGTGGCTAAAAATTACCGTTGATTTTTTAGAATCGATATAAAAACAAATCGTGTTTAATCGTCTTCCATATACCGAAAAATGCGACTATATATCGATGGCTGAGTGGAATATCGACCTATATCGTCTCGAAAACACTCGATATCAGAAAACTTTTCAACGCCCTATTTCAAAATTTGGCTGGAAAACGCCCCACTTTAGAATTTGATTGAAAAATGCCCTATCTCAGAACTCGGTTCAAAAACACCCTATCTCAGCTGGCGATCCAAAAACGCCCTATCTCAGCACATTTTCAAAATATTTTCATTTGAGATAGGACTTTCTGAACCGAATAATAATAATAACATACTATATATGTACATTAGACTGCATCACTCCCCATACAAAAAAAAATCGGTGCTATTTTTCCATTGGAATTATAAAATTTATTATATTTTAAGACGTCCACCAAAATATTTCGGAAAAATATTAAGATTTAAGTGAGCTGGACCGATTTGAAAATACCTCTAAAAATGGAATTTTATATGAATAAAAATAGTTTCTTAAACATTTTTTTTTTGAAAAAATGCCCTCAAATGTCAAAACGGTTTTAGCTTAAAAAAATTGCATAAAAATATTTAAAAAAAATTTAAAAAAAATTTTAACGGAATCGTAATAATGAGATTTTTGATGCTGTTTTTTAACTTTTTTCAAAAATTGGTATAAGAAAAACTTTAATAACACAGCCTAAACTCTTCCGATTTAGACTTAAGAGGTGTCATTGGAAAAGTTTTTTCTCATCGTTTTTATTTCGTTGCTAATAAACTCATTCAAAGGATGACAGAGAAAGGTAGGATGAACGAACGTTATTCAAAGTTGAATTAAGATGTGTTGGTATCTGAAAAATAAAAAATTGGGATACGAATGACTTTTTTGTACAGAAATAAAAACAGTGTGAAAATACGTTTCCACTGAGATCCCTTAAGTCTAAATCAGAATAGTTTTGGCCCAGTTATTCAAGGTTTTCGTAAATCAATCTTTAAAAAAAGTAAAAAAACAGCATCAAAAATCTCGTTCTAACGATTCCGTTGCAAAGATTTTTAAATATTTTTATGGAGATTTTTTAAGCTTAATCTATTTTGTCATCTGAGGGGACTTTTTTCAAAAAGTTCTTTAAGAAACCATTTTTATTCATAAAAAACTCAATTTTTGGAGGTGTTTTCAAATCGGTCCAGCTCACTAAAATCTTAATATTTTTCCGAAATATTTTGGTGGACTTCTTAAAATATAACAAATTGTGCAATCCCAGCGGAAAAACTGCAACTTTTTTTGGTGATGCAGTCTAATGTACATATCTAGTTTCAACATAAAAAAAAATATTATGTACTACACATCATTAATTGTCTATACATATCTAAGTCAATATATGTAAAACCGGGTATCAATAAAATGCAAAACCACGTATCAAGATAATGCAAACCCACGTATGCGAGGCTGCATAAATTATTTTCTAGAGAGTAAAAACACTCATATTTCAAAATGGTTATCCTTTTTTAAAAAGCAATCGCATTTTTGGCTAGTATATTTCAGGAAAATGGATAAGGATTGAGCCAAGAACTTGTGTGAGCAAATCCAATTTTTAGCAACAAATGTCAGTTACGCGGTTTTGTACTTTAAACGACGATGTGTATATTAACAGGAACGCAGCAATCTAATACAGGGGTGAAGCAGGAACGCAGCACAGCGGAAGCATACAAACAATCTGCAAATAAATGGCTTTAACAAACAAAAACCTGGTTTCAACTTACTTCAACGTGTCTAAAGCACAACGCACACACTAATGCAAAGGCGCAACAGGGACGCAATACTATAAAACACGGGCGGAGCAGGTAGAAGCGTCCACAAAATCTGCGAATAAATGGTTCATTAGGTTTTGAAATAACAAAGAGCTGGTTCCAACTTACTTCAAAATATCTGCAGGATGATGCACACAATCAAATTCGGAAGCAGCTGCAGTTCACCAGAGAATGCTGCAAATGGAATGGTTCATCATTGAAGTCAAAATAATACGTTGTAACTTATGTGTATTAGCTCTTAATTACAATACCAGCACAGGTCGGCCAGGAAAACACTAAGGAAATGACCTAATAAATGCAAAATAATAATTTATTTGTAAAATAATTCGGTTCTATTGCAATACTTACCAAATTTCACGCAATTAGAAAACAAATGTCAGCGAATAAGAACAAAACGAACAACGAAAATTTAATCAATGTAGCTTATTTAGAATTTTTTTCTAATATTTTGGGAAATGTTCAGTGAAATTAGCAAAGAAACATCACAGTTTCTCCTAACCTTCAACACCTGTCATTATTGCATCATGGTACAACTACAGTCTATCTTCCAGTGCATATATTTAAATATATTTTGACAAACCAAAATTTTTAATACCTTTTCTTTTACATATTGAGTGCTGCAGAAGATGAGGCATATATTCAGTATCTTTTTGACACCATTGTGGACAACGGAGGAGATTCTTTATCTGAGGATGGGGAAGAGCAGGTGCCCAATATGAGGGATGTCGAAATGTCTGACGCGGAAAATGCCTGTTTCCTGCAAATGCTAGGAGTAGCCTTTATAGATGGTGAATCGGTCGACGAACATGAAAAAAAGAAGCAGCACCAAGGTTGCGCGTATCATTTCAGCAACAAGATAGTGGTCCGAGTCCATGTTTGACCTTCGGAATGTGCGTACGTCTAAAATATTGGAAGCGTGACTTTCGCGTGTCATAAAATGTCGCAGACAGCCACGTGGCTTGAGGGAGCTTTTTTGAAATTTAGCACTCCAAACTAACATTTTCGGTCATAGCGATGCGCAAGCTCTTCACAGAAAAAATGTCAAAAATATATTCTTTGAATTAAAATGGTGGTTTGACGTTTCTTGTTTCCATATAAATAGTAGAAAATTACAGGAATTAAAATTTTGGACTAAAATTAAACACAGGGTGTCCCTGCGGTATTTCAGAAAAACATTTTTTTAAACAAAATTTCAAAAAATGCTAAATTTTAGTGGAATGGATAAAAAACATATTTAAAAATAGGTTATTTTCTATTATTTTGTTAAATAGTACGGGCTTTTAGCTTTCAAAAGAAGAAATAAAAACCTGCTAATTTTTGCGCTTTCTGAAGTAATGCATTTTTCGCTAAAGCATAAAATATTTTTTTCATTTTTTGTCAGTGCCTTGAGATCTGCACGATTCGTTCCATTTTCAAAAATGAAGTGTCAGATTAAAAAGCTTGATCTGTGAACAATAGAAGGTTTATTTTTTTTTTAGAGTTGCCACCTGTTAAAAAATTAGATTTAAATTATTTTTAATAAAACAAAAAAAAAAAATAAAATAAAATAAAATAAAATAAACAAACAAACCAAATGAAAACAGAAAGCGATGAGTCAAGCTGCAATCCGAGCTCAGACACAACGCGAGCAAAACGAGAGTTACAGCGAAAGCGCAAAGCCCAATCCATCGACCACCCTCAAACCCCCTCAAGATTCAGGTCAGCGGACTTGTCCTCCAAACTTACCATTGACGACTCCGATGTCTTTGAGTGAAGAGTGCGCCTCACCTGTGCCGTATCACATTTCACGCCCAACGCTTACACCAAATTCGGTAAGCGATAACATATCCCAAAATATAGCGGCAACCACAACTAGTACAGTGACATGTTTTACTACCTCCATCGCGCCAACAACAACAACGAACACACCGGTACCTGCCGACTGCATAGCGGTGTCAACAGCACGGCCTATTCTTGCTGCACAAGCACAAATTAACTTGAGTGCAAGCACTGGCAACAAAGGTAAAGCGCAAGAAAAGTTGAAAAACGAAACAACTAAAAATACGGCCATACAGACTGGAATGGACCGCTGTGTTACAATAAAAAGAAAACTTAGTCCGCAAAATTCAACGGGCAGTAAGACAAAAATAAACCGCCTTACCTCAACTCAGCAAGTCAGTACGAATAGATTTGCACTGCTAAGTGACAATGCCGATGATGTGAATAGCCAAATTTCTGAAGGTGCTGCAAAAGCTACTAATGCAAACCTCCGCCCATTTTTATAAGAGAAGAGAATCCAAGCGCTCTTGTAAAAAAAATTCACACAGCTAATCGGTAGTAATAAGTTACATATTATCCCACTATCTAAGGGAAATATTCGCGAAACTAAAGTACAAATTTATTCCGAACAGGATTTTCGAAATACCTGAATGACACAAACACAAAATTTTATACATACCAACTTAAAAGTGCAAAAGGTCTACAAATTGTAATTAAAGGTATCGAACCAAGCGTTGAAGCTGTGGAAGTTTTGGAAGCACTTAAAGAACAAGGTTTCAATCCAAAAGCTGCTGTGAATATTTTTAATAGGAACAAAATCCCTCAACCTATGTTTAAAGTTGAGCTCGAGCCTGAAAACAAACCTCTGGGCAAAAACGATGTGCATCCAATTTATAAATTGCAATATCTGCTGCACCGTAGGATAACTGTGGAAGAACCGCATAAGAGAAATGGCCCTGTACAATGCACCAACTGCCAGGAGTATGGTCATACTAGGTCTTACTGCACGCTTCGCTCAGTGTGCGTAGCTTGTGGAGAGCTACATGTCTCTGCCACTTGCACATCAAACAAAGAAGACCCGCGTGCAAAAAATGTGGTAACTGCGGTGGAAATCACACAGCAAACTACAGGGGCTGTCCAGTCTATAAGGAGTTAAAAAACCGGATCAACCAACGCGTGGCTTCCATACGTACTCATAATGTACCGAATGCCTTTGTACCCTCCCAAACGAATCCTGACGTCTTATTCGCCAAAAGAGCCACGTCGCCAACAGTTCTATTAAACACCGTCAATGGCGTCTCGTTTGCAAGTGCCTTAAAATCAGGCTTAGAAAACTGTGCCCCTACAAAAACTGCACCTCAAGTTGCGCCGCAAGAACAGCATCCCCATGCACAATATGGTAAACCATCCAATATCGTCGATAGCGTCGATGCAACAAAGCATGATGAATTTCATGACTTTCATGCAAAACACAATGCAAGAACTCATGCGAAATCAAAATACGCTGCTCAACCTGCTTGCTACTCAGCAAACAAGATAATGACCTTACTTAAAATAGCCCACTTGAATGCAAATGGCATTCCTCACCACAAACTAGAGCTGTCAAAATTTCTTAAGGACAAGGAAATTGACATAATGCTCCTTGCTGAAACACACCTTTTATTGCACGAATCATCCAGATGGAAAGGCGCATGGCGGAACTGGTATTTTAGTCAGAAACCGGATTAAACACCATCATTTGACTGGAATTGCCGAGAATTGTCTGCAAGCAACATCAATATGCGTACAAACAAAGCAAGGTGATATTACGCTGTCCGCGGTTTATTGTCCCCCACGTTTCACGATAACAGAAAAACAGTTTATGGATTTCTTCAGTTCGCTGGGAGAGCGCTTCCTTGCTGCAGGTGATTATAATGCGAAGCACCCTCACTGGGGCTCACGCTTGTCCAACCCGAAAAGCAAGCAATTATATAACGCGCTTATATGTAGAAGAAACAAACTCGATTACGCTTCTCCTGGAAAGCCTACATATTGGCCGGCAGACCCGCAAAAGTTGCCAGATTTGATTGACTTTGCGGTGACAAGGAAAATTCCTCGCGGCCTTATTAGTACAGAATCAGTTGCAGATCTCTCATCAGACCACTCACCTGTACTTTTCACCTTGTGGCATCAGCCGCAAGAAAGAGTCACCCTATATGCTCACGACAAGGGCTACAAATTGGTTAAAGTATAAAAAATATATCAGTGCGCATATAGACGTCGATCCAAATTTAGATACGCCGACCGATATTGAAAACTCCATAGCCGCTCTTGAATCTACACTTAGAGCAGCCGCTAGCATTTCCACACCCCAGAAAGGTTATGTGCAAAATAAAAAATATAATTTAACCAATAGGAAAATTGAAATGCTTGTCTTGGAAAAACGACGCCTACGACGGATATGGCAGACTCATAGATCACCAGCATAAAAACAACTGCTCAAGGCGGCCACACATGCACTGACGAGAGCCCTCAAGAACGAGGAACAGTACGCACAGTACCGGTACATCCAAAAGCTCTCACCGACTAGCACAAAGCACTCGTTATGGAAAGCACACCACAAGCTAAATGCGCCAATAGAGACTGAAATGCCAGTACGGGACCACAATGGCAAATGGGCTCGGAGTGACGCAGAAAAAGCAAACACCTTTGCTTCTCATCTAAAAAATGTTTTTAGGCCAAACCCCGCAACTAATGATTTTTAACTTCCACCCGTACCCAATGTGTCAAAATGTGAGCCGCTGAAATTTGTACCTGAAGAAATTTCAAAAGTAATTAAGGATCAACAGCAACCAAATAAGGCCCCAGGGCACGACTTAATAACCCCAAAAATTATTATTGAGCTACCAAATTGTGCTGTACTTTGCATCTGTATGCTATTTAACGCAATCACTAAACATTTTCATTTCCCTCATCAATGGAAATAGTCGACTATTGTGATGATACCAAAGCCCGGAAAGGACAAAACGCAGCATCTTCATATAGGCCCATCAGCCTGCTACCGTGTATGTCGAAATTATTCGAAAAACTTCTTATGCTGCGCATCTCCACACATCTGCAAGCCCGCAATATAACACCACTTCACCAATTTGGCTTCAGGGAAAAACATGGAACAATCGAGCAGGTAAATCGCATAACAACCGAAATCCGAACAGCGTTTGAAAAGAGGGAATATTGCGCTGCAATATTTCTTGACGTCGCCCAGGCATTTGACCGCGTCTGGCTAGATGGTCTTATGTATAAAATACAAATGCTACTCCCACAAAGCACACACAAACTGCTTAAGTCATACCTTTATAATCGAAAGTTTGCAGTTCGATGTAACACCACCATTTCTGAAGCCCATGCAAATATAAGCTGGAGTGCCACAAGGCAGTGTCCTTGGCCCGATGTTGTATGTCTTATACACCGCGGATATTCCTACAAACGACCGCCTGATAATGTCCACTTTTGCCGATGACACTGCCATAATCAGTCGCTTCAAGTGTCCTCTACAAGCCACTGTGCTCCTAGGCAATCATATGGAAGCTGTTGCCAATTGGCTCGCAAACTGGCGAATAAAGGTTAACGAGCAAAAATGTAAGCAAGTTACATTTACACTGAATAAGAGTAACTGTCCGCCCTTGACTTTAAAGAACGTACAAATACCACAAAGCAAACATGTCACTTACCTAGGGGTCCACCTGGACAGGCGACTTACTTGGCGAAACCACATAGTGGCTAAAAGGACTCATCTCAAGCTAAAGGCTAATTCTCTCCACTGGCTTATTAACTCTCGCTCACCCCTGAGTCTGTAGTATAAAGTGCTTATTTACAATACAGTTTTAAAACCGACATGGACCTAGGGATGTGAGTTATGGGGAAACGCGAGCAGCAGCAATATCGAAATCCTTCGTCGCGCGCAATCTAAAATCCTTCGAACAATCACCGGAGCACCTTGGTATATGCGAAATGAGAACATTCACCGCGACTTGAGAATACCAGAAGTACGAACCGAAATAGAACAACGGAAGACGAAATATGTATCGAAGCTTTTAGCGCACCCAAATCATTTAGCAAGATCTTTATTGCGTGTCAACAGGACCTCAAGACTAGGTAGGAATGACTTACCAGCCCAGTCGTAATCTTTTCTTAGGGTCAGTTAAGAAAATACTCATCCCAACTAGGGGATGTCAATTAAGTGAATAGATTAAGATTCGAAAACTTATTGTTAGGCTCTTAGGCAGGGCAGATTCAATAAATAAAAAAATTAAAAAATAAATAAATAAAAATTTATAAGTTAAATGAATTATTAAGAGATGGGTATCAATCGAAATATGTATTGACTACATGTAGAGAGTTGCCACCTGTTTAAAAAATCAAATTCCACTTGAACTAAAGGAATTAGTTAATTGAAATAGATAGGTATCACCATAAGGGAGTCAGACAGAGGTTTAAGAAGGTTTTAGCTTAAAAATATTACGAAAATAGCGGTGCCACCTGTTTGTAAATTTAGTTAAACTAAAATAATAATAACGTCAAACCATAGGATTAACATTCTTCCCATACATATTTGACAAAAACTGGTACTAAACATTTCCTAACAGTTTCAAAACAATTATTTAGTAGCTTTTATTAATTTTACTTATAAGTAACTCAAAAACATATCAGTAGCTATTTCAGTAATGCCATTAAAATCTTTTAAAGTAAACAGTCGTGGAATTCAATTGTCAATAAAATAGAATCATAGAAATAAAACTTCGTTAAAAAAATGATCCAGTATTAAAACCGTTATTTGCAAGTACAGCAGTGCATCGTCTCGGCATAGATTCTACTAGGGTCTTACAGACCGACTTTGGTGTGGAATACCAAGCTTTCTGAATTTTTTGCCAAAGTTCTTCCTTGTTTTTTGATTTAGCGGGCCCAAGCTTTTCCTTCACAATCTTCCACAAGGTCTCTATTGGATTTAAATCCGGCGATTGTGAAGGCCACGTCATCACATCGATTCTACGACTCTGTAACCACGTTTTTACAAAACCCGAAGTTTGTTTCGGGACATTGTCGTGTTGAAACTGCCAAATCAAAGGCATATTCCATTCGGCATAAGGTAGCATAACATCTTGTAATATTCTTAGGTAAAGATAACGGCCAATATTTTCCCGAATCCAAAACAGCGGTCCAACACCGTACCACGAAAAGCATCCCCATATAAGTAATTATATTCCCTCCACCATGCTTGAATGTTTTTGTTGTATACTTGGGATTCATTTCCGCATTTTTTGGACGTCGGACCCACACTTTTCCATCATTGCCCACCATATTAATTTTAGATTCGTCGGACCATAAAATATTTCGCCACTTAGGATTTTCTGCACCGGACCAATTAAAGTGAGCTCTCGCAAAAGTTATTCGACTAAGTCTCTGTCTTTTTGTCAACATTGGGACCTGCCGAATAGATTTCTTTCTACAAGACGACGAGCAACAGTTCTTGAAGATATTTCCACGTTTATTTCCTTTTGGATGACTGCAGCCGATTTGAAAGGATCGCGTTTTTATAACCTCTCTATGAAATTATCCTCCGCTGGCGTTGTTTTGAGGCGATAGAGCAGTAAACACCAATTTTTGTGATTAATAATTTTTGCGATTTCCCTTTGTGTAGACCCTTTTTTTTTGAATTTTTTTTATGTGTTTACGTTCTTCTGCCGTACAATGCTTTCCGCGACCCATTTTTCCTAAATTAACGCAAATTTAATTAATATTTGTTTATAACTTACAACACAATTTACGCACCAAAAATCACTTCGAATTGCTTGTTTCCTTCGTTGATTCTATTTTATTGTCACAATAATCAAAGGACACTTGCAAATTTTAAGCACAAGCAAAGTGTTATGACATTTTAAACGATAAATAGTGTATTAATTCGATTACAGACAAAAGTTATCGGAAATATATAGCAAAGAGGAAAAACAGCTGATTGTTGCAGAACAACCGTCTTGATTCTATTTTATTGTCAGTAACTGTACATTGTCAATCAGTGATTTGTTCTGATTACATTCCTTTTAAATTTCTGGATTCTTAAATTAACTCAGGAATGTTTTACTCTTCACTTATTTCTTGCTAAATATGTAAAATTTTTTTCATTTGTCTGATACTCATTGATATACATATTTCAGTAAGGTTAGGTTAGGTTGATGCGGCTGCCTTCATCCAACATAGGAGAGAGGCACACTTAGACCCAGTGGGTCCGTTGTGATACCAATTTAGAGCTCGAATTCGAACCCCTCCGTTTGCCTAGAAGTGGAACCAGTTGGTTAGGTTTAGAAAGCGCGAGAATTCGTAAATGCCTGCTTCGCTTAGATCCGCAAGACAATCAAACAGGTGGTGGTGAAATGAGCGACTTCTCGCCCACATGAGGGCGGGGCAGTGACAGAGATAGTGTTCCACACACACGTGGGTTCTTCCGACCATCTTTTGTTTGCCCTCTCCACGTAGTGTGTAGAGGAGTTGACGCCCGACAGGGTGGTTCCCTTCCGCGCAAGCTTTGTCCGCCGCACAGTTACCCTGAAAGTCCCTCTGGCCCGGCACCCACACGATGTGAGTAGTCGATTTTCAAGCTAGATCGTTAAGGACTTTCCTACATTCTAAAGCAGTTGTAGATGATGTCTTGCAGCAATCCAGAGACTTAATAGCTGTTTGGCTATCGGAGTATATGGTTACTGAAGGTAGATTAAGAGAAGAATTGATGAGCCAGAGTGCAGCCTCCTTTATGGCCGCGAGTACCGCTTAGAAGACACTGCAGTGGTCTGGTAGCCTAACTCCCTACTCCCTACTCTTATATTTAGTTTAGAGCCATCCGTGTATATGGCTGTTGAGTTACTTTGGAGGCCCCAGACCGAGTCGTCCTCCCAGTCCTTCCTCGAAGGGATACTTGTGGAGAACTTATTCTCGAGCACCATCGGTGGTGTTGTATAATCTGGGGACCTGAATGTGTCGGGGTAGCTGGTCAGGATGTTGGTATGACCGAATCTAGTGTATTTCCATATTGACAGTGCATTTAATCTTACTGCAATGTAGCTCGCCTGTAGCTTCCCAAAAAGGTCTACGGGCAGAAAGTTTAGAAGTGTTTCTATAGCTTTGGTGGGTGTGAATGGCAGTGCACCCTTTGAACTTTTGTAAGCTTAGAATTTGTGAGCGATTTATCCAGTGATGTCCACCAGACTGTGACGCCGTAGAATAATATAGGACGTACCACTACTGTGTAAATCCAGTGAACTATGTGTGGTTAGAGGCCCCATTTCTTGCCCATAGCTGTTTTGCAGGAGTAGAGAGCGGTAATGGCCTTCTTGGCCCGCTCTTCTACGTTGCGTTGCCAGGTAAGTTTCCTGTCCAAGATGACGCCCAAGCATTTCACTTCATCAGAGAGCGACAGCTCTACGCCATTTAAGGTAGGATGTTGGGGGGATTTTTGTTTTCTATGTGAAGAGAACCGTGACCGTTTTAGCCGGGTTGGCGTTCAGTCCGCATTCTCTAGACCAGGTTTCCACGATACTCAAGGCGTTCTGCAACAGTTCTGCCAGGATTTGTGGGTGTTTGCCTGTTGCAGTTAGGGCAAGATCATCGGCATACGCAATAGCGTTGCACCCGAGCCCTGTAAGCGCATGAGTAGGGTGTTTACCGTAAGATTCCAGAGGAGTGGTGAGAGTACTCCTTGAGGTGTGCCTCTAGTCGCATATCTTGTGATGTGAGCTCCACCCATCTCCGAACAGATAGTTCTCCGATTAAGGAGAAGACTGACGAAGTCTACCAGTGATCGATCAAGTCCGATCTGGAGCATAGATGATGTGTTCGCCTCTGGGAGCACATTATTAAAGGCCCCTTGTATGTCTAGAAAGATACCTAAAGTTAGCTCCTTGAATGCCAAGGATTTTTCAATGTTGCAAACTATTTTGTGGAGAGCAGTTTCCACAGATTTGCCTTTCGAGTAGGCGTGTTGGCAGTCAGATAGCTCCTTAGGATCCATCTTTTGCCGAATGAATGTGTCCAGTATCCTTTCCAGGAACTTTAGGAAGAAAGAAGAAAGGCTGATTGGTCGAAAATCGTTGGGCTTCACATGAGAGGCTCTGCCTCCCATCGGTATGGAGACGACCTTCGCCATTGTCCATGCTTTTAGTATATATCCCAGGTTGAGACAAGCCCTATAGATTACCGTTAGGTTGGGGCATAATATGTCAGATGATTCTTTCGTAAACGGTTGGCTTCTAAATGTTCCTCAATGCTGTCACAGAAGTTTTTCCATGATGTCCTCTGAGCCCTTTTGATGGCTCGCTTTTCTCCTTATTAAAAAGCTTCCTGCTTTCCTTCCTCAGGGTGGCGATTTCTATGTTCCACCAGTGTGGCTTCTTTTTCTCCTTCGGAATTGTGATAGGGCAGGAGGCAGAAAAAGCCGCGTTACAGGTTTTGGTAATATGGTCCACTGCTTCTTCAATTTTTTCCGATGAATCTAGTCCACCGAGAGAAGCATGCTGGAAGTCTACAGATTCCGCTTCATCAGATGTTATCGGTAAGCGAGACTTACCGTGAGAAGCGCTTCTAAAAAGGAGGTCCGAGAGTATATTCCTGACATATTTCAGTTACTTTATTCCCTTAATTAAAGTGCATTTGATTTTTTAAACATGTGGCACCCCTTCTACGTGTCATTTGGAAGTAAAGTATTTTCAAATTGATACCCATATTGTAATATCTAATTCATTTAACTTATTAAATAATTTTAATAAAATTTGTAACAGGTGGCAACCCTTTTCTAAAATAAAAAAACTTTATTGCACATCTACAGGCCAAGCCCAGTTATTTGACACCTCACTTTTGAAAATTGAACTAACTATATGTACATACTAGGGATGTGGCGAATGTGGAATTTTAGACATCCGCGGATGCGAATGCGGATGCGGATCTTTAAAAGCTAACATCCGCGGATGCGAATGCGGATGTGAAATACAGTGAAAGCTCCAATATGCGGACACCGATGGTCACCTTTTTTGTCCGCATATGAAAGATGTCGGCTTATAGGAATTTCGTACAAAATAAAATAAAAATTCATACTTAAAAAATTGAAATTGCGGATTTCTAAATTAAAGTAATATTTATTCTTCAATAGACAGAACAGCGTGAATTAAAAATTAATTCAAATTTATTGCGTTTTCTTTCCTACCGACAAATCTCATTGCCCATTGGCAACGAAACGGCAACCCTTTTTCTTGAAAAGAAAATATTTTTGAATATGGACTACATATGTTCTTGTGTTCATATACATATGTAGAAGCGCAGGAGTCAACATTTGACTGAAAAACAAAACAAAATTGACCGCTTGTTAGAGCTTCGCGTTCGCTTATGGGAGAGTTTTTTTTCATAACTGGACATTTTTGAGTGGCCGCGTCGGTTAATTGGAAAGTCCGTGTATGGGAGAGCTGTTGTATGAAAAAAAAAACAAAAATTGTTCGTTCCCAAGAATGTGTCCGCTTATTAGAGCGCACAGTGGTCAATAAATGGGATTAGGAGCCTTCATTTCTCAACCGATTTGATTAATTATTTTTTTAAATGAAAGCTAATAAAATTTGCAAGAGACTAGTTGAGCCGAATTTTGGACTTTTTATTTGTTTGTATTAAATTTTTTAGTGCAAAGTGCAAAAATTGCGCCAATTTTGAAGACCGATTCTCCTGTTCCAGCTAATAAAAGTTTCATAATGAAAACTAGTTAAAAATAATTTTAGGGTACTCCTAAAACAAAAAAAAAAATAAAAATTAATAATTTGAAATTTAAAAAAAAAATGTTACCAAAAGTATTTTTTTTGGTTTTTTTATTTTTCATACAAATTTTGGGTATGCAGTTTTATAGATTACTAAATTTTAGTATAATAAAGTGCAAGTTGCAAGTCGCTAAGAGTTCGCGTTGATTTTTAATAACATAACAAACGCTTTTGTTTCCCATTTTGCATGCAGATGTGCTCGAAATGTTAGCGAAAAAATTATTAAAAATCAACGCGAACTCTTAGCGACTTGCAACTTGCACTTTATTATACTAAAATTTAGTAATCTATAAAACTGCATACCCAAAATTTTTATAAAAACTAAAAACAAAAAAAAAAATATCATTTTTTTTTATAACATTTAAAATTGTTACTTTTTATTTTTTTTTTGTTTTAGGAGAACCCTACAATTGTTTTTAACTAGTTTTTATTATGAAACTTTTATTAGCTGGAACAGCAGAATCGACAAACTTGAAAAATTTGAAACTTTACGAAATTGTAAATTCTTTTCGATTGACGCTGCACCAGTTGAGAGGACTTCAGTTTGTTTTTTGCGGTTCAATAATTCGAGAATTGCATCGGGGCTACAAATTTCGGATGTATCCTCCTGACTTTCATCTTCACAATCTAGCATCATGGCAAGATCGCCGTTTAAACACCGTTGTTTTCCAATTTGGAGAACCAATTCCTCACCTTTCAGGCCTTTTTAACCTTTTTTTGGGCCATTTAGTTTTTTTAGCCTTTTTATTTACTTAGCTCATTTATTTTTGATGACCTGGTAACATTGGCAAGGAGCAACAGAAGTTGTCTCTTTTAATCCTTCACATTCCTTGCGGAATCTCTTTTTATTTTCCAAAGAAGGGGATTGATTAAGGACCAGAAAGATGTTTTGGAAAGGTGTATGTTTAGCAACTTGGCAAAGTAGCGCTAGCTAATTTACCGCACAGTAGTGTTGTTGCCGACTGAAAATTTTCAGAGATGAATCTCATTAAAAATAAATACAGGAACAGTTTTAATGGCGAAACAGTTGAAAGTTAAACCAAAGGTCGGAAATTTATACGCCGTTTGATAATTTACTTATTTTTTCTTTTATTATAAATTTATTGATGGAAAGTTTGTTTTGAATAAAATTGAGAGATTAAGCTGATTTACAAGCACTCCGTGGCAATGCTTTACAATTACAATGTAAACACAATGTGATGAATTGAAGAACTACTTGTAATCAGGGCTACCAACTTGGCTCAAACCGTGCCATTTTTGGCCCTATTTTACTTCAAATGGCACTTATTTTTTCAATATGGCACAAAGTGCCAAAATGGCACTTTTGAAAAATAGTAATATTTCAATAAATTTTTGGGAAATCCTTTGCGTGTACTTCTTTTTCGCAACTAAAACTTTCCAATTTCTATAGAGTATACAACTGTTTTATCTTACTTTTGCATTGGACTTTTGTTTTAGAAATGTGTTTCTAATTTTAAAGCTAAATGGGAAGCATTAAAAAGATTGACACCTTTTTTGGCACTTTTATTTTTCTATTTGGCAAATTTTGGCACTTTTTTATCCTCAATATGGCACTTACTAGCTAAGTATAGTTGGCAGCACCTGTCCCAAGAATATATGGAAAAAAACTTGTTTACAAATTCTGATATGCATAATAGAAAAAGTTGTTTCAAACAATAATCGAATACCATTTGAATAACTCAGTGTGAGGGCAGGACCAGGATGAATGTATTTGCATAAAAATTTATTATAGCAAAAATGTTTTGGGTAGGCGTCGGAGCCAATGATAACCATCAGTTACCACCTCTGCATGGTTGTAAGTCATGCAGAGTCCCTACGGCTTGTAGCGCTGTGGCTGTGCCGCTTAAACTCTGTAAGAGTTTTTGGGGGTGTGCGTCAAGCGGAGTGTTGAGCACCGGTTATTTATTTAAGTTCAAAAATTGGGTAGGCGCTGTGGCCAATGGTAGCTCTTGTACCACCGCTGTATGCCGAAGGCAATACGGAGCCCCGTAAGAGAACTCCGAGAGAGTTGTGATGCATCAAGCAAGTTTGTTGAGCATGATTTGGAGTGCCAGCAATTAACTACTTTAGTAGGTTTTGTTCTGCGGCAGTTGAGAAGTGCATTAAAAAATGCATACCCAATGAAGAACGAACGAATTATTTTTGAGCACAAGTGCGTGTGTTTATTCGCTGCACTTGGTTTTGGGCGGGAGTGCAATATACAAGTGCGTGTGTGTGTTCGCTGCTCTTTGTTTATGCGGGAAATGCATAAGTCGCTTAAACACCATTAATCGATTAACCGTTCACTTTCGACTAACCGTTCATAATCGCCTAGTTGTTTTCATTCGATTACTTGACAGATTCGACTATTCGAATAGTTGTTTTCTTTCAATATTTCATAAGTTTTGCGATTGATAGGCTTTGAATATTTATAGTACCAAAAATGGTGTGGTACTGCATGAATTATGATGGAGATGAATACGTGACTTATAGCAAAATATGCAAAATTCAAAGTGCATCCATCACCTTCATAAACTCATAGAATCCAGGCGTTGCAACAAGAGATATGGGTAACATATTTGTTGCAATTAATCGTGCTATTGCACGAGAAATGGTCTCTTGGCGCTCGTTTGAAATAGTTTCGCCATCTTCGTTTTTTCTTCTACGCTTGACATTTTTTGCCGGGCTTGGTTCGGCACATTCGCTATTGGCTACATCTGTGGTCCTGGGGAGGATAAACTATGGAAAATTACCACTTATTAGTTCGTTAACATAAACATACATTTCCAGGTCCTGGTCCTTGTTCCTCTTACGGATGGTCTTCAAATGGGGTGCCAAAGACGATGTCGAATTATTATAGGCCATATTTTGTCCATATATTGTACACTTGACATCTTTTCCACTCCCGGAATTAGAAAAGAAGTTCCACACCCAGCTACGCTTACGTAAACTCATTTTGGATGTGAAAAGTGCTTACCGATCCCAGATCTGAAAAAAAAATTATCCAGGGTCATATAAATTTATGTTTACAATTTTTCAGCAAAATCGTAAGGTTTATCATAAAAATAGGTTAGACAAGAGTGTAGATCATGCAATTATCTCTAAAACCCGTTAAGACACTTTTTTTCCTAAGAGTCAGCATTTGTGGGATATACCGACTCGATCGACATCCATTTTATAATAATTCATTTAACTTGTAAAATACTTTGAATTGAAGTTAATTTTTTAACAGGTGGTAGTATAAAACATTCAGTCTGTATGACAGGTTTTTCCATGAGTATAGTATTGGTTTCATATATCTCCATACCAAGTTCCAGTACTCTACCACAAATACTTCCGGAGGTATGCAGTATGAAAAATGCGGTTTGTATGGGAGGTGCCACGCCCCTTTGTCTAATCGGAATAAAAGTTACCCTATATTTAGTTGAGCTAAATGACACCAGTACGAGAAATTTCATTAAGATCGGTTGAGTAGTTAAAGCGTGAAAGCGTAACAAACAAACCTTTCGCATGTATATCAGTAAGGATTATCCAGTACTGACCATTAAAATAATTTTTAGAGGTGAGCATTTTTTTCACAGACACAAATACACAAACACGAAATATTACACCAGGGCTTATGAATTTGTTTGCCCTTGATTGGTTGTGCTCAACGAAAACCCAATATTAATTAAAAAATTACGCACTGATCACGCGTTTTCTGAAGAAGATTTTTAAGCAATGATTAGTAGCACATTGTCCTTTAACCTAGGATTCCTCTTTTGAAGAATTGATGTTATACCCATAAATGTAAAGTTTACAATATACTTGTATCTGTATGTGTGTATTCAGCAAAACAGCTCGCGCATGTGATGCTTACAGCATGAAGTACAAACGCAAACTGACCGGCTGCTAGCGGCGCATAAGTTCGGTATCTGCGCACACACGACTTGTATGTGAAAGCCGAGTAGCTCCCGGAGACTCCCGGGTGCACCACTGATGTAAACTAAGTGCCGCTCAACGACTACCACAAGAAAATTCAGGTTTTTTATGAAATGCGCGAAATTGAGTTACAGTTGTAAGCAGCCTTTTTTCTCGCATTTGGCAGCTGGCATATTTGTTTAATACCTGGAATTTTTTTCCTCAGAACCTACAAATAAATGTCTGAAAACCCCGAGCTTTAGGTATGACCGCTCAAGAAGTTATACCTTAATAAAAAATAGATTTTGTGCCGGTTGCACCAGAACCGGGCATTTAAACCGTTAGTTTTGTTTTAAATAACTATTTATTACTTTTTTTGCACATAAATGAAAATAGTGAGAAAATACTTTTCTACCGAAATCCCATAAGTCTATATCAGAATAGTTGTGACCCAGTTATTTTATTTCGTAAATCAATCTTTGAAAAAAGTAAAAAAACAGCATCGCAAATAAGCAAATGGATGTATAGAATTGAAAACAACCACCACGCTGTCGAGTTTAAATAGCGGCAAATCAGCTGCACTTGATAGTAGTTGGTTAAATAAGGAAAATGAATTAGCAACAAGAGTTTGCGGGATGTACATAGCTCAGTGGTTAACGCTTCTGACTTTGAACATCGATTACGCAGGTTCGATCCCTGCTGAAGTCTAGAAAAAAGAAGTCTGATGAAGAGATGTGGTGATCTCCGAAATAGCTGCTATAACGTCTATCGCTTAGACTTTGTTGCTTTTTCAATTTTTCCCAATAAACAATCGTGGTACAAAGCTCAATAAAAATATTAAAAATAAAATGTTAATA
>NW_023458555.1:82642092-82654469 GCF_013731165.1 Rhagoletis pomonella | reverse complement strand
CTGACTTTGAACATCGTATACGCAGGTTCGATCCCTGCTGAAGTCTAGAAAAAAGAAGTCTGGTGAAGAGATGTGGTGATCTCCGAAATAGCTGCTATAACTTCAACCGCTTCAAAATATTAAAAATAAAATGTTAATAAGCCACAATAACATTTACAAATACATAGTTTAGGAAGAGCCTGCCTGAAACTATACAAAACAGCAAATAAGCAAATGGATGTATAGAATTGAAAACAACAACCACGCTGTCGAGTTTAAATAGCGGCAAATCGGCTGCACTTGATAATAGTTGGTTGAATAAGGAAAATGAATTAGCAACAAGAGTTTACGGGATGTACATAGCTCAGTGGTTAACGCTTCTGACTTTGAACATCGATTACGCAGGTTCGATCCCTGCTGAAGTCTAGAAAATCGTGGTACAAAGCTCAATAAAAATATTAAAAAGAAAATCTCATTATTTTGATTCCGTTGAAAAGATTTTTAAATATTTTTATGCAGATTTTTTAAGGCTAATCTGTTTTGTCATCTGAGGGGACTTTTTTCAAAAAGTTCTTTAAGAAACTATTTTTATTCATAAAAAACTCCATTTTTGGAGGTATTTTCAAATCGGTCCAGCTCGCTTAAATCTTAATATTTTTCCGATATATTTTGGGTGACGTCGTAAAGTGTAATAAATTTTGTAATCCCGGCGGAAAAACCGCAACTTTTTTTGGTGATGCAGTCCAGTATACATATTCAGTGACAAGCAAAACTGTAACATGGTGTAACGCTTTTTATATCAGCCGCCGCTATCTTTCCAAGCTCTAACGACATTTATACTTTTGTTGTATATTCTTATTGGTACACCCCTCTCACAAAGATTTGAAGTCAATCCAATAACAATAATAAAACCAGCAGGCAAAAATGTAAATTAAGGCAAATGTTACAGTTTTGCACTCACTCTCATTTTTGCATTTTTCCGTTATCTTTTCATAGTTGGAAGTCAGATGACTTTTTTCTTTATTGTAATTTATTCAAGAAGTGATTACGAGTAAATAATGTGGTTAGTCAGGAAACATAAATGTAAATAATATATTTACTGCGGAAACGCGGGACCGTAGGAAAAGTGGCAAAAAATTGTCGAATTCGCCACATGAAAATGTTTAGACTGATTTAGCCTAAAATGTTATTACCCTGCAGTGAAAAATTATCAATTGTTAAAACTAACCAACTTATACTTAGCTTTTTGGCGAGATTTCGATTAATACCTCACTTTTAATTAGCTATGACAAAACCAACTAAAAGTGAATTGTAAAGTCGTGCAGGAGTCATGCAGATGCAATCGGGAGTTGGTTTTCTTTACAAGTTTCTATTAAATATCCTCATACAAAAATTACTTTCAACACACTTTTTTTCTGAACTTCGCAGATTCTTTTTCATATTCAGGACAAATAAAAGGAAGATCGAAATTTTATACTATCATTTTGAAGATATGTCTGACGGTGTTCGAATATGGGGCCACCCAGAGCAGAATATGTAAACAAATATGAAATGTAATAAAATTAAGTAAATAAATAAGTAAATAAAAAAGTAAAAAAACAAAAAAATATTTTGTTTTTCTTATTGATATTTTATGTCCAAAAGTAGTTAGTTACAAGTTAGTTGACATGTAATGCAGAGGTATCCAGGTCTGACTTTTTTGCGGCCATCGCCCCACAAAAGTAGTTAGCTTTTTTCGAACAAAATACACAGTTAATAGTTAGCACTAGTGTTCGCGTAAACAGACTAAAGTTAGGTATAAGCTAACGTCACTCCCTGCAGGGTAAGGACAAAGGAAGTCTGCCAAAAAATATGTCGGTCCGATATCTTGTGTAGCAAGTAGCGCTACAGTCACTATTACAGAAGCGCTTAAGGTATTAAAATTGAATGCAAATCAGTAGACAGCGAGGCGAAGAATTGTCAAATTGAACGCAAAGGCATAATAAAATAAGAAAGAACCATTTTGATCAAAATAAATGTGCGAGAGTGGTAGCATTTTGTCGGATCGCACGAAAACTGGACCGTTGCCTATTGGGATATGTTACAGAATGCATTAAAAAAAACCCATCAGATGGCCCGGCATGTTATTGGATCAAAGACCCAAATTAAGCCTAAGCGCATCATGTAAGCCAAACTGTGAATCACAGTGGTCGTTTAATAATAGTTTGGGGTTGTATTTCAAAAATATTGTTGGTCCGTTAGTAGAGCTGGGATACTATCGATAGTACCGCCACTCGATAGTTTTCGAAACGATAGTTGAAAACATCGATAGTATCGATAGTACTATCGTCGTGAGAGGTATTGAATTTAAATGTTAAATTGCATGAAAATTAAATAATTAATAAAATTTATGAATAACTTTCTAAATTAAAGAGATTATATAAATTTGTTTAAATTTGAGTGCATCAAAAAGAACTTATAATAATAAAATAAACTTACTATATAGTATATATAATATAATATATAATAATAATACATTTCTAATACTACAAAACGAAACAAAATAAAAGATATTCGTTTAAATTTACAACTCATACTTATAAAAGTTCAACTGAAATCAAATGCGGAGGCGCATATCAAAATCCGGACAAAGGAAATTATTAACATTTTACCATATTATAAGAAAACGAATAAGGTACTGGTCAAAGTAATAGCACCACAACATTTTTAGCAGTTTTGACTATTTTTTTTTGTTTATTTAGTGTACTAATTTTTATAAAAGTTGTACAAAACATAAGAAAATACAAAATCATTAAAATTTCAAGCTTTTTAATTCGAATTTCTATAAAAGATTTGTGTAAGCGGTTTTATAGCTTATTTTGAATTTTACTATAATCCAGTGTAAGCTTATAGTTGCTAAAAACCCAATAACAAATTTTTTTTTTGCCGACTGTATTGCTAATTTTCTTGGATAAAAAAAAAAATCATGTAATGTTAAGAGATGTAAAGAAGAGAGAAGTTTCGCTAAAATCGACAAGGATAGTTTTCAAAACCTATCGATAGTGGCGACAGTTTTCAACTATCGAAACTATCGATATTACTATCGATAGTATCCCAGCTCTATCCGTTAGTACGCATTATGCGTAAGGATCAGTATCTGTTCATATTTCAACAAAATTTACAAGATGTAGTCGAAAAATTGAGAGTTTTTGCCGAAAAATCACCCAAAACATACTGCATATGTTCGCAAGGACTGGACGCAAAAGCAAAAATTTGCTATTTTGAAATGACCTCCACAATCCGCGGATATGAATCTGGTCGAAAATTTGCGAAATCAACTAAAAGCACAGCTTACTTAGTATCCAACTCCGTCCAATAGAGTACATGAGCTATGAAAGCAAACCAAGGATATATGGGAGGCCATACCTCCAGAATTTTTACAGAGATAAAAGTAAGGTATGCCAAATTGCATCCAGGAACTAAAAAAAGCAAAAGTATACTGAACATCGTGTTAACAATTTTTTTTTCGTGAAAATTGGCAAAAAGTTATTAAAAATATATAAGTGCTGTACTGTAACATATGCCTTAATTCACTTTTTTGTCTGCTGGTTTTATTATTGTTGTTGGGTTGACTTCATTTCGTTATGAGAGAGGAAGTACAGGTGTACCAATAAGAATATACAACAAAAGTATGAATGTCGTTAGAACTTGGAAAGATAGCGGCGGCTGATATAAAAAGCGTTACACCATGTTACAGTTTTGCTCGTCACTGTACATGCAAAATAATGCGTTATGCTGGATTTCCACTAGGCATTTAATGGCTGTAGAATATATATATATTTAAGTTTATTTTTAAATAAAAGTATTTTAATGTTTATATATTAAAAGTTTATTTATTAATAATCAAAAATTTTCTTTTCAACTACAAACAAATTCATAGAACCATAAATTGAAAATCAAGAATTTAAACAAGTATAAAAACATACAAGTAAAATACCCTACATATACTCCCCCTCTAGTAAAACGATAAATTAATTAATATTAAATGTTATTTTCTTTTTTGTATTTGGAATTGTTAGTGAATTAGAGTTTTGTGTTGTATCAGAAATTATATTTGCAGGTTTGAGTAAATCTATTGAAACTGTTTTAATCATATTTCCATAATGAATTTTGAATACTTTACTATTTTTCGAAATAATTTTAAATGGTCCTTCATAAGGTGATTGTGAATTTGATTTGTGAATAACTTTAACAAAAACGTATTCACAAGTATCCAAGTTCTTTGGAACAAAAGAGTATCCTTTATTGTGATGTACCACCTTTGATCTAACATTTGAAAGATATTTTCTTAGCTTAAAAAGAATTTCATTTGTATTGTCAACTTCATTATTATAACTGTTCGAAACAACTAATTCACCTGGTAATCTTAATGTTTGCCCAAAAACTAATTCTGCAGAAGAGCATTTTAAATCTTCTTTAATAGACGTACGTAGTCCTAATAATATCCAAGGAAGAATTTCAGACCAGTGGGTAGAATCATCTGAAGCTGTAATATCAGTCTTTAATGTCCTATGAAATCTTTCAATCATTCCATTTGATTGAGGATGATATGGGGACGTATGAATTTTGTGTGATCCTAACAATTTAGTTAATTCTGTGAACATTTTTGATGTAAATTGTGATCCTTGATCTACTGTTATATAAAGTGGAATGCCAAAACGAGGAACGTAATTTTGAACAAATGTTGTTGCTATAGAATTAGCTGAAATATCCCTAAGTGGATATGCCTCTGGCCATCGTGTATGTCTATCAATGATAGTTAAAATGTAACGATTTTCTTTTGACATAGGTAATGGACCAACAAGATCCATATGAATATGTTCAAATCGTCCAGATGGAATGTTAATTTTTTGCACAGGCGTCTTAGTATGTTTAGAAATTTTGGATTTTTGACAACTTATACAAGTAGAAGTCCAATTATTTATTTCTTTGCGCATATTAGGCCAAAAATATTTTGATTGAATCAAACGTCTAGTTGTACGGACACTTGGATGTGATAAAGAATGAATTTTATCAAAAATGATTTTTCTCATAGAATTCGGAACAAATGGTCTAAAAGGCTGTTGAGAAATACCGGAATATTAATTTCTTTTAAATTACTGTTGGAATTTTGATCAGATATTATGCCATAAAGCGTTTGATCTTTTTGTTGTTCCTCACATAATGTTTGAAAATTAATGTCTTAGGCTAAAATCGTGTTAACATCTGGAATACGTGAAAGGGTATCAGCAACTATGTTTTCTTTTCCAGAAATATATTGAATGTCGTCTATACATTGTGCAATGTACTCTAAGTGTCGAATTTGTCGAGGTGATCTGTCTGATTTAGAATTTAGAATATGTGTTAAAGGTCTATGATCAGTGTAAACAGTGAATGTTCTACCTTCTAGAAAATGTTTAAAATGTTTGATTGAATTGTATATCGGAAGTTCTCTATCAAATGTAGAATAATTAATTTCTGTAGGAGATAATTTTCGGGAAAAATATGCAAGTGGTTCTAAAATGTTGTTACTCATTTGTTGTAAAACCGCACCAATTGCTACATTCGATGCGTCTACAGCAAGTGATAAATTGCCGTTTTTATCAAAATGAGTAAGTAAAGTTTTCTTTGTAAAAAGTTTCTTCACATTTTCAAAAGCTGTAGTTGTATTTTCTGTCCAATTTAATTGTTTAAGTTTATTTTTAGTTGCTAATGTTAACATTTCGTGCAGAGGACTAAGTTCTGCTGCTAACATTTTAACATATCTGTGGTAATAATTCACCATACCTAGAAATTTTTGTAATTTATTTATTGAAAGTGGTTTTTCAAAATTAGTTATTGTCTCAACTCGTTCGAAAGAAGGTCTTATCCTTTCACTTGAAATTTCATAACTAAGAAAATCTAATTTACTTGTTCCGAAAATGCATTTACTAGGTTTAATATTCAAGTTATATTTTCCAAGTCTTTCAAAAACAGATTTTAAATGCTCAATATGCTGAACTTCATTATCACTTGCAACAAGAATATAGTCAATATAGACAATGTAGCATGACAGCTAAGCAAAACAAAATGTTCACACAATATTAAGTAAAAAGTTCAATATACTTTTGGCAATAACTAGGCCAAAGTACTCAAATCAATTTAGCTTGCGCTGCACTTCTCCAATAACATAAACTCGATTGAACCCATATACATTTATGTATGCATGCTCAACAACGTAGAATCATAAGCATGACTAACAACTTAGAAATGTAAGTTTGTAAATTAGATTACTCATAAGGTAGATTGTAAGCATATAAAAGAACGGCGATGAGCCGAATAAAACATTCCAACTTTAAGACTCAACGTTTGCGTTTTACTTTTGGAATCATTGTGGGGCATTTTAATGTTCACCTTAATGCGGCTGAAGAGCTAAGAAAATACTAAACACCTTCCAATGTTTACATGGCGATCCTGCCAGCTCAAAGTTAGATCCTGCCAGCTCAAAGCTAGATCCTGCCAGCTCAAATCTAGATCCTACCAACCCAAATCTAGACCCTGCCAACTCTATCAAGACCATGCCAGTACATTATGGTAGAGGAATACGTTCCGGAAGGATCGAAAAACGCAGAAGAGTACCCCAAATACATCCCTACAAAAATTGTAATAGGACCCAAACCAATATCCCTAGAGGAATACCGGCAAAGGCAAAACCGCCAAAAAGCCAACTTACAAGAGTTTAGGCAACGAATAAGCTGCGAACATAAACCCAAAAAACGTGGAGGTAGAAAGCGAAGGCACCAAAAAGAATGTGCAGAACTACAGCGAATAATTAACATCAGTCGCGGGCAACAAAAGAAGAAGTTGATAACCAAACTAAAAGATCTGCACAAAAATGGGTGGAACCCAGCAACAACAACAACGCAGAACCACCAAAAGGATCATTAGGAAATTTATAGTATGAACAGGGAAACCACCTTAGAAGACGTCATAAATCCAAAAACTAGGGAAGAAGAAACAAGGAGAATGTTAGCACAAATAAGATAGCTATAACTAATAAAAATACAAAAAAAAATTTTTTTTTTATTAAATTAAAAAAACAAGAACTAATAATAAAAAGGAAAATTGTTTTTCTCATTCATTTTTTTTTGCAACCGTAAAATATTATTAACATAAAAATGACTTGGTGGAAAATTGCACGAAACGGCATATTAATAGGAATAGCAGGATACGAAGTAGGAAAAGAAACCTCAGGTGAAAACACCTACGAAACTAAAGTAATTAAATATCAACCACATCCTATCGTAGAAAACAAGGAAGAAGTTCCCGATAAGTGGTTGACCGCTTTTGCATGCGTAGCTACATGTTTAATTGTCGCAATGGTAATCTTGATAAAAAATTACATTAAAAACAAATTGAGACAATTAAACAATGTACAACAACGCGTATAACTCTCTCAATAAAAAGAAACAACTTTCAAAAATGCCAAAATTAATAGAAAAAAAGTAAACATCCCAACCATAAACGTCAAAATGGTACAAACAGTAGTCGAATTCATTAAAACCGCCTCGTCAGTACTCCCAGAGTTTGATGGGAAGCCAGAAAACTTACACAGCTTCTTAGATGCCCTCGACATACTTGATCAAATCAAGGATGAGCACGAACTTTTAGCAATAACAATGATAAAGACCAAGCTAAAAGGAACGGCAAGAAACTTCATCAGTAATGAAAACACGATTGGACAAATAAAAACAAAACTCAAAAACGCGATAAAAGGTGAATCGGTAGAGGTTTTAACTGCTAAACTTCTAAACGTTCAACAACGTAGTAAAACTGCTAACCAATACACAGCGGAAATAGAAAAAATTACCAGATCACTAGAAGGAGCATATATCTCGGATGGATTAAACCCAGACTTAGCAACGAGATATTCTACACAGGCAGCCGTCAAGGCAATGTGTAAAAACAGCTCCAACTATAATGTTAAAATGATAATGCAAGCGGGAACGTTCACAACAATGAACGATGCGATCTCTAAGTTCACCAACAGCTGTACCGAAATAACAGGCAGCTCGAATACAATTTTGAACGTACGACAACAGAGTCAGTACAGGAACAATTTCCGCGGAGGATACCAAAGTAACAACTATGGAAATTACCAAAATCGGAGATTCAGACCACAACCGAGATACAACAATAACTCGAGGTCGTATAGCAATAATAATAATAACCGAAGAGGATCACAAGCCCAAAACGGCAATAGATCCTACAACCAGACCCGCAATGTGCGCAGCTGCACCCAGACGGAAAACCAGGAAGCTCCACTTCAAAATTAATAGAAAGAAAAATATGTGTACTGAACCTAAATCTAAACAGCTATATATCCACAAGGACATCCCTAAATAATTCGATTTCAAATTTTTTAATTGATACGGGAGCGGACATTTCCATTATAAAAATGCATCAAATTAGTAAAACTCACAAAATTAATAAAGAACAAATTACAGATTTAAAGGGCATTGGTCAAGGAATAACTAGCACATTAGGCACAATTAAAGCGGATTTAAAAGGTGATGACCTTCTAATTTACCATAAATTCCATGTCGTAGAAGACGACTTTCCAATCCCATGCGATGGAATAATAGGACTAGATTTCATAAAGAAATACAATTGTATTTTAGATTATGGCAAAACAGACAAGTCAAAGTAAACACCGATAACAAAAACATCTTCATACCACACCAACAATTATCTGAAGGCATTTTCATAGCAAACACTATCACAAATAAAGATCAAACTTTTGTTAGAATTATCAACACAACACATAAAAACACAACTATTCAAAATTACAAGATCAATACCGAAAATTTTGACGATTACACACTAATTAAAACAACCACACACGATAAAAATTGCAATGATACAGAGAAATTAAAAAGATTAACAAAAACTTTCCACAATTTGTCAACTCTCAACTAACAACACTATGCACAGAATTCATAGACATATTTGCACTAGAAACAGAACCAATTTCCTCTAATAATTTCTATAAACAAAAATTATACATGAAGGATGACACTCCTGTTTACATAAAAAATTATAGATTGCCTCAAACGCAAAAAGGAGAAATAAGCAAACAAGTAAATAAGTTAATCGAAGATGACATAATAGAACCCTCCATATCGGAATATAATAGCCCAATCTTATTAGTCCCTAAAAAATTACTCCCAGGTAAAACAGAAAAGAGATGGAGATTAGTGGTAGACTACAGACAGGTAAATAAAAAGCTAGCAGCACACAAATTCCCACTTCCAAGAATTGACGATATTTTAGATCAACTTGGAAGAGCAAAATATTTTTCATGCCTAGACCTTATGTCAGGTTTTCATCAAATCGAATTACACCCCGACTCCAGGGATATAACCTCATTTACAGCCGATAATGGCACATATAGATTCAAAAGACTACCCTACGGATTAAAAGTAGCACCGAATTCATTCCAAAGAATGATGACCCTAGCATTTGCAGGCCTCAAGCCATCTCAAGCATTTCTCTACATGGATGATTTAGTTGTATTAGGTTGTTCTGAAAACCACATGCTAAAAAATTTAAGAGACGTATTCTCCACTTGCAGAAAATTCAACCTAAAATTACATCCTGATAAATGCCTATTTTTCAGCCAAGAAGTAACTTATTTAGGACATAAATGTACAAACAAGGGAATATTACCCGACCCGAGCAAATTTGAAACAGTTCAAAATTACCCAACACCAAAAACAGCGGATGAAGTTAAGAGATTCGTAGCTTTCTGCAACTATTACAGAAGATTCGTACCGAATTTCGCAGAGCACTCACGAAAATTAACTAGGCTTTGCAAAAAGAATGTTTCCTTCGAATGGACAGAAGAATGTCAAAAAGCTTTTGCCTCTTTAAAGGAAGCATTAATTAGTCCAAAACTTTTGCAATACCCAGACTTCGTTAAAGAATTCTGCATAACAACAGACGCTAGTGGGTACGCTTGTGGGGCAGTCCTTAGTCAGGAACATAATGGCAAACAGTTACCAATTGCTTACGCTTCTAGGTCCTTCACCAAAGGTGAAACCAACAAAGCCACAATAGAAAAAGAATTGGCCGCAATCCATTGGGCCATAACCTTCTTCAGACCATATGTTTATGGCAGAAAATTTCTAGTTAAAACTGACCATCGTCCGTTAACATACCTATTCTCGATGAAGAGCCCTTCATCTAAGCTGACACGAGTAAGACTCGATTAAGAAGAGTACGATTTTGAAGTGGAGTATATAGCCGGAAAAGAAAATCATATTGCGGACGCATTATCCCGCATAACAATTACAAACTTAAAAGATATGTCAGTGGAAGCAAGTAAAATATTAAAAATAACAACCAGATCAGCAGCGAAACAGACCAGCAGTAATGCTGAAAATAAAGAAAGTCACAAAGAGAACCCCAAAATTTACGAAGCGCTAAATAAATTTGAAGTAAAAAGACATGTCGAGCTCGTTTTCACTCCTCCGAAATTATATTTCAAAAAAGGAAAGAAAATTTGTAGCACTTTGGATACAAGCAACCTAATTGTTGAGGATAAGATTGACCTAGGACAATTCTTTACCAGGCTTGAAAGAGAAGCCGGCAATTTAGGACTTGTACAAATACAGTTGTCCTTAGGGGACAAATTGTTTAAAAGTAATTATACTGCAGTAGGCAAATTTATAGAAATGGGTAACAAAGTTCTCAAAAAGCTAACAATCGCTCTAACCCCAGAGGTTATATATGTGACAAATCCCGGGAAAATAAAAGAAATTCTGCACAGATATCATGACGATCCTATTAGTGGTGGCCACCCAGGAATAAATCGCATGACAGATAAAATCAAGCAGAAGTATAGCTGGCTGAATATGAAAAACGACATAAGAAAATACATAAAAAACTGCATCCACTGCAAGAAGAATAAGACCAATAAGCATATAAAAGAACCAATGACAATAACGGAGACACCTCCGAAGGCATTTGATATTGTACAAATCGATACAGTCGGACCATTACCGAAATCGATAAATGGAAACGAATATGCAGTTACCATCATATGTGACCTAACCAAATACTTGGTAGCGATCCCAGTCCCAAGCAAACACGCAACAACAGTCGCTAAAGCAGTGTTCGAAAATTTCATTTTGATTTATGGACGCATGAATACAATAATGACGGACATGGGCACAGAATACAAAAACAACTTATTCAAAGAACTGTGTAAACTGTTAAAAATTGAACATAAAACTTCAACACCGTATCATCATCAAACTTTGGGTACTGTAGAACGCAGTCACCGGACATTCAATGAATATATACGTTCATACATATCCAGTGACAAAGATGATTGGGATGAATACCTCAGGTATTTCACGTATTGTTACAATACGACGCCATCAACCACACATAAATATTGTCCTTTTGAACTAATATTTGCAAAAAACCCACCGAACTATGATTTTTTAAAAGAAAATAAAATCAGCCCATTGTACAATCACGAAGCTTATGACAAAGAAGTAAAATATAGACTTCAAATAGCACAGCAAAGAGCTAGGAAATTAGTCCAAGAGGCTAAAGAAAAACAAAAAACAAATTATGATAAAAGTAGCTATAGTAAGGAAATAAACATAGGAGATTTAGTATTAGTTAGAGAAGAGGCCTCCCATAAGTTAGAAAATAGATATAACGGATACTACAAAGTTAAAAATATCGATGAGAACAACAATTTTACTTTAATACCGCATAGCATAGGAAATAGTAATAAAAACAATAAAGAAATTATAATTCATAAGAATAGACTTAAAGCAATATAACTCCACTAGTAATAAAAAAAAAAAAAAAAAAAAAAAACAACCAAACAATAAATAGATTTTAATAAACAGGCACACAAACCAAAGAAAACTAAATACAACATATCATGTTCAAAATACAAAAAATAGTCAGTACAATAAAGACACATGTGAAACAAATGTAAACAAAAAGTAAGAAAACTTTTTTTCCAATAGCATAACAATAAACGATAAGCTAAGTGAGCCAAACATTTTATTACCTAATAATTAATTGTTACTGAATAAGTCATTGAAATAGAATACTCATACATTAACCCAAATGTATGAGCATTCTTTTAAAGAGAGGAGGTGTAGCATGACAGCTAAGCAAAACAAAATGTTCACACAATATTAAGTAAAAAGTTCAATATACTTTTGGCAATAACTAGGCCAAAGTACTCAAATCAATTTAGCTTGCGCTGCACTTCTCCAATAACATAAACTCGATTGAACCCATATACATTTATGTATGCATGCACAACAACGTAGAATCATAAGCATGACTAACAACTTAGAAATGTAAGT
>NW_023458555.1:82583273-82617092 GCF_013731165.1 Rhagoletis pomonella | reverse complement strand
CTGCCTATCGTGACTCGGCACAAAAATTTAAAATATTGGTTCCGTACATCATGCGGACTGCGCCCCTCATGCGGATGGGCGGGAATGGAGGGTAAAAACCGTTGGGATATTATTATTATTTATTTTTTAGATTTTTTGTTTGAGTATGCAGTTTAATAGCCCATTAAAATCTAGGGTAATAATGTGCAAGTCTTAAGTTGCTAAAGAATAGCGTCAATTTTTAATAAATTTTTTCTGAATTCATGAAGTTTTTTTTCCCATACAAAAAAAAAATTTCGAATTTATTTTATATGGGAAAAATTTTTAATGCTAGACTTTTATGGAAAAATAATAAACATTAAATAAACAAAAGCCAAATAGCCGAAATTGAGCAAAATGTTGCTGGCTTAATAAGCTGATCACAAGCGTATGTATAACATCTCGTGGTATATGCTAAATAAGCTGGTGTATAATATTTTTTATTTTATTTTAATTAAAGACTTGAAAAAAAAGGACACATCAAGCTCTCCAATTTGGATATCGGAGGAACTGCAACCATGGACTAACCAAAATGGCATAACTAAATTCAAAAAGATAGCAGCATTGTATTCTGAATTCATTGCACTTTCGGAAAGCGGAGATCTATACCAGTGGAAATGGTCAGAAATGGAGCCTTACAAATCCGAGGTAATTTTAAATTAAAAAACTTTAGTGACATTAAAAAATACTTATCTACGTTCATATAGCTAATTTAATGATGATGTCCAGAATCGTAGTGATAAATACTGCAGTCGTAACCTGGTGGTAGGAATAGAAATTAGATTTAATATACAGGTCCTTTTCCAGTATATCATGTACGAAACAATTTCTGCCGAAAAGTCTATTTAGGGAAAGTTGATAACGGTTTGCGAGTCAAAGTGTTCTCCCATTTTGCTCGTTGTTTTGGGAAAAAGGCAAAGAAACCATGTGATCCTTACATTCTAATAATACGACGGGAAATATTTTTGTGAAATATTTTAAACCTCTGGTCCTTTTTTACAGAAAAGGGCAAAATAAATACGCTTACCGCGGGTTAAAATGTTCCACAAAACTATATAGTAGACAAATATATTTGTGGTACATTTTAACCCTAAATGCACATATGTATATACGCTAGACCGTTTGTAAAAAAAAAATTTGTTTTGCCGGGCGGAAAAAGATGTCCTTTGGTCTAAAAATAAGCTGTGAAAAATTTTATTCGAATATAATAACTCTAATGACTTAGAAAACCATATGTATTCAGGGCAAAAGTGTTTAACAAAATAGTTGAAAATCCCGAATTTTATAGTCATTTGCTGTATAAAATAACTCACAGAATCTGAATACGCGGTCAAAAATAAAAAAGTAGAATAGGTTTTAAGAATTTGCGAAATTTTCTTTTTTTCAAGTTGAGAAAAAAGCATTTTAAATTTTTTCCAAAAATATCCGGTTCCGATTCTCACATCGCAAAAAGCTCTCCACCAGATTAAAGGTCTTTGAAGTCCCTTTGATTGCAATCAAATTACCAGTTTAAGAGTTATCTGCAAATTTATGGGTGAAATCGGACACAATTTTAAGTCACATCGTTATTCTACTGTGAATTACACCTAAAAGCTGCAAACTTTTTGCATTTTTATGCTATATTAAAGCTTTTTTAATTTCAAAGTATATAGATCCAAATCTTTTGCTAATCGCTTTGAAAATAGAAAAGTTTTAGCAAATTTAGTAAATGATATTGGATTGAAGCAACATATCGATACTGTAAAATCAATTAAAATATAATTTCCATTGGCCTGATTATGCATATCGTAATTAGAAAAACAAAAGTTTTGTTTTATTAAACAATAGTTTGTAACAATTGTTACGAATTATTTTCCCTAGCTGACAAAAAAGTTAAAATAAAATTTTGCACGGCCTATTTTTAGACCAAAATACATCTTTTTCCGGCCGGCGCACAGTGTAAGATTTTACCCATCTAGCTGCTTTTAATTCTGTAATTCGAAAACTATTGAAGATAGATTTTTACAAAAAATTGGTAATTTATAGTTACTGTCACGCCACCCTATTATATAACTGCAATTTTAAAAAATGCAAAAACTGAAATATTTAACTAACTACAAAGGCTAAAATGCCCAAAATTTATATTTAGAATTTCCCTATAACAAGGAATTATAAACTGACAGAAATGGGTTTAAAAATAAATATATATATTTTTTTAATTATGGGCGTGGAAAATATCGATAAAAAAGTCAAGTTGGGTCAACAAAATCCTGTTATAAGTTCAATATTTCTTGCTCTATTTACAAAAATGGGATACCATTGGAAATGTAATGAATCAGGCTTTCTCTATTCAACGCAAAAATAAAGAATTTGTCTCGGTCGAGATAAAATGCAAATGAATTACTCGAAGAAAATGAAATTCCCAGTAGGCCAGAAAAAAATAAAATTTCATCAAAACCTGCACTTTCCAGCGGCTAAAATTGTGTTGTTTAAAGTCTTAGAGGAGTGGCAAATAAACTGAGATACAAACTTTATCGAATAGTGGCGGATAACGAGTTTTCGGGTCTAATAAAAATAATAATTTGTTAAAAATAAGTCTAAGTCAACATCGTTTTACTTTAACATGAAATACTCAGTCCTAGTTTACTAAATTCCCAAAAACGTATATTCATTGAAAAGACCATACCTAAAAAAATAAGACCAAAATGATATTTTAGCAATTGTTGCATAAATCACATAACACCGACAAATTAAACATTGAGATTCCGTTTCAAATATACAAGTTTAAATATTATTGCGCTCAGTAATTTTCCAAATCAAACCCCGTCCCGCCATACACTTTGATTTAAATTTTTTAGTTGTTATTGTTTCGTCTTTATCAGGCATTTCTAAAAACATTCTTGACGTTGTTTTGAAATTCGGCGACATAAAATAATGTAATTAATCTTTTCTAGAATATGGAAATGATACACTGTGCGGCGAACTGTATATTTAAAAAAAAAAAAAGTTGAAACAACGGACGGTCTAATTAATGTACACCTGCGTTCAACTATTTAGCACTGAAATTCAAAATATATTGTTTGCATTTATGTTTATGTATTTGTTTTTTATAATTTTTATTTAAAATATAATTCAATCTATATCAGAAACCACACAAATGAAAGTTTCAAAGGTTGCACAAAGAAACAAAAGCTAAACTTCAATTTCTAAATTTTTAATCAGAATAATCAGAATTCCAGTTTTAAGTCGCTAAAAGTTACAATTGATTTTTTAGATCTTTTTGCTTGTGTAGGGTTTTGCGGATATTTTTCATATAAAAATAGATTTTGATATTGCGTTATATGGAAGAAAATGCGCAACACCTTCCACGATGAAAATTCTAAAAAACCAAATGTAATTTTTAGCGACTTGAAACTTGCACTTCATTTGACTACACTGTACACCCAAAAAATTCAATCAGTGATCGATGTTTAGCTCAAATGCGTTATGTATCCATCTAATTTGTTCGCGCAGCATTTCGCCACTAACGTCGCACAAAGCAGGGGCCTGTAACACAAGCGCTACAAGTCCTACAAGTGTTATAAATTAGACAAGTGCAGATACTTTGTAACACAAAGCAACTTTTAGGTACAAGTGCCGTACTTGTAATTGCAGAACTTTTTGTACAATTGTAGTCTATTTCCGTAACACAACTAACACACTTGTACAGTTGTGTTTCGGATTTTTCTACAACTGTAAAAAATTTTCTACCTATCTCCAACGCTGACAAGATTCAGTTTAGTGAAGTATTTTGCCATTAGCATACCATTTTTCTCTCGATATGTGAGAGACTGAATACTTTCTTCCTGGGAGACGCAAAATTTTTGGAAAGGTTCAGAATGAATCGAGAATAGTGTAAAACTGTGCTTGAAGATTTAGGCCCAGTAATCATGAATAAAACAATTCGATGCTACGGTTTCATAGAATTTCTTTATTTTCTTTAACTTTTTGTAAATAATGAAACTTTTTTGAACATTATTTGTTTTGCAGCCATATTTAAGTAATAACATATGTTTTATTTTTCACGGCAAGTGCTATACGTCCGCCGAAAACAAATGCTCGTAATAGAGCTCTTGTTAATAGGGACACCAATTTCGATACGATACTACATCGATATTTTTTACATTCGATACCGATACTTTTTAATCGATAGTTTTCAAATGATATTTTTTGGAATCGAGTACCAGAACCCTGTATCGAATCGAATCGCAAAGCCGCATTGTAAAGTTAATGTATCTGACGTCACGTTACAAGACATTACGCTACTAAAATCTCCATTGAAACTTTTTTGTTAATATTGTTTTTAAATTAATTTTTTGCAAATATAATTTACCTTTTTTGTCGAATATATTTTTTATTTTGACTTAAGCGCACCCTAGCAGTTCCATTTATTGCAAATCTATGTCATACTGTGACTTACCGCTGGAAAAGCCCTTATGTCTACACTTTGGAATTGATATGTAAAGCAGTATGGTTATATTTTGGGCTTTACAGAATCCAATATTCAGATACAATTTTTGAATTTGATATTGATGGGTCGATTATGGATAGCAATGCAACCACGAATCGGTTACCAGCTGGCAACACAACTGTAACGAAAATTTGTATTACGAATGGCAACTATCGTCAGTTGCTTTAGAGTTATCGTTAATCGAAATTTGACAGTTCGACAACCAGCAAGCGGCTGTAAACAAGCTGTGCGAGTAAAATTAAATTATTAAAATAAAGAGTTTTAAAGAAAATACAGCAATAAAGCTAACTTCATCACAATTAATTGTTTAAGAGGAAGAGAAGTGCATGAACTCGGCCTAATCAGGCGATATGTAAAGGATAATTCCAATCTTCTAGAGCTACCGCGTGCACTGTAAGCAAAAGTAAATGCTTTCAAGTTTTTTTTTATTATAGTTTTGTGTTCATTTCCAAAGCATATTGAGGACTTCCAAAAGAAGCTGTAGTATAATTGGTTAATAAACAGCTGAACCACTTCGTTCAACTTCAATACCTCTGCTCATAAAAGCTTGCGCTGCTCTTCGATTTTTCGCAGAAGGAAGTGCCACAGCAATGACTTCAATTTGGAAAACTTGGTGTGTCGGTACTTTTAAAAGAGGTGCTTCTGTCGCCTGTATACACACTTTGTAGCACTGCAGTTGTCAGTTGAAAGTTGCCAGTTGCCATCTGTAATATCGTTGTGGCAACTAGCAACGCAACTAAAGTTCGATTGCTATCGATAATCGACCCATGATATTGGGAATATCGGGTCTTTTTATCCCGATAATAATGGGTACCCGATATTTTATAGCGATACTACAGATTACTATTTCGGTACTTTCGGTCCGCTATCGTGTCCCTACTTGTTAATCATTAGTCGAATAGCAAAAGTTGTTTGAAAAAATGATAGACTTCACTTAATCGACCAACCGTTTCTTTTCGACTTTTTCAACTAACCGCTCACAAAAAACTAGTTGAAAATCCGTTCATTTCGATTTATCGACTAGTTGTTTTGTTTGAGTAAAAGTTTTTTTTTGTATAAACCCAACCGCGCTAATACAAATAATTTTATGGTGAAAAACTGTCACTATTCGAATAATTTCGTTTCGTCGATTTTCAGACTACTCGATAGTGAGCGGTTTGACGAAAATGAACGGTTACTCGAATGCGAGCAGTTAATTGAATAATTGCTATTCGACTATCAACCGACAAAAAAAGTTGCTAATCGACTAGTCGACTAAGCGAGTAGCCGTATAGTCGTTTTTTAAAAAGAGCTCTAGCTTGTAAATAACTAAATCAAGCCTATTCAAAATTTGTATATTAAAGTGCAAATCGAAATGCTTCTACAAATGCGTGTAGAAACTACATTTACAAGTGTAGCATATATTTCGCTGATAGGTACAAGTGCACAAAATAATATTGTGTTACAAAAAATTATAGAACTTGTAGCTACAAGCGAATCACTAATAACTTGTAGACTTGTTACAATTGTAAACTTTATGTTACAGGCCCCAGATCGCACTTGAACTTCGGCCAGTAAACATAAGCGATGAAGCAGATGACGAGGTTGAGTGTTTGGTTATTTATCCGTGAAAATCAAACGAAAAAAGCATAAACGAAGAAAGGGTACGAGTGAATTATTTTTAAATAGAAAAAAAAAACAATATTATTATTCTGTAGATGACAAGGGCAGACGCCCATTGTTAGGTAGAATTCCTTTCTCCGCTTTAAGCGAAAACAGGCATATACATTCGCACATACATATGACCGATTATTTGACTGGCTACGTTACATTCGTACACATTTTTTCTAAAATATGAATCAATTGTCCACTAAATAACACAAAACTAACTGGGCTTTTTAGGTGATATAATCAGGCACGGGCAAATCTATGGATCTGTAAAAGAAAGGTTTTAATACATTCTTGGGTTTCAAAGTTATAGGCAATCGAATGTGCACTGGCTACGTTACACTATTTGGAAGTTTAATGATGGGTTGTGTCAGAAAGTTTGACATTCTGCGAAACGGGTAAGCGAATATTGCTAGCTTTTCAGTATGTGATCTACAATGAATGCAGGTGGTCATCTGCTTACCCAATTGTTGTAAATTTAAGGTTTTTGACAATTTTGGCTCATAAAATTTGGGCACTTGCCACGTTACACGTACGGTTCGCTTGGGCAAGGTTTAACCAAAAAAGCCTTTTTCATTAATTTTTTCTTCGCATTCTTATTATGTCATCATAAACAACTGTTTGAGCTACAATTGGGATCCTCTATTGCATGATTAAAAAATAAAACTCATCGCAAATAATATTTATTTAACTTTACTACAAAACCACTTATGTTTAATATGTCAAAATATGCAAAATCTCATCTAAAGTACCACGTGGTGTGTTTTCTTCTTAAACCTTTCTGAATAATTACTTTTTTCCAATGCTATCCAAGACAATTTCAAATCACATACGGTGGTTTCCACAACTTTGTTAATCTTAGATAAAACAAGTAAGGAAGTCTAAGTTCGGGCGGAGCCAACCATTAAATACCCGGCGCAAGTATTAAATATATGTTGTTCACCTTTCCGAAAGCTACCGCTAGATGGTAAGCCGGGGTGTATCAATTTTGAGTAAATTAGCCTCCTTAAATTTCGAAATATTGAAGTTTCAAGCATTTCTGAAATTTTCCGTTATATGAAAAGCGGCCTAAATTTTAGTCCGATTTCAATAATTTTCAACGTTTTGCTTCTATGTGGCAAGTACAATAACCACACCAAGTTTGGTACAAATTGGTAGAACGGTTACCGAGATACATATATGTGATCATAAGAGGGCGGTACCACGCCCATTTTTCAAAATTTTATCATAAACGTATTTCTTGGTAAAGAATTGTTGCAAGCATCAATTTTGAATAACTTAGCTTTAATATTTACTGATTTATCGAAGTTTTCGTATTTCTCTAAATTACCGTTATATGGCATGTAGGCGAGGTTATTGTCCGATTTTAAAAATTTTCAGCCATTTCGTATGTTATACCGAGGCCAACAACTGCGTCAAGTTTGGAAGAAATTGGTGGAGTGGTTACCAAGATATACACATGTAACTATAAGTGGGCGTGGCTACGCCCATTTTCCAAAAAATTTATAATATTATTTTCCATCTAAAATTTATTGTAAATATCAATTTTGAGTGAATAATCTTCAGTAGTTACTAAAATATCGCAGATTTCGTATTTCTGAAAATTACCGTTATATAGGAAGTAGGCGTGGTTATTGCGCGACTATCCCTCCTACGCCAGAAAGAAGTGCACGTACCAAGTTCCGTTAAGATATCTAAACTTTACTCGAGTTATCGTGTGCACAGACGGACGGACAGACGGACGCACGAACAGACAGTCACCGCAACAAAGTTATAATACCCTTGTGCACAAGTGCGCTCGGGTATAAAAATGTTAATGCATTTATCGCTTTTATAGAAAAGTTGTAACATAAACAATTTAAAAAAAAAATGAATAGCATACATAAAACACTTTTTTTTTACTTGAAATAAAGAACTCTTAAGCTGAGATCCCACGATTGCCGCAAATGGACCAATCTGGAACAATTTTTATTGTGCTGTATTGGAGCACAATAAAAAAATTTTCCCAATGAAATTCTGTACAGTCACACGGTTGCCTCTTTTTATACAATTCTCATTGCCGTAAGTTGGCGAAAAGCAATATAGTGGCAATAATTGCCCCAAACTTATCACACGATTGTTCGAGCATGTTGCAATTGTGACCATAAAGTGTTGCGCTGACCTCTAAATTCTGTTTTTTTCTCTTTTGTGTAAAAATGGCGTATTCTTAATAAAAAAAAATAAATCAATTGCATCTGCTTTGTATATTGCGGGCTCATTTTGTGCAAATTTGTTGTTGTTTGAAGCAAAGAAGCAAAAACTTGTGCCCAACGAAAACTCACGCATTTATTTAGAAGTTTGATTGTATAGTTTTTTTATTTTTCGACGATAACTGCAACGTGCTATGTGGAGTTCAAGTTGCAACAGTTTTCTTTTTAATTTTGTTACGTAGAGGTTTTTTTATTCATTACAAGTAAAATTGGTACAAAAGAGTTATGTTTGTTTAAATGAAAGCTGCGAATTTACATAATTTATGTTTGGAATTAAATTTTATAATTATATGTACAGCTCGCAACAAAAGATAGCACCTTAACATTTTGATCAGTCTTGACTTTTTTCTTCTGTTGTTTAATGCTAATTTTTTCCTATAAAACCATAGCTCATTGTCTAGTAAAAACCACATAAGTCCAAATTCCAAACTTTATACAAAAATTATAAACATTTCTTAAAATTTTGATCACAATTCAATTAGGGCTGTGCGATTAATTGATTATTCAAAATTTTAATTAATCATAATGTAAATAACTCAATTATTCGATTAATTGGAAATTATGATTACTCAAAAGTTCAGTTACTCGAGTAATCAAGATTTTGATTAACCAAAAACAAAAATATTTGAGTAATTTGCTTTATGATTAATCAACATTATGAATAAAATGAGTAATCAACATTTCAAAGTACTCTTTACATACATACCTGTGTTCATATGGAAAAGTAGCTTATGTCGAAAGGTTGGCTTTAGTATAATGCGGCATTCCCTTTATTCTTTAAACGACAAGGAATTTTTTGATGAGACTTAATAAGAATATTGACTTGCTAGTATCGGAAGTACTTCTTGCACGTTTATTTGCCAAAAGTTCTTCAACGGCTCAGCGCCAGTGAGTCATTCGCAATCGTATGCTGCGAATGCCGATTTATACTAAAGCCAGCCTTTCGACATAAGCTACTTTTCCATACGAACACAGATACATATAAAGCAGTTGAAGTTCCTTGCTACTTTGAAAAAAACGTTTCTGTTTTCAAAAATTAAAATTAAATACATACATACATACATACATATTTTTTTCATATACAGAATATAAAAAAGAAAATAAGCATTTTCCAAAGCAAACTCTTTTAACGAGCAAAATTAATTTTTTTGAGTAATCATATTTCAAGTAACTCGATTAATCATCGTTTTGAGTAATCAAAATCTCGATTACTCGAGTAATTGAATAACTGAATAACTGATTAACCAACTTGCTCGAGTAATCGAATAATCGCACAGCCCTAAATTCAATGGTTTTTAATTTGGAAAAAATTTAGTTTTGCAGTTTACAAAGTAATTTACAGAGAAGAAAGTGCATAATACCGTCAGCTAAAAAAATTATAAAAAATCAACAGGATCTTTTAGCAACTTCAAACCTCCACCTTATTGTACTAAATTTTAATGAGCTACAAAATTAAATAACCATTTTTTTTCTAGAAATCCAAATTATAAACCGTGGGATTGTGTTCAAAAGTTTAAGAAATTTTTATAATTTTTGTATAAAGCTTGCAATTTATGCAGTTTTTGTTAGAGAATGAGCTATACTTTTATACGAAAATAATGAAGATTAAATAAGTAGAAGAAAAATAGTCAAGACTGGTCAAAATGTTGAGGTTCTACTGCTTTGTCGTGGGCTGTATTGAACTTTTATTAAGTTTTTTTTTTTTTAATAAATTTATACTGTCATGGCAGTCCGCCATTTGGTGACATAAAATACCTTTCGTATTCTTCTCGTATGAGTTTTGCTTGTGATGGTATATATCGCAGCAAAGATTCCGTTATCGGACTTCAAGAAAAATTATAATTTCACTACAAATTAAATTAAAAGTTATGTTGCTTCCGAAAACAAGGATATTAATTTCAGTGATTTTTGGACACATAAGGAAGCAAAAAAGTAAATTATTAATAAACAGCCTAAATATTGATGTGTATTGTTCACTTCAATTGCCGCACAAGAATACAATAAATATTGCCGCAATTTTGAAATTTTCATTGCCCCATGATTGCCAATCGAGCTATCACACGATTGCCGCACACGGGCCGTATTTGATTGGGCACAGTAAGCATAATATCGGCCTCTATTGCCGCATGAGTCAATGTATTGTGAAATCACACGATTGGGGCATAAAATGACGCAATAATTGGTGTATTGCGGCAATCGTGGGATCCCAGCTTTAGTTGTGCCCGGTCGACCGACAACTAAGAGTTCCTGAAGATGACCTCAGATTGAGGTCGAAATATCGATATTAAAAATTAAAGAACTAAAACCTGTGTTTTATATATTCTCTGGGCCTCGAGCTTATAAAATAAAAATTACATCAGTTTGCAATTTAAAGGCAGATAAACAAAAACAATCAAAATAAATAGACTTATAAGCTCTTCCGGCGGGCGCTGTGGTGTAGTGGTAAGCATTGCGCTCTTACACTCCGCAGGGCCTGGGTTCAATCCCTAGTCAAAGCATTATCGCAAAAATATAGAAACAATTTTTTTTTCTTAACAGCGGTCGCCCCTCTGCAGGCAGTGACAAACCTCCGAGTGTATTTCTGCCATTAAACACAACTTCTCATAAAAATACAATCGCCGTTCGGAGTCGGCGTAAAACTGTCGGTCCCTCCCCTTTGTGTGACAACATCAGAGCGCAAGTTACATATATTAACAGCTACACAAAAACACCTGACGGTGCAATTGATAAGTATGAAGAATTCTTGAAGCAAATTAATAAAGTTGAAACATAAAACCATTTCCGGCATATTGCAAAAGTTGTACACAAAAAGAGAAATTGAAAATCAAAAAGACACCAAATTTCCGAGAATTAGTAAATTGGGGAACATATTGATTAGCAAGCAGTTTTATTTAGTTCACATGGAACAAATTGATTAGCAAGCAGTTTTATTAAATTCATATGCCAAAAGTAATTAGTAAGTAAATATTGTAACTAGAATCTAAACTTCATTTTAAATTGAATAAATAATTTAATTCAGTCTGATTCGAGAGCCCAAACCCACTCGTTGTCTTTTGGTTAATCGCGTAAAACTATTTTTTAAAAACGCCCGGACGCACGGAAATTACTTGAATGGCGCAGTCGGTAGTATCCTTGTAAGTAAACTGAAATAAAGTAAATATCGTGAACAAGGATCCAGTGATTCGAACCGCGTTCGGAAAAAAAATCGTTTAAAATATCCTGTACAAATAATTCCCAATTTAATCCTGCGAATCTGTAGCCAACGATAAGACGTTGACCAGACCCTCCAGGATATAACAAGAATAATTAATATAAATCATAAATTGACTGTTTTGAAAAAAAAATTAAAGTAAATACCACAAAAAGTGCAGTGAACGCTATTCAATGAATAAGCAGAAGCCACAAAAACGTGCAGTAAACGCCTTATAGTTAAAACAGTCCAGGATACATAAGAACAACATAAAGTGCAGTGGTTTCCACCGAATATAGAACGGAAATCACCACTTACAGAAAACGTTCAAAGTGCTATGCAAGTGAACACAAAGTAAATAAAGTGTTACACCAAAGCATTTAAATTCAACAGCACGATTTCTTCAAAGAGACAACAAATCTTCGACCAAAGGAGAATGGCTAACGAACAGATTCAAATACCCGCCGTAGACTTAGTGGAGGAGCTGGCAAGAAGAGAACAGCAGCTAGAACAAATGCGGCAAGCCTATCTAGAACGAAGGAGCAGAACGGAGGACAACAACAGCAGCAGACATAGTCTTATGAAAACTGTGAACAGTTTACCAATTTTCACAGGAACGGGGGAAATAACGGTTAACTCATTATTCAGCAGCATAGAATACTTATTATCCACAATAAATAATAATGAACTACAGAAGGAGGTGGTTAGATCAATTTTCTACAGGACTATCCAAGGACAGGCGAAAAACGTAATAATAAACATCCCACAGCCGGACAATTGGCAGCTAATTAAGGAGACTTTAAAATTACAGTACCGACCAGACGTCGAGCCTCACCACTTATATCGAAAGGTAGCCAACCTAAAGGTAAGCTCAGTTAATGAATTAATGATAGAAGTGCAAAATATTTAATATAAAGCGGACGAACTGACAGTTTACTATAGGGGTGACCACTACATCGACTTAAGCAATATGAACAGTTTACTAGTAAATGCAATAAAAGAGATGACACAAGGAGTATTACTAGACAAGATTTATGACGAAGGAAACTTGAACAATGTAATAAAAATAATGACGAGTAGAAGATTTGAGGATAGTTGCATTAGACCAGAGTATAGGAAGTTTAAAACAAAGGGGGACAATTCGACAGATAAATGGAATAATAAGTATCCCGATAGAGGTCAGAAATACAACAAAAATTTTGATAAGAATCAAAGCACAGGACCAGGTGCAAATAATCAAGGTAATCAAAATGATGCTAGATATAATGTGTCAGGGCAATATAAGCAGAATTTTAGGGGAAGATATAATAACAATAATAGACAGATGAATTCAGGTAATTTTCAACGACAACAAACGACTGGAAACCCTAAACAGAACTCCGGTCAATACCGTCAGAATCAACCTAGACAAAACCAAGTCGAACCAATGGAAATTGATAACGTAGAAACTTACCAAGACAGATCTCGAATCGCAGGACACCCTAGCAGCAGTAGCAGCCAAAATCGCTTGCAATCGCCTAGGCAAAGCAATAGAGAATCTGAAGAATATAAAGAAGTAAATAACGCAATTTTTTTTTATAAGGAAGCCTCGGACGGGTTACCGAGAATAGAAATAACTATTGACGAAAAAAAGTACATTGGTTTAGTGGATACAGGGGCGAACTTAAGTTTAGTAGACGCTGAACTAAATGATTTTAGGAAAATATCCCTTAAAGATGAAATAGTAATCAGCACAGTAACAAGTAAGGAGAAAAGTACTCATGAAGTGCATACTAGAGCACCAAAGGAATTTAATTTACCTGATAATGCGTATATAAAATGGAAATCAACACCACTATGAGGTAGAAAATACAATTTTATAATAGGTATTGACTTATTAAACCATTTGAACACCATGATAAATCTGGTGGATGGAAAAATAACTTTACGTGAAAAAGAAACAAAATTTGTAAATAACCCTTTTAATTTTAAAGAAATTTGTGCGTTGGAAGCGACAAAAGATAAAATTAAAGGAATACGGTTAGAGCATTTAAATACAGAAGAGTATAAAGAAGTAGCCAAACTACTAAAAACATTTGAAAAACTATTATTTAAAGAGGGTGAAAAGTTAACGAGCACCACAGAAATTCAACATGAAATTAGGACCACTACGGACAAGAAAATAAACTCGAAATTATACAGATACCCACCACAACATGAAGAGGAAGTTCGTAGGCAAATTAAAGAGATGGAGGAGCAAGGTATTATAAGAAAAAGTAATTCCACGTACTCCAGTCCCTTATTAGTAATCCCAAAGAAAATCGATAACTCAGGAAAAAGAAAGTACAGAATAGTAGTAGATTATAGAAAATTGAACGAGGTAACAATCGATGATAAATATTCGTTACCTAACATTGATTCAATATTAGATAAATTGGGACGTGCCCCATACTTAAGGGATATCATCAAATTACAATTAAAGAGGAAGACAGGTGCAAAACTGCGTTCGTTACACCTCATGGTCTGTATGAATTTACAAGGATGCCATTTGGGTTAAAGAACGCACCTGCAACCTTCCAGCGTCTTATGAACGAAATTCTTCGAAATTTCATAAACAAGACGTGTGTTGTTTACTTAGATGACATTCTAATTTTCAGCACAACGTTGCAGGAACACATAAAGGCAATCAAAGATATTTTTAAGGTCCTAGAGAAAAAAAATTTAAAAATACAAGTGGACAAATGTAATTTTTTAAAGAGAGAAACTGAGTTCTTACGACACGTACTAACGAAGGAGGGTATGAAGCCTAACCCAGATAAAATAAAAGTTATAGAAGAGTTAGAACTACCTAGAACATAAAAAAAAATAAAGAGTTCTTTGGGTATAACAGGGTACTACCGAAAATTTGTCAAAGATTACGCAAAGGTAGCACAACCAATTACGAAATATTTAAAAAAGGGAGTAAGAATCAACACTAAGGACCCTTCTTACATAGAAGCTTTTGTTAAGCTCAAACAGTTAATTAGTTCACACCCAATTTTATGATATCCAAATTTCGAAAAAGAATTTACATTGACAACTGATGCATCAAATTATGCAATTGGCGCTTTTATATCACAAGAAGGACACCCAATTTGCTATGCATCAAGAACGCTAAATAATCACGAACGAAACTATTCAGCTACGGATAAGGAATTCTTAGCTATTATGTGGAGCGTGAATTACTTCAGACCATATTTGTACGGAAGGAAATTCAAAATTGTAACAGACCACCAACCCATAAAATTTTTACACTCTAAATACAGAGGAAAGGACATGTCACCACGTCATCAGAGATGGTTATTAAAACTAGGAGAATATCAATTTGGCATTGAATATTTGAAGGGTAAGGAAAATAAAGTAGCCGATTTCTTGAGCAGAATAGAACATAGTGAAGAAAATACGGGCGAAAATATTGAATACGACCTGAACATAATCGACGATCTCGAGATTGATGCGTCAATGCAAACGGTCCATTCAGCTGAAGAAAATTTGCATGATCATTTTTATATCAAAGAAGAGATAGTAAACAAATATAAAACACAAATTATTTTAACAAATAATAGGACAGAAGAGCTAAAAATTATACATGGGAAAAGAATTATTTTCGTTTCGGAATATGATTTTGGTAGACTAGGTGATATATTTAGGAAATATATAACAAAGGGAAAAGTAGGAATTTTTTCAGAACTATCTGAACGGCAATATAATGTAGTTCAAGAAAAGCTCATAGAAATGTTCTCTAACGATAAACAATTAGAGTTTATAAAGTGCACAATGAGAGCACTGGATATCGAAGCTGGAGTCGAAGCGGTCAAACAAATTTCGCTATATCATGTCAGGGAAAGCTTACATTCTGGTATACAGGAAACGTATAACCAACTTAGAAATAAAATTTACTTTCCGAAGTTAGCAGAGCTAATACAAATAGTAATCAACCAATGCGAAACATGCCAAGAAGTTAAATATGACAGGAGACCAATCAGACCAAAATTTTCGCATACGGAAACACCCACAAAAAATAATGAAATTATCCACATAGACACCTATGTTATAAAAAGATTACATTTTTTAACAATGATAGATAAATTTTCTAAGTATGGAGTAGCATATCCTTTAAATGACAGAAATCATATTACCATCATTGAACAACTGGAAGACTACTTTACCAAAATAGGAAAACCATGTAAAATATTAGCAGATAATGAATTTAATGCGACAAGGATTAAGGAATTTCTAAGCAATGAAAATATAGAACTTCATCTAACCAAACCCAAAAAGTGATAGAGTAAAAATAGAAAAAGAGCTGAACTCAATAAACAAATTCATGTATGACGAATATAAACAAAATTTATACTTAGATCAATCTCTCAACTATTTGTGAATCTTATTTTATTGATAATATTTTAAGCCTAAACTTGCTGCAAATTAACAAATTTAAAAACAAGCTCGATAGATTGTTGGATCTAATCTTTGTTAGTGACAATATAAATTTTAATCTGTCTAAATGTTGCTCTCCAGTCACGTCCTCGGATATGCATCATGTTCCTTTGGTTCTTAATGTAGAATTTTATGAGTTCACCTCTGGAACTTTAGTAGATAAAATTGCCTTCAACTTTAAACGGTGTGATTTTGCAAGCCTGGACAGTTTATTTGCCGAATTTAGTTGGGAAGAGCAGCTTTCAGGCACTGATGTCGCCGAGTGCTATGATTCTTTCAGGTCAGTGGTGTATAATACATGCTTACTCAATATTCCTACTATTCAAAGTAAGCCCTATAAACTCCCCTGGTGTACTAAAGGGCTAAAAAAAGTTAAAAACCTTAGAAACAAATATTCTAAGAAGTTTAGATTAACTAATAACCAAGTTTTCTATGAAAAATATCGCCAATATCTGAAGGAATTTAACTGTTTGGCTAAATTCTTGTATAGAAACTATATTCTTAGGTTCGAAATCAATATTAAGTCTGATCCGAAGGTCTTCTGGAACTTCGTCAAGTCGAAAAAAGCGTGTTCCACAATTCCGTCATCAGTCGTCTTCAACGGAAAATCAGCATGTTCTCCACATGATGCTGCAAACCTCTTTGCTGATTTTTTTAAATCCAATTTTATTTCAGATGACGATTTTTCTATCAATAATCAAACATTGAATCCGAATTCCGCACTCAGTTTTGGTTCGGTTGCACTTACTTCTGATGATATCTTAAAAGGAATCTCGAAGCTCAAAAACTCATCGCAAACGGACTTTGATGGTCTCTCGGCTCTTTTATTAAAAAGTTGTCCCGCTCTGGTACTTCCGTTGAAAATGAACTTCAATAAATCTTTGCATTTTGGGAAATTCATTGATGCCTGGAAACTGGCTTCAATAACCCCTATATTTAAGAATGGCAACAAGAATGATGTTAGCAATTATAGACCTATTTCGAAACTCACAAATGTATCTAAGCTCCTTGAAATTGTCGTCAAAGATAAAATGTATTTCTCAGTTAACAGTTTAATTAGCCAAAATCAACATGGGTTTGTAACGGGTCGTTCCACAGTTACAAATCTAGCAGTCTTTAGCGAATATTGCATCTCAGCATTTTCTTCAGGATGTCAAGTTGATTGGATCTACACCGACTTTTCGAAAGCCTTCGACAAAGTTTCTCACATGGTGTTGATTGATAAACTCGCATGCCTTGGCTTCCACTCAACCTTTCTGCAATGGCTCAAGTCGTCATACTTGTATCGACGACGGTTTGTTGTAACTGTGGATAACGCGCAATCAGAACCTTTTTTCGCTACTTCCGGAGTTCCACAAGGTAGTGTTCTAGGTCCCTTGCTTTTTATATTATTTATAAATGACATCGGTTCTTGCTTTTCTCTTGCTAATTTTCTTTTATATGCAGATGACTTGAAGATTTATTCAACTGTTAAGAATTCTTCTGACATGAAAAAGCTCCAATCCGAGTTGGATAACTTTTATTTGTGGTGCTTAAGATCTCATCTTTCATTAAATATTAACAAATGCTTTTACGTATCATTTTCAAAATCGCGAAATTTATTAATAACTCGGTATAGTTTATCTGAGTGTAGTCTGCAGTCAGTTAACGAAATCAAGGACCTTGGTGTTATCTTTGACAGCAAATTTTCATTTAGCAGCCATATTAATTCTATTATATCGAAAGCATATGCTATGCTTGTCTTTGTGCGGCGATCCGTACACTTTAAAACTGCTGTATACCTTTTCGTACGTTCTCACCTGGAGTATGCAGCAATAATCTGGCGTCCGTTCCACCAGTTCCATATCAATAAGATTGAACGCGTTCAGAAAGTGTTTCTCAAATTTGCCTTACGATCACTACGCTTTTCTGAGCCCATACCCTCATATAATGCGCGCTTATCGCTGCTCAATCTAAAATCGTTAGATAAAAGAAGGTCAACATTGTCTCTAACTTTCATTTTTTGCATTATCCAAGGATCTTGTGACTGTCCGCAGCTTTTGGGTAGAATAAATTTTAATGTACCGAGGAGGTATCTGCGTGCTTCCCTGCCTTTTTATGCTGAAAATTTCAGAACGAATTATGCCCGTAATGCACCCATTGGCCGTGCAATTTGCGAATTTAACCAGATCTCAACTTCTATCGACCTTGATTTTTCTCTACCTAAGTCAATTTTTATCAATATTCTTAATTTGATGCCCTAGTTTAAGCTTGATTGTTAAATAGTCTGTAAGAAATTATGCTTTCATAGACTGATTGTTAAATAAATAAAATGTAAAATAAAATATACAAAAATTCAATTACTGAAAAGTAAAATTGAACACCTTCAAGAAAACATTATATCAGCCAAATATGGGATAATACATCCAAATATATTAACAAGTGAGGAAATAATAAAATATAATATCGATTATAATAAACTTAAATATCTACAATTAGGCACAGTAATTCTAAATAATACATATTTAGTTTTCGGCATAAAAATACCTAAAAGCTTTGAATATGTAAAAATAAGAACCGTCATTCCTATACCCAATAAAGAAAAAGATGAAATAGAAGCCAAAATAGAAGAGATATTTACTTATGAAAATAAAACTTTAATATTTGAAGAAAGTAAATCATTGAAAGGAATGAAACTTAGTAATCACTGTATTTTAAGAAATAATTGTCATCACACAAAAAATAGAGAACTGGAAATATTAGAAATAAACATAAAAACCATTGTTGTTAAAAACGCAATAAATTTACAGCTTAATCACTCATGTTATCAAGAACAACCCATTATAAGTGGAAACTACTTAATACGATTTAATAATTGTTCTATCAAAATTAACGACTACTATTTTTCTAATTATATTGAAAATATAAAAGAAAATATTGTAAGCTTAAAATATGGAGATATTCGGAATTTTACGAAAAGAATTACCTTTGATGAAATAATAGAGGAGCATAGATCAAACATAGAAAGCATTTTTAAATTGAGAATTCATAGTAAAATATCGAATATATGCAATATTATAAGTACAATTATAATTGTAATAATAGTTATTGTTATTATCAATAAACATAAACGTATAACAATCAAATTGAATACACGAATTCAGGAGAATTCGAATCTAAGGGAGAAGTTACATATATTAACAGCTACACAAAAACACCTGACGGTGCAATTGATAAGTATGAAGAATTCTTGAAGCAAATTAATAAAGTTGAAACATAAAACCATTTCCGGCATATTGTAAAAGTTGTACACAAAAAGAGAAATTGAAAATCAAAAAGACACCAAATTTCCGAGAATTAGTAAATTGGGGACCATATTGATTAGCAAGCAGTTTTATTTAGTTCACATGGAACAAATTGATTAGCAAGCAGTTTTATTAAATTCATATGCCAAAAGTAATTAGTAAGCAAATATTGTAACTAGAATATAAGCTTCATTTTAAATTGAATAAATAATTTAATTCAGTCTGATTCGAGAGCCCAAACCCACTCGTTGTCTTTTGGTTAATCGCGTAAAACTATTTTTTAAAAACGCCCGGACGCACGGAAATTACTTGAATCGCACGCCACAATTTGGAGGAGAAGCTCGGCCAGCACTAACATATGTTTAAACGCCTATCTATTATTTTTATTATTATAAACTTCATAGTCTGGTGTAGACTTGTATCAGGTTCTATAAACTTGTAGGGTTATGAGCACAATCATGTATGATGGGCAGATAACTTATCAGATTTATATGTTGCAAAAAATCGAATTGAATTATAGGCAAATATATAGTCAAAATCTTAAGAGATAAAGATTTCAAAGGATATTTTACAGATGTTAGTTTCGCTTCGTTTCAATAGAATAATTATTAAAATAAAGACTTTCTTAAATATATCTTATTATTTATTGCTAAAATGAAATGAGAATAGTTATCATGTCAATAAAAAAAAATTGTAAATAAAAAGAAAAGCACTGGCCACGTTGCACTTATTTATTAGGTAATTTTACAACGAAGTCAACTATGATTTCTTTTTTTACATATGGAATCAGTATGATATCGACAATACTAATAAAAAGGGAAAGGGTACTTAATTATCAAAAAAAAAAAACTTTTAGTATTTCACTAGCTACGTTACACTTAACATTTGCGGTACATTTCATCACGACTTAATAGGAGTTTTAAACCACTTTTTCGCTAACTTGGAACGTATCCTGTTAAACTAATTTATTTTCTATCGTTCAGAACTTATTCGGCCAAAATAAATCAAGGAAAGCTTATATTTTTGTGCTTTTCCTTGTTGAAGTATCGAAAACTGTTTTTAGGTTCGTGAAAAATCCTTCGACAAAAGGAGCAAAAAATTAAACTCAAAATGCTTGGACATGATAAGAATTAGTGTCAGAAGCAGCTGACAGATATAGTGAATACCAATAATCACTAATAAGTTCAATATTTGAAAGAAAGAAAAAATCGGGCTGGTTTACTTTCCTGTAGAATTGGCCATATGGGCAAATCTAAAAAATAGGTACACTTTCAAAAAAAAAAAAAAAATCCTTTTTAAATTTATAAGCACACCAATGTTTTATATATCATTTTATTCGTTATCTCTTAATAAATCGATTAATATAAGTGTAACTCATTCTCATCAAGTGCTTCAAAAATTAGACGAGAAATAAACATGAAATAGAAAACAAAAGAATAAGCTGGGTTCAAATTACGCTAATGAAGTTGTAAATTTTGAGTAAAGATTTTGAAAGTTGTACTCACTTAATTGGGACGTTCTAAATTCAATGGCATACCTCGTTTTACCAGATTGGCTCCGGGTTTCGAAATAATGGTACTTGAAAATTTGATTAAATGTTAACCTTTTTATAAATAACTCCTTCAGTTTTGAAGTTATTTAACTAAAATTTTTCATATAACGGTTTTTTAATATTACCTTAATTATTCCTTGAAATTTTCGATATGTGTTCACTTTAACACATATCTCCAATACAACTGATTACTCAGGTATGTGTTTTTGCGCTATAATTCTAACTTAATATCTGAATAATAAATTGTATGCGTGCTATATGTTAAAATGAACCTACACTAAATTTTTACCTGCTTAATTGGAGGAGTTACAACGCAAAAGAACGTCTCTGAACCGTCAGTTGTATGGGACCTAGATGTTAGAGTGAACCGATTTCGATGATTTTAACAGCTAGTGAAGGAAATATTAAAATACAAGCGTGTGCAAAATTTTTGTAAAATATCTTCAAAACTGAGGGAGTTTTTTTTATATAATAGTTAAAATTTAAGCAACGTTTCAAGTATTGCTATCTTCAAAAGTGGAGCCAATCGGGCAAAACTGGGGACGGCGTTGAATTTAGAAGGCTCCCATTAAGTAAGAGCAACTATCAGAACCTTTGCCGAAAAAAATTTGATTTGATACCACGCTCGAATTATCTGACTACAAGACGGAGCAGGGGTTTTACACACTTCTAGAGAACATTTTTTTGAAGCATTTTACGGGTATATGTTGCGTTATAAGGACTAGTTGTTATAAAAATATTTAGATCGTTTCGACGTATTTTTCACATGTGCCTTCAATTAAGATGTTCTTGGAATAAAAATTACGCTCAAGATCGCAGAATATTTTATCAAATTATTCGTAATTGTTTTAAGAATACAGTACATGCTTAAAAAGTCCTTAAAATTAATTGCTTCAAAAACTATACGCAATAAACCGAAAATTGTGAAATGCGGAGTTACAGACTTGGAGTTACTTGCCATTTCGTTATTTTTAAATGCACACTTTTCATACTTACTACATATGAAGTGTACACATAAGTGGTAAATGCCCATTAAAATTCAAATCAGAATATAGTGTGTTTCAAAAGTTATGACATAATTAATTGTGCCTCTCTTAAAAATGACATAAAAATTCACTTGTTTTCATTTTTATTTTTTATTTAAAAACCTATAATTCAAAAGTTATGCAGCAAATTGATCAAATTTTTTTTTGAGGCTTCAGGTATACGTCAATGAATTATATCCAAAAGCAACCAGCTTGATATAGTTTACAGCAGTGAAAATAAAGCTAAATAACACAAAGGTTACTTGTTTTTTAGATTTGCCCATATATACAAGAAGGGCTTATATTCAATACCCTCTATCTGCATTTTTCACAAAAATGAGATCCTGATATAAAAATCCACCTACGATGGTTATGCTGACCTCGTATAACGCTTGACAGAAGAATATAGGGCTGGTTTCTCCAACTCAACTTGACTTAGTTTAGCCAATTTTTTAGAATTAGTCAAGAATAAGCTGTGTAAAAAGTAGGCTAACTTTTGACTTAAGTCCAAAAAATGGCTAAATTAAGTTAAGTTGAGTTGGAGAAATCAGCGCTTACTTTTAAATTGCAAAGTCAGAATTAACATCAGAGAAGATAGCTAAGTCCCAGATGGGTTCTAACATCACAAAATTGTTTTTGTGAAAATTTCAGATAGAGGGTATTGAATATTAGTCCTCGATATGTACTCTCCTCGCGTATTTATAATTAGGGTTGCCATAATGTGAAATAATAAATTCCATTACCCATATTACATAAATTTTTTTTTATAAATTTAAGCTATCCAAATGACCCTTGACAATTTTAAAAAGTACCTCCACTCCGAGCAACCAACCTGGTACTATACATCGTGGCCACGAATAACTGTTACACAGTTTTTTTGAAATAGAAGGTTCCTTTATAGATTTTGCGAAGAAATTATTTTATTGTTAATTTTCCAGATTCTACTTAAATTTTATTATTTAGTTGTAAAATTTTACTCCTTATTTGTATTTGCCAGCAGTGGAAACTTTGGGAGATAAATACATGTGGCACGTAGGTCTTTTTCATGTGTATTTTTTCTTAGACTGTATAAAAAAGCACAAAAAAAGAAAAATTGTATAGGGTTGCTCCAACGAATGGCCGCCCAGTAAGCAATTCCGAGTCTATTAAATTTCTGAGTATGAGGTCTTATGTTGGACAAAAGGAGGAATATAAGGGATTCAAAGGAGGAACTTAGTCTATGGTTACAGAAGATATGGAGTAAATTAACCGACGAACACTTCCGTGCCGATGCGCTTTACTCTCAAAGTGTTTACCCCTGGTAAACCCAACTAAAAGTTAAAATTTAGAAATAAATTAATAAAATTAAATTTTTTTTTGAACTCATATTACATTGAGACGAGATTTCTTAAATTTGAGGGGTTTTTAGCTACAAAAATTAGCAGCAAAAATTAAAACTACACATACAGCCGGGCTCCAATTTCCACTTACTTTTGCGATTTGCGTTTTGGTCAAAATCGCCCGTTTTTATTTTTGGGTGCTCCTGAATTCGCAACTTTTGGTTATCGATAAGTTCCATTTTCCACATCGTTTCCAGCATTCTTAAAAGCCATCCCTTGAAGGTATGCAACAATTATCGCACATGTATCGTCCGCACCAAATCGTAAATCGTCGTTGCTTCGATAAATTTTCGTTGCCCAAAACGGAGATAGGTATAATAAATAGTGAATTAAACAAATAAAATCAACATAAAAAGTTAATTTTAGGACGCCAAAGATATCGCAAAATATAATGGGCATAATCAGAAATAAATCTAAACCAAGCTAGCTTGTTATTTATGTTAATTTTGCCATTTACTTTTCATTCCACCGTCACACCGGCAACCGCTTTGAAACCGCAAAAATTTTCCGATTTGCGAATATTGGAGCACGTAATTTTGCGATTTGAAAAGTAAAGCGTAAAATATTTGCGATTCTGAAAATGGGAGCACGGCTGATAATACTGTTTACAGTATTGGTTAACCATTCACACCGATCTTTAAAGTTAAACCAAAGAAATTCAGGCCTTCAAATAAAAAAATGAACGTATTGTGAACAAAAACTTTTGTATAATATGTATGTAAATACCTTTGAGATTGATACAATTCATATCATTTTTCTTTTATGTGAGAAAATAAAGTCAGAGATTTTATGCATTTCAATAAAAAAAAATCCACCACTCACCCTTTTTTACCAGTACACTCACACTTTGCCTATCACCAATTTTTCGATCAAGCCGACAGGTAATTTCTCGTTCTATTTCAACTGCTGCGCGGTCATAGCTTTGGGAAGTGAGTGAGCAAAGTGAGAGCAGTGTTTTGAACGTGTAAACGCAAATTAAGCGAACAAATTTGAATGTTCCATTTGGTTATACCAATTTTCAAAACATTGTTTCATACCAAAAGCTTCATCAAACCAACCAAGCTACCAACGGAGAATGAAGCTACCAATTTTGGGCCAATTGGACCAAAACGGAAACGCTGGATCTAATATTGATTTCCTTTTAAGTCGCTGTAATGACACTATGAGAAGTGAGTGTAGAAATAAGAGGATTTGGGTGATCATGAGTTTTTTGTTGGTGCGCCAAGGCGTGCTTTTTAATTTTGGAAGCTACTGTGGATTTTAAGGTCACGGTGTATTTGGTTGTTTGTGACAATCATTCTAAGAGGTTTTGATTGGAATCTTTGGAGTATACATTTCTATATTGAAAGTTGCTGCAGAGCCCCATAATTGTATTCCGTATGTCCATACTGGTTTTGAAGCAGATTAATAGAGTACACGCTTACTCTTGAGTGAGGCTTGAGACTTCGGGTTCAGTAACCAGTGTAAAATTCTGAGCTTCATTCCCAGTGCTTTGCGTTCAGTAATAATATGAGTTTTCCAAGTAAGCTTGCTGTCGAAGTGCATGCCTAAGCATTTTGTCGCATCACGCTGTGCAATATCCACGTTATTGAGTTCTACGGGCGTGCAGGTTTTACCTTTAAGGGTGAACGTAACCTGGATAGAATTTGGCTTAATTCGCCAATCCTTCAGCCATTGGGTTATTTTGTTTAGGCCATTTTGGAGTTTAAGCGAAGGAAGTTGTGGAATGGTGTACATTGCGAGAATTGCAGCATCGGCTGCAAATTTGCCAACAATTGCTCCTTCGGATGCTGGTAAATGATATGTATATAGCTGGTAATGGATGGGACCCATCACACTGCCTTTGGTTGCACCAGCTGAACTTTCGTAGAGTTTAGACTGCTCCTCGCCTTGCTTAACAAAGAAAAATCGATTTTTGAGATAGGACTCCTAAATACAAAATAGTTTATCGGGAGGGAACTCTTTATTTTGTAAAGTAAGCTATACTCGATCGAAAGCTTGAGATATATCGAAGAATGCAGCTGTACAATACTTCTTGTGTTCGAAAGCAGTGTGCATGCTGTTTACAAGCGTGTGAACTTGTTTCATTGTGCTGTGTTTTTTCCTGAAACCGAATATGTGATTAAGGAAAATCTTTCATTGTTCTATTACTGGCGTCAATATTTTGAGAAAAAAGTCTCCTGGTTTAGGAAGCATTTTTGCCTGGGAAACTTTCCATTGAGGTGGAACGAAACCAGATGAGAGAATTGCGTTATAAATATTAGTCAGGGAAGAGATTCATTCTTCCGGGAGATGTTTTAATATTTCTCCAATTATTAGATCGTAACCGGGGGCCTTCTTAGCTTGTGAGTTTTTTGATCGCTTCCTTAACCTTAGCTTTTGAGAATGTTTTTATGGGTGGGTACATTTGGTAGGGTTGGCAGTATTGGGAGAGGGTTAAATTTCTTGCGGAGCAAACACATTTTTTAGCTGACGTGCAAATGTCAGAACACTTTTAGCCCATTGGTTGTTTTCCATTCTGATGGCGGGTTGTGCCAGAGTTGGCCTCTTTATTTTTTTTTGCTGCTTTCCAGAGGGAATAATCGCTGGCAGCTGTTGCAACTAAGTTACTGAGATAATGACGAAGTTGGGAATTGCGTTGTTTTTGCAAGAGTTCTTTGAGCTCTCTCGTTAGCGTATTAAATCTTATTTTGTCTTCGGGATGTCTAGTCTGCTGCCACATCTTTCTAGCCTGGCGTTTTTTGGCCAGTTTTTCGTTTACAAGAGAAGAGATTCTTGTACACCGTGATTTGCTTAGAATGGGTGTTGGTCTCCAAGCAGCTTGTTGAATGCAGTTATTGAAGTGTTCAATAGCTGCAATGATATCTTCGCTAGAGGTCAAATTTAATTATGAAAATGTTAAGCTTTGGAAGAGATTCCAGTCAATTCTGTTGTTGTGAAGGCAAAATTGAGTAGTTGAGTCAACAAGACCATTGCTTAGAGTGACCATTACTGAAGAATGGCCAGAGGATAATTCGAAACAGGGATTACATATTATTTCATTATCTGCAACACCTTTAAACACGCAAAAGTCTATTAAGTCTGGAATCTTGACAGCCGCAATGAGCTTTTGGCCTTTAGGAGTGCGATGTGGGGAGCGAGATCCCCATTGTGGGTGTTTTGCGCTGTAGTCTCCTCCAGATAAAAACCTGCTTCCTAGAGTGTTGAAGAATTTAACATAATCTGCTAACTTGATCGCATGCTTGGCTATATACTGCTGGGATTGTTATTTGGCCTTTCAAGTCCTCGACAACTATATTAGTAGCTTGGATAGCATCCGTGCAGTATGAGTGTTAACTCATAAAGTGTTTAATATTATTTATTTTTTATTAATGTAGCTGAGCCAGCGTGTGCTTTTTTTTTATCGGGATGCATTGTGTGATAGAGTTCGTAATTCGGTTTTTATAAAAAGCGCTTTTTTTTGGTGAAATGGGTTTCGGATATTAGGAGAATATCTATATTATGAGATTTGAATAGCGTTTTAACCTCGAGTACGTGTTTTGATAGGCCATTAGCATTCCACAGGAGAATATTCATGGAATTGTAGGGAAGCTTGACTTCGTCGTAAGGGTGACGAGAAGATTCATCATAGTTGTGATTTGTTGCATGACCTGTTTGAGAAGTATTATCATCTCTCGCATTTCGCTTGAGGCATCAGAGGCGTTTTCTTGATTGAGGGATTGAGTTACTTGGACTCAGTTCTTGCGTGCTTTTCAACATTTGGGAGTAAGAAAGTAAATTTCTGGGCGGTTGCGAGTCTCGATTGGGTGACAGTGGAGGTAATTGCTGCTGGCTGACACTTTTGGAATTGTTGTCCTCCATTCTTCTTAATGGTGGGTATTTAAGTTTCTGCAGATTTTTGTACACCATGGAGCTTTTATAGTTAGCTTGGTGATTTCCTTCACATTGAGCACATTTAACATCGTTGGATTTTGTCTTGCGCGAGCAATCTGCAGACAAGTGGGGGCCAGCGCATTTAATACATACCGCAGTTAGCGCATTGCGGGATTTCGCTTTTAGGTCAACAATGAACATTGGTATCTCTGTGTTTCATGTTGTGAATGTTAACGGGGGCTATGACCGATATTTTTTTTGAGTATAACTTTGAAACTTCTTTCTTGTTTTAGCTTATACAGCGTGGCGACGAATAACTGTTACCCAGTTTTTTTGAGAAATAAAAGAGTCCTTTATAGATTTTGCGAAAAAAGTATTTTATTGTTAATTTTCCACAGATTTTACTTTAGTTGTATTAATTAGTTTTTAAATTTTAATTCTTATTTACATATGCCAGCAGTGTAAACTTTGAGAGAAAAGTTCATTTTGCACGCAGGTCCTCGTCAGTTAATTTATTCTATATCTTCTGTAACCATAAGCTAATTTTATCCATTTTGAGCCACTTATACTCCCCCTTCTGTCCAACATAAGGCCTCATACTCAAAAATCGAATAGACTCGGAACTGGTGACTAGGACGGCAATTCATTCGACCAACCTTATACAGTTTTTTTCTTTTTTGTGCGGCATGTAAAGGCCCAGACAGAAGCAGTTCATGCTGGAAATGTGGTCAGGAGGGCCACATAGCCTCTGCATGTAAAGAAAGCCCAAGCTGCTACCTGTGCTCGGCAGGAGATGGACAGAAAAATGCCCATCACCTGCCCGGGTCGGGAGCGTGCAAGGCCTTCAGGGATGCCCTTGCTGAGGCTAAGACAAAGCTTGGGAGAATGTGATTAAATTTATACAAGGCAATATGAACAGGAGTAGGGTAGCTGATGACCTGCTGGACCAATTGGTTCTTGAACAAAGAGCAGACGCTGTCATCATCAGTGAACCCTATAGAACAAAGGAAACCTGGCATGTTGACCAATCAGGCTCGGCCGCGATATGGATTGCTAACCCCAACCACCGCGCAGAGAGCAGCGGGGTCGGACGCTGCTACGTCTGGGTTAAAATGGCGCAAATCAGTCTGGTGAGCTGCTACCTGTCTCCAAACGACACAGTCCCTGTCTTCAGGGGAAAGCTCGAAGACCTTGAAGACGAATTGCGCGATATAACCGGCCACATAATTGTTGCTGGAGATTTCAACGCAAGAGGCGTGGAATGGGGTATGCCCCAAACAAACACCAGGGGAAGACTGGTCCTTGAAATGGCAGCCCGCATTGGCCTGACCATCATCAACACCGGAACGACCCCTACATATCGAAGGCCGGGTTTTGGATACTCTATCCCTGACATAACCCTGGTCTCAGAAAGCCTTCTTCGAAGGGCTGACGGATGGAGAGTGATGGAAGACCTGAGTGGTAGCGACCACAACTACATCACCTTCCAAGTCACTGACATCACGCGAGGGCAAACACGTAGTATCCCTCGCAGGAAACCAGGATGGAACCCGTCTAGGGTCGATGTTCGCAAGTTCGATACGTCACTCCTAGCAGATTCCCAAGGCATTTCACCCACAACGGGAGAGATCCACAACAGGGAGTCTTGTACTAAGCTGGTCGAAGAAACTATGCGCTGCATTCACCGGGCATGCAAAGCCTCAATGCCACAGAGGAGAGCATGGTCAGGTAAAAAGCAGGTATACTGGTGGAATGACCGAATTGCTGAGCTGCGAAGGGCCTGCCATAGAATGCGGAGACTCGCAACGCGCGCTCGTGGTAGACCCGAGGCGCTGATCAGAGCAGCAGCCTACAAAAGCGCTAAGAAAGTACTTGGGGCCGAGATACAGAAGAGTAAACGGAACTGCTGGAAAGCGCTATGTGACGAATGGATCGCGATCCCTGGGGCCAGGGATACAAAATAGTGATGAAAAAGTTCCATACATCATCACAGGCGATGGATGAGGCCCGAGTTAAGAATATAGTGGATGCGCTATTTCCCACACACCCACTAAGAGCCGACACAGTGTTCGTCGAGGAGCAAGCCGAGGCACCACTGGTTTCGACAGACGAGCTGAAGCTAGCCCTGCGAAGCATGAAAGCCGGCAAAGCTCCAGGCCCAGATGGCATACCAGCGGAGGCAATCAGGTTAGCAGCGGAAACGAGCCCTGATCTTCTGCTTAACATGTACAACAGCTGCCTTAGGGCCCGGGTTTTCCCAAGCCAATGGAAGAAGGCGAGACTGGTGCTTATACCCAAGGGCAAAGGGGACCGAAACTCTCCTTCATCCTTCCGGCCACTCTGCATGCTAGACACAGCAGGCAAAATGATGGAGAGTCTGCTCAAAATACGCTTGACGTCAGCCATAGAAAGCGAGGGAGGCCTTTCACCCCGACAACATGGCTTCAGGAAGGGACACTCAACTATAGGAGCAATTGGCGAAGTAGTCGAGGCGGTACATAAGGCCGAAGAAGCCTGCCACCAGGCGCGGCCAATAGTGCTGCTAGTCACACTGGACGTCAAGAACGCCTTCAACTCGGCAAGATGGGACGATATGCTGGAGGCCTTGGAACGGTCATTCAAGGTTCCAACATACTTGCTAGATATGATCCGGGACTACCTCAGAGACCGTTGGCTTTTGTACGACACAACACAAGGTCAGAGAAAGAGACGTATAACCGGCGGAGCGGCACAGGGGTCTGTACTTGGCCCGGACCTCTGGAACGCCACGTACGACAGTCTGTTGCGCACGGAAATGCCGGAGAGCGCCTTCCTTGTCGCCTTCGCGGACGACGTGGCAGCCGTCATAACAGCAAGAAATGTCCAGCTAGCACAGCTCAAGCTAAACCAGGTCATGCGCAACGTCAGTGGATGGATGAGCGATCACGGTCTGCAATTGGCTACAGCCGAAACGGAGATCGTGCTCCTCACCAGGAAACGGATCCCAACAATTATAAATATAATGGTCGGACCTCAACTCGTGACGACTTCTAGGTCTACAAAATACCTAGGGGTGAAGCTTGACAGCAAACTCACATTCTGGGAACACATCCATGGAGTATGTGAAAAAGCTGCGCAGAGCACGGCGGCTCTGAGCCGGCTGATGGCGAACGTGGGCGGCCCGAAGCCATGCCGCAGGAAGCTTCTGATGACAGCGGTCCAATCGGTGCTCCTGTACGGGGCAGAAATATGGGCTGACGCATTGAAAGTCAAAAAATACCGGATTCAAATGTCTTCGGTACAGCGCAGAGGGGCACTACGCATTGCTTCTGCATACCGTACAGTGTCCGCGGACGCGGTTCTAGTTATTTCTGGCGTCATGCCAATTGAGCTACTTGCTTACGAGCGAAAAGAGATTTACAATCTCAGTGCCGAGATAGGTCGAGCAGCTGCCGCGGCAAGGGCGCGCGAGCAACTGATCCAGCAGTGGCAACAAAACTGGAACGCGAGCACAAAAGGTCGATGGACACACTCCCTGATAGCCGACCTTCAAACATGGCTGAACAGACCACATGGCGAAGTCGATTTCTACCTGACGCAATTCCTCACCGGTCATGGTTACTTCCGAGAATATCTTCATAGAATGGGAAGGGTGGACTCACCGTTCTGTCACTACTGTGGAAACGTCGAAGATAACGTGTACCACACATTCTTCACCTGCGAACACTTCTTGATTTCGCGCAGAATGTTGGAAGAAAGACACGGAGACATAACTCCGAACAGCATAGTTGGGATAATGATTTCCAGCGCAGAAAAGTGGGAAGCAGTTGTGAGATATGTGAAATTCGTACTCCGCTGCAAACGAGAGGACGGTTGTCTACTGAGGACACCCGAATGAAACGCCCCTACAAAAGAGCAGCCCCAAGGCTCTAACAGCGCGCTCCTGCATCTGAAGACATGCAGAATTGCGGTGCCAGATGCGGGATTCTTGTGCGGGCGGTGGGAGTTTGGGTTTTAGTGGGTAGCCCAACACGCTTCGTTGGGAGTCCCACACTCGGGGAAGGTAGTATAGAGACTAGCGCCCCCGGCCAGTGCATAAAGCATTTCCCTCTCCTACGAAGTACACCTTTAGCCTTGTTGACTGTCACATTAATATGAAGATTAAAATTAAGCTTAGGATCCATTGTGATACCAAGGTCCATAAAATTGTATACCTGTTCCAGGTTATGGTTACCTATTGTATAAGAAGCGGGATGAACAGCTCTTCGCGAAAGCTCATTACTTTACATTTCTTAAGATTTAGAGGCATAAGATTTACTTGACACCAGTAAGCCATGCTGTCTAAGTCTGATTGTAGCAAAGACATTTCTTTAATTGAAACGTACGATTTATAAAGCTTTACATCATCTGCATACATTGAAATTTTGTAAAATTGTATATCTGTAGAAATATCGTTTATAAAAAGCAAGAACAGAACCGGGCCTAGGTGGCTACCTTGAGGGACTCCTGAAGTAACATCAATGACGTCAGAGATAGTGTTTTTAAACATTACCCTTTGTGATCTATCATAGAGGTATGAAGAGATCCAACGTAGAAAATTAGGTGGAAGACCAAGAAGATCAAGTTTGTAGATGAGCAACGAGTGGCACACTTTGTCAAATGCTTTACTGAAGTCAGTATATATAACATCAACAGTTTTGCTTTCACTAAATGCTTTTGAGATATAGGATGTTAATTCAAGTAAATTTGTAGAAGTTGATTTGCCCTTGCAAAATCCATGTTGTCTATATGAATGCTAGAAGAGATAGAATGCGTCAACTGATTTGTTATAATTGCTTCAAATAATTTAGGAATTGCAGAAAGCTTAGCTATTCCCCGGTAGTTCTCCACTAAAGATCTGCTACCGCTTTTATGTAACGGGGTTATGAACGATTCCTTCCATATAGCTGGAAAAACGCCCTCTTTAAGAGATAAATTAAATATCGCTGTTAACGGCTCATAGAGATGATCAGAACAATTTATAAGAATACAAGTAGGGATCTGGTCAGGACCATAACTGAAGGACTGCTTTAAGGATTTCAGATAAACTACTACATCATCGGGAGATATTACTGGGATATTTATTGAGTTCATTGGACATAGTTTAAAAGGATAGTCAATGTTAGCATGTGAGTTAATGGAATAATTGGATTTAAAAAAACTGAGCGAACATGTTAGAAATTGTTTGATTATCACTAGAGACGGTATTTTGATACTTCATGGCGGAAGGAAACCCACGTACATTTCGCTTGGAGTTTACGAAGTCATAAAATGATTTGGGGTTATATACATATTATACGCCGTTTGATTTTACACAAGTAAGCTTTATAACACTTTTTTTTTAGTTCAAAAAACTTACGACGCAAAAGTGAGTATTTTATATAGTATGAGTGTAAACCGGTTTTTTTGTGTAATCTGATATAACGCGACTTTCTGTTTTTAAAATTTCTCAGTTCTTTAGTGAACCATTACTGTGTTTACTCTTCAGGAACATACATGCATTTAGGCACATGCTTTTCAAATAATTTATGTAAAGTAAAGTTAAAAAGTGCAACGCTTTGTTCAATATTTTCCTTAAATGCAGGCCACGACAATTTAGACAGTTCTTTGTTAAGCATTTTAAAGTTGGCTTTCGAAAAATCAAAGCGAATATTTGGTTCGTATGCTTGGGTACTGCGATTTTGACCATCACTTATAACTTCGTAAGATACCTCCATAGCAGGGTGGTAGACATCTTCGGGCAAAACTAGTGGGTCACACTTATTTAAAACGGACTTAGATGTATCATCAACATAAACAAGATCTAATACTTTACCAAACTTATTGTGAAGCACATTAACCTGAGTTAGGCAGAGTTCAGCCATATCTTCTAAAAATACGTTGTTGCACGCACTAGACGCGAAAGGTACGATATCATTGTCAATGATGTTCCATGATATGCTTGGTAAATTAAAATCACCCAACACAATCATTGAGTCAGAGGGTTTAGTCAGTAAATTAACTGATTTCAGTAAGAGAGAGAGTCGTGAATACACCAATGTGTCAGATCGGGGAGGGATATAACATAGAGCTAAGTAAATAGACCCTTTTCCAGACTGTACACGAATGCATTTGTACTCTACTGAATCAATGTGTGGAAGACTAACTTCTTCAGATGGTATTGAAGAGTCTACAGCGAAGAGTACGCCACCGCCGATTCTGTCCTCCCTATCTTGTCTATAGATATGATAATTATTTGGAAGAATCTCTGAATTGAAAATGTGAGGTTTCAGCCAAGTTTCAGTAAAAGAAAGAATATTATAATTACATTCAAGGCCTTCAAAGTATAAGTTCGTTAATTTAGAAGAAAAAATAACTACTATGCAGCGCATTAAAATTATCTAAATTTACGTCAATTTTAAATGAAGCAATATTTCTTTCGTAATTAAAATTAAATTTTCTGATGCTTAAGTCGACAGTTCTAATTTTTGATGAGATATAAAGCTTTATCGAGCCCTAACCGCCAAAATAACGTAAGCGACATTTTTTTTCAAAATTTTATTTTTGATGCAGAACTATTCCTCGGGCATCTTAGCAACAAGAGTTTACGTGATGTACATAGCTCAATGGTTAACGCTTCTGACGCTTTTCAATTTTT
>NW_023458555.1:82577916-82583173 GCF_013731165.1 Rhagoletis pomonella | reverse complement strand
ATGCTTGGGAGTTAGTGGAATAATTGGATTTAAAAAACTGAGCGAACATGTTAGAAATTGTTTGATTATCACCAGAGACGGTATTTTGATACTTCATGGCGGAAGGAAACCCACGTACATTTCGCTTGGAGTTTACGAAATCATAAAATGATTTGGGGTTATATATTATACGTCGTTTGATTTTACACAAGTAATCTTTATAACACTTTTTGTTTAATTCAAAGAACTTGTGACGCAAAAGTGAGTATTTTACATAGTATGAGTGTAAGCCGGTTTTTTTGTGTAATCTAAAATAACGTGACTTTCTGTTTTTCAAGTTTCTCAGTCCTTTAGTGAACCATAACTGTGTTTGTTCTACAGGAACACACATGCGTTTAGGCACATACTTTTCAAATAATCTATGTACAGTAAAATTAAAATGTGCAACGCTTTGCTCAACTTTTTCTTTGTATATAGGCCACGACAATTTAGACAATTCTTTATTCAGTTTTTTAAAGTTGGCTTGCGAAAAATCAAAGCGAATATTTGGCTCGTATGTTTGGACATCGCAATTTTGACCATCGTTTATAATTTCGTAAGATATCTCAATAGCAGGGTGGTAGACATCTTCGGGCAAAACTAGTGGGTCACATTTATTTACAGCCGACTTAGATGCATCATCAGCATAAAAAAGATCTAATACTTTGCCAAACTTATTGCGAAGTACATTAACTTGATTCAGGCAGAGTTCAGCCATCTCCTCTAAAAATACGTTGTTGCACGCGCTAGACGAGAAAGGTACAATATCATTGTCAATGATGTTCCATAATACATTTGGTAAATTAAAGTCACCCAACACAATCAATGAATCAGAGGGTTTAATCATTGAATTAATTGATTTCAGTAAAGATACATGTTGTGAATACACTGATAAGTCAGATCGGGGAGGAATATAGCATAGAGCTAAGTAAGTAAACCCCCTTCCAACCTGAACACGAATGCATTTGAATTCTGCAGATTCGATGTGTGGAAGACTAACTTCTTCAGATGGTATTGAAGAGTCTACGGCAAAGAGTACGCCACCGCCGACTCTGTCCTCCCGATCTTTTCTGTAGATATGATAATTATTTGAAAGAATCTCTGAATTAAAAGTGTGAGGTTTGAGCCAAGTTTCAGTCAAAGAAATTATATTATAATTGCATTCAAGGCCATTAAGATATAAATTCGTTAATTTAGTATTTATGCCTCTTACGTTTTGATAATAAATACTTAAAGCAGATTTAGTAATCAGTTTTTTGGTTCTGTATTCTGACGGGGAATATTTGCTAAATTATTATTTTTGTTGGGCCTATACTCAAATTCACGAACGAAAGCTCCGGAGGGCCAAAAAGAACTACTAAGCAGCATGTCAAAATTTTCTAAATTTACTTCTATTTTAAATGAAGAAATATTTCTTTCATATTTAAAATTAAATTTTCTGATACTTAAGTTGACAGTTTTAACTTTGGACGAGATGTAAAACTTTATATCCCTCGAAAATCTAGATACAAATATAGACCTCTTTGGGGGAACCACAACCAGTCTCCTAGTATCAGACTGATTACCGGCGGACGGGGTTGAGTAACTGAGTTACTAGTTGAGGGTAGAGTAAGCGTTGGAAGATTGGATGGCGGTGCCACAACTTCAACGGGGGACGGGGAAGATACTGCAGGGTCGTTATTATTAGAAGCAGACTTTGATATATGTTCTTTCGAGGAAGATAACTCCGTTGTCTGTGGACATGGAGAAGAAAGGTTAATTAAGTCATTCGGAAGAGTGTTCTGACGTGGAACGGTCCTTTCATTAGGCGGACTATGAAGACGCTTACGTTTTGACACACGAATGTCCTTCATAGATTGTTCGGTATCTAAGCATTTAAAAGATTTAAATAAATTTTCGTAATGTTTAAATTTTTCGGTCAGTACCGACAACTCTCTCCCTACCTCAGAAAACCCATTTCTGGTTTGCCTAAACAACTTAAAGAGATCAACTTCGGTTGACCTGCACTTTAAGCAAGACCAGCGAAGACCTTTGCCATCATTAATAGCGTCCAGAATTCTTCCTGTCAAACCAGCACATTTTAGATGGCAAATACCATCACAGAGCCAGCACGATAAGTAGCGTTCAGATTCGCTTTTGATTTGGCAGTTATCAAGATCACACTTCATATTGAAAGATTTAATAACACTTATGTTAATAAAAGACAAGCAAAATAAGTTTATCACAACACACACAACAATTCAGGAGCTGATGTATTTAGCTTAAAATATATGTAGCGAACAGTTTGAGTATCACTGTAATGTGACACTTAATAAACGCAGCAAACAGCTGTGACAAGAAATACTAAACGAAGTAAACAAGAAGAGCAAAAAGAAATGTGCAAAAATAGAAACCATCTCAGTTAACTACAAAGGAATAACAACAACAATGATAACAACAAATGACTCGGCAAGATTAGATGTAAGCTAGTGAAATTTAATTAAATTTAATAAAAACCACAAAAATCACAAAACTTTCACTTAGCTTCGGTTATTATCACATTAAGATGCTCGTAGGCACTTTTTATAGCAACTTTTACTCAAAATTAGCACAATAAACTTTGCAAAATACAAAGACCAATCAAGGCACAAATAAGTAGAACTTCACAGCTTGACGTTTGCAGTCTAAATAAAAAGTTGAAAATTTAGCTGAAACTTTGCAGTTTTCATAATTTTTTCACAAAGTTTAAAATGTGGATTTATATGGTGTTTGCTATATAATGAGCTAGACTTTTATGGAAAAATAATAAATATTAAAAAACAAAAGCAAAATAGCCAAAATTGAGCAAAATGTTGCTGGCTTAATTAGCTGATCACAAGTGTGCATACATGTGTGCATATTACTCAGCCGACATTTAGTCCATAAACCCTTAAAATTTATTACTCATAATTTTTGGATCTTTTTCATTTATAATTCCGCCAAGTTTATTCAGATTGGCGACGTTAAAAATAGGCTGAGAAATTATCTCCAAAGGACAACGCAGAGGTTAAGGCAAGCATCTAGGAAGTGTGACTATTGCTCTAAGTGCGTGGTTAGTAAAAACAATGTCCTCAACATGAAAGCAAGTTATAATGATGAATGACAATGTCACATAATAGTAAAGCTAAATTTACTGGAATCCGAATTTTCCTAGTTTTGAATTCGTTGCTCCGCCTAGCAAAATATAAAAATGGTATGCTGTAATCCGTTCGAAACTATGCCTACCAAAAACAGGAAAATCGAAGTTATTTATCAGCTGTTTTGATAGAAATAAATAAATATCTTTGCAAGTGAAGAGTGAAATTTCAAATCAGCTATTTGTAACAAAGTTTTTCAATTAAATAAAATATAATTGATTATTTATTTTATTTGGTAACTAATAAAGCGTAGTAGTATTTGCATTGCAAAAAACAAGCTTTCGAGGTACACTCACCCAATTTTTTATTATTATTTTTTTTTATTAAGTTCCTTCTTTATTTATACACTTGTCCTTATGTTAGAACACCAAGTATACTCCTTTAAAATTTGTTAGGAAATATACACCAAAAACACAATTTAGCCAGCGCTAAGAAAGTGTTGAGTTAGCTATTTACATTTAATATATGAATATTTGTTATCTTTTTGTTTTAGTAGGCACTACGGCATCCAATCCCGGACCATTTTGTGAATCCCGGGATTTCGGGGTATCGGGATATTATTACCATTAATATAAATATGCTAACAAACTAGTTTTGTAGTCTTGCTTAAGTGCGAATACTAGAAATAAAAATAGATTTGTGTATTTAAGCAAAGAAATATAAATGTCTTTTTTTATATCAATTTAAAAAGCCAATTAAATACCAGGGAACGGATTTTTAGGACCTAACAACCTACAAAAAGGGCAAAATAAAATAGCGAAATAGGCAGGAAAAGGCACTAGAAATCGCAAAAAAGGCATAATAGGGCCCTAAAAAAAATACATTTATTTTAGAAATGTTTATATTACAAGTAAAAAGAGAAAAACTATGAACCAGTTTCATTATATGAAAAATGTTTGTTGTATAGCTAGCCAGGCTTTTATAAAAAAATATTAAACATAAAATAAGCCATGGGCTAATAGGCAAAACTCTTCAAAATAAGGCGAGTCTATTATTTCTGCCGCCACTGTATATATACATATGTATATTACAACATAGAATAATAGTAGGGTTAGAGTTGTAATATATTGGCTGCGTTTCTTTATACATTCCGGATAATCCCATTTCACAGCCGGAATAAACAGAATGCGTTTGAAATATACGTCAACATATCATCAGGAACGTTCTAAAGAATAAATAAACAGAAAAGTTGATTCCAAACGTTCAGAATGAATAAAGAAATTCAGCCATTATTTGATTATTTGTAGGGTTGCAATTTTATAATTCTTTTATGCCTCACAGTGTCTGAATTTCCTTCTATTTTAATTTGGTCGTAAAATAAATTGTATCCCGGAATCCCGGGATCCCGAGGGTTTGATCCCGATATTTCGGGACTAAAAAGCGTTGGGGACACCCAGGATTTGGGATCCCGTATCTCGGGACTAGATGCCTTACTCAGATGTGAACAGTCAAACACGTGTGTAACACATTTTTGTATGAAAATATTATTTTTAATACTATGAAATTGGTTTTTGTTGTTTTTTTTTTTAATCATCTTATGCTTATCTTATGCTTTATATATTCATAGTACTATGAACATATTTAATGCATTATTTCCCTCAGGGTTAAATATTTACCTGCTTAATTGGAGCAGTTATTACGCAAAACAACGTCTCTGATCAATTAGTTGTATGGGAGCTAGATATGAACCGATTTCGATGATTTTATGGATTAGTTAAGGTAATATTAAAAAACAGTTATGTGAAAAATTTTAGTAAAAATATCTTCAAAACTGAGGGAGCTTTTTATAAAAAATTAAAATTTAGGCAAAGTTTCAAGTACCGGTATATCGAAAATTGGAGCCAATCGGGAAAAACGGAGGACGCCATTCAATTTAGAAGGCTCCAATTAAGTAAGAGCAACTATCAGAACCTTTGCCGAAAAAAAGTTGCTTTGATACCACGCTCGAAACATTCTGCCTAAAAGAAGGGGCATAATTAAAAGTAGTAAATCAGGGTTTTTACACACTTCTAGATAAAAAAATTTGAAGCATTTCACATGTACAGTTGTCCACAAAATAATAGGAGTGCGATATTTTGACCAGT
>NW_023458555.1:82566050-82577816 GCF_013731165.1 Rhagoletis pomonella | reverse complement strand
AAACTGGTCAAAATATCGCACTCCTATTATTTTGTAGACAACTGTATATGTAACGTTATCAGGACTAGTAGTTATAAAAAGATTTAGATCGTTTCGACGTATTTTGCAAATGTGCCTTCAATTAAGATGTTTTTGAAATAAAAATTACGCTGAAGATCGCATAATTTTTTTACTTTAAAGGCTGGTTTATTCTGAAAGCACACCTCCTCTAAGGTGTCATATTATAATTGTATGTAGAATAAAATACATACTCTGCCGGAACAAAGTATTGGCACAGCAAATTTTTCACAATATATGCAACAATTTTCATTATATTTTTCCGCTAATTTCGTATAAAAATATGGTTCATTCTACAACAAAAAACATAAAAATATAATTCTTAAACTTTGTGCGAAACTCGCGAAAATTGCAGATTTGTAGCCCAATCAATTTTATAATAATAAAGTGCAAGTTTTAAGTAGCTAGGAATTACCGTTGATTTTTGGCAATACAAACATTTTTTTTCAAAAAACTTTATGGAAAAAATTCAAAACACATTCAACAAAAAAAATCTCAAAATTCAATGCGATTTTTGACTAACTCCTAACTTGCATTTTGTTTACTAGAATTTAATGGGCTGCAAAACTGCATACTCAAAAAAATCTAAAAAATCTGATTAAAGAGTTGAAAATTTTGCTGAATTTTAGCGAGTTTTGCACAAAGTTTAGGAATTATATTTTTATGTTTTTTGTTATTGAATGAGCCACAAAATTGGCGGAAAAATATTAGAATAAAAATTGTTGCATATATTGTGAAAAATTTGCTGTGCCAATACTTTGTTCCGGCACTGTACGTAAAAAGTTTTTAAAATGGAATGCTTCAAAAACTATACGCGATAAACCCAACATTGTGAAAATTGTGAAAAGTAGAGTTACACACTTTTCGTTACTTGCCATTTAGTTATTTTTTAAAGCACACTTTAGTTACCAACTACATATGAAGTATACACATACATAAGTACTAATTGCACATAAAATTTCAAACCAGTATATGGTGTGCTTCAAAAGTTATGACATAATTAAATGTGCCCCTCTTAAAAATTACATTAAAAAATTCACTTGTTTTCATAATTTTTTTTTTTTAATTTAGACACCTATAATTCAAAAGTTATGCAGCAAATTGATCCGTCTATGAATTGTGTCCCCAATTAACCATCTTGATATAGTTTACCACAATAAAAATAAAGCTAAGTAACACAAAGGTTACCTGTTTTAGATTTGTCCATATATGTACACATATGCAGAGATACATATATATTAAAACATTCAGAATGACGAGATGAATTGGTTCAGCCGTGTATGTTTGTAAACACGCCAACTCAAACAAAATTTATATATTTTAACGAAAGTCGGTGTGAAAGTTGCCTTTGGTATAATTTAGGTTAGTATAAAATTTCGGCGAAATCTGTCTATAGCCACGCCCACCTCCCATGTAGTAATTAACAATATTTTTATTTCATTATTATTTTTTTACGAATTTCGATGTTCAAATTTAAATTTCAAATATATCAACAACCATTTGTGGGTACTTTTGCACCAGTCGTTGCCTATGTGTTAATGACAAAAAAAAACCTATACATGCACAATATTCAATTATTCCATGTATTAATTTTCAAATAAGCATATCGTTAATGGCTGGTTTAATGTATACTGTGATTTCGCATCTTTGCTGAAAATTTTATGAAGCTAGAGTATTATAAAATATTGAAATTGAAAAGTTAATTGTACAAATTTTAGTTATCATTTAGATTTTGAAGGTTGTTACTTTGGCGGCAAAGTACAACGTACTTCATTAAACAGGCCTTGAATGAAATAAAAAAAAAATTGGTGGTGATTATAAACAAATTTTAAAGTGATGTGCAGTCATTGATATAAAAAATATTCAAGTCCAAAAGTCAATAGTGCCTCTTGCTTATCAATTTCCGGCAGTAATATCTGAAACTGATTTAATCACCATAGACAATGAATTCCGTACAATAACGGAAGTTCAATCTGATATAGTACACTTAAGGAAATAATGCATAGTAAAAATGAATACTTTATATTTGATTATCGTTTAAAAATTTTCGTATTTAAAAATAATATTTTCATACAAAAATTTATTACGCAGGTATTGAGTTGAGATCTTATTATGTATATTTAGGTGTGCATACGCATCCCAAGCAGGCGGAGCCACGACAACACACGCACGCATACATAGTACATGCCCTGCAAAAAATTGTGCGACTACTCTCTAAAGAAAGTATTCCGATATTACTCTCGATCGAGTATAATTGGGCATTAATTAGTCGCAAATAGTCTCATACGGATACTATTGGAGATCAATTAGTCTCGACTCATCGCTTACGGGTATAATTGGAGATCAATTAATCCCCGACTCATCTGTAGCGGGTACAATTCACGATTTAATGATAATTACGCACTAAGGCATCTAGTACCGGGATTTGCGATCCCGAGCCCCGGGAGTCCCGAGCCTTTTTGTGAGTCCCGAAATCCCGGGAGCATGCCCTCGGGATCCCGGGATATAATTTAACTTACGACCAAATTAAAATTAAACGAAATTCAGACACTGTGGTGGCATAAAAGAATCATAAAATGCAACCATACAAATAATCAAATAATATATTACAATTTTAGCACTACTATTATTCTGTTATAATATATATAACATATATATGAGGCATTCCTTTTCATATCGGACCACAAATTTGGTGTCACAATTTCGATTCGCTTCACATTTTTCTTTTTTTCTTCAGATATATGATCTGTCAAACTTTGGATTTTTCGTGATTCTGTTCATCGTAGAGACTTCATTGTTGACTCTCACAAAATAAATCACCTCGTCATAAAACAAACAAAAAAAAATATTTTAAAAATAGTTCTTGAAAATCTCCATTTTTTTTGGAACACGGTTTTTATAGAGAATTAAACAAGGATTATGATGGTGTCATTTTAAATCCCAAATTTACTGGTCCTCACTATGCTTAAAAAACTTAAAAAACTTATAATTTTGGGATAGTGTCTCTTGTGTTTGTGACTGATCGATAATTTAAATAAAATCAATACATAATTACAAAGTTTTTCACGCATATGCAAAAAACAATAATGCCTTGTGTGTGCGATCAAAAGGTTGATAGAAATCTTCCTAAAGAGCAGAAAGTGCAGTGTGCAAAGTGCAATGATCTCTTCCACGCCACTTGTGTTGGTATTCGTCCGGCTGATGTCGAATTTTTGCAAAGTGCTGGTCAGTGTTTTTTTTGTGAAGCTTGCACTATTCTGCGTCGGACTTCCCTCCGTTCACCTCCTCCACCTATTACAAAGGAGAAAACGTCAACCGTCATCACTAGTTCTTCCTCTTCTAATTCTCCGAAGTCTGGAGATTCTACGAAGCATAGTGATAATTCTCTTATTAATGCCGTGAGCCAGCAAACAATAAATTCTCTGTTTAATCTAATAGCATCTCTTCAAACAGAAAATGCTAGTGTGTTAAAGTCGGTGAGTGCGCTAAATGAAGTTAATAATAACCTGGTGCTGGAATCGACAAAAATAAATTCGGCCCTTCAATCCATTCAAAGTAAACTTGCCGATAAAGATAAAATTATTGCTGCGCTAACCTCTGAAGTAAAGAGTCTGCGAGTTTCTTTCAATGCTGCTTTTGATAAGCTAAGAGTAAACAGTGAAACTAATTACTCTTCGATGCCAGTTAATTCAATGTCAACTTGTGCTTCCTCTGCTCCATCTTTCGTTGGCGCACTTTCCTATGCTCATATTATTTCATCAAACATGAGCACCGACTCTAATAATATTCCCACAATAACAACATTGGGTTGCCCAATGCAATCAACAGCGTCGTGCACTGTGACGTCGGCAATAACTGATGTTATCTCAGTTTTTGCTCTCCCATCTTCTTCTACGGCTGATGCTAATGCTTGTGCGCTGAAAGATAAAGCTAATGCTTGCGCTGCTTCAACTACGGCTACAGTGACTGCGGCGCCAGTATCCGAAGCTTCTGCTTCTCCTCCTTTACCTGTTTTTGGCACTGACAATGACACAGATAATGCTCAGTGGGTGAAGGTATCGAATAAACGGGCTAGAAAAAACAACAATAAGAATGCCTGTGGTACTGCTACTACTACTACTACTTCTACGACTGCAGTGACTGCGGCGCCAGCATCTGACGCAGCTGCTTCCTCTCATGTGCCCACTGATGTGACGAATAATGTGACTGGCAATGCACAATGGGTAAAGGTGTCGCATAAACGGCATAACAATAATAATAATATTCGCATAAGAGGTACTAGTGATAATACTGATCTAATTGTCGCTGACCGCTACAAATTGCTTCATTTGGTCTCTTTTTCTCCATCCGTATCTGAGGATGACATAAAAAATTATGTAGCTAAACAAATTGATTTAGACAGAACTCTTAATCTCATGCTCTAAACTAATTAAAAAAGATGTCTCAGCTCAATCCCTGAATAGGATTAATTTTAAATTAGGAGTCCCTGAGTCCTGTTATGAAAAATTACTATGCCCGGATATCTGGCCAACAAATGTTACCGTTAAGCCTTTTCTGAATTTTCGGAAGGGTCGACGAAAGCTATTACGGACGTAGCAAGTAGTACCCGACTGCACATACAAAGTAATGGAGAGCTGAAAATTTACTTTCAGAATTTATCTGGTATGAGAACCAAGTCTGAAATGGTGCACAACTTTAGTGAGCAAATGAATTACGACATCTTTGTTTTCGTCGAAACATGGTTGAATGAGAATTTTTTTGACGGGGAATTCTTCAACTCAAATCTGTTCAATGTATTTCGTAAAGATCGTGATGCTGAAAAAACTGGCTGCCTTCGAGGAGGTGGTGTTCTTATTGCCATTAAGTGTCAACTGCAAGCGTCTTTGGTCACACTTTCGAATGGTGATTCTTTACTGGATCAGCTTTGTGTTTGTGTTAACGGTTCCACACCGCAAGACTCTTTGTATCTTCTTGCGTCGTACGTGCCCCGGGCAGCTCTTTCGAATTATACAAGGCCCACGCAGATAACATTGCTTCATTAGTCTTAAACAACGTTAAGGAGCATCACCTCTGCGTGCTCGGCGATTTTAACCTACCTAATATTAATTGGTCAACCAGCATTTCTAATAATTACGGTCTCACGCCAAATAATGTCAACTCAAGTCAAGAATTGTATTTCATCGATAATGTACTTAGTCTTAACTTAATTCAAATTAATAATTATTTTAATTCTCTAAATAGGCTACTGGATCTTATATTTATAAGTGACAATTTTTGTTGTGAAGTTAGTGAGTGCCTGAATCCAGTTACTTCTAAGGACAGACATCATCTACCACTTGTTGTCGAGTTTAGATTTTATCATTTTCCTCCGGTTACTACTGTGAGTAGACCAATCTTTAATTATTCTTCGTGTGACTTTGTAAGTCTTAATGATATTTTACTTGAAATAAATTGGGAGGAGCTACTTGGTGGGCTTGATACATCTGTCAGCTTTTCCGCTTTCAAGTCGATCGTATACACCCAATGTTTAGATAGGATCCCCCTGCGGGTAAAAAGAGCCTATAAATTACCTTGGTACACTAAAGAATTAAATAAACTCAAGAATCTTAAAAACAAATTCTTAAAAAAAAAATCATAAGAGTAAGAATAACTTCTTCTTCAGTAAATATAAGCTATACTTAAAGGATTTTAATATTTTGAATAAAACTCTTTATTCCGAGTATATGCGCAAAATAGAGGGAAACATTAAATCGAATCCAAAAAGTTTTTGGAAATATCTTAAGGACAAAAAGTGTTCCGCTAGTGTGCCTACCGGAGTTTTCCTTGATGATTACTCGGCGAAAACTCCGGATGAGGCAGCTAACTTATTTGCCGATTTTTTTAAATCGAATTTTTCTGTGGACGATAGTAGTCTGCCGCTTGATTTATCGAATAGTCTGATCTCTGCCTTAAATTTCGGAGCTCTACATCTTTCTACTGAGGATATTATTAGAGCTGTTAACGTTCTCAAATCTTCTTCTCAAACAGATTTAGACGGATTTTCCCCCATCTTATTGAAAAATTGTCCGGCCCTGGTTTTTCCTCTTCAACTTATTTTCAACAAATCACTCTCGTCTGGGATCTTTATTGACGATTGGAAGGTTACGTCTATTACGCCTGTCTTCAAAAGTGGCAACAAAAATGATGTGCGTAACTACAGGCCCATTTCCAAACTGACCACCGTCTCCAAAATTTTTGAACATGCAGTCAATGCTAAGTTGAGCTTTGCGGTTAAGTCCCTTATTTCTCCCTATCAGCATGGTTTCGTTGCGGAGAGGTCGACGATTTCTAACCTTGCTGTCTTCAGTGAGTATTGCATTGAGTCCTTTTCGGCTGGCTCGCAGGTTGATTGTATCTATACTGACTTTTCAAAAGCCTTTGATAGGGTCTCTCATCGAGTCTTAATTTATAAACTGGGATGCCTTGATTTTCATTCTTCCTTTCTGTTATGGTTAAGTTCATATTTATCCAGCAGGCGGAGTGTTGTCACTGTGGATGGGGTATCCTCTATTCCCTTTATTGCCTCTTCAGGGGTACCACAGGGGAGTATACTAGGTCCATTATTATTTAATCTTTTTATTAATGACATCAGTAATTGCTTTACATTTGCTAAATGTCTCCTGTACGCTGATGACCTAAAATTGTTCTCAATTATTAAGACGCCTGATGATGCAATGAAATTACAAGATGACATTTCCAAGTTACATCTGTGGTGTCATAAGTCTCATCTGTCCTTAAATGCATCTAAATGCTTTCACGTGACATATTCTAAGTCATCTAATATTCTTCGCTCAAAATACAGTATATCAAATTGTGAACTTCAATGTCTTAGTGAGATTAAGGACCTTGGGGTTATATTTGATAGCAAGTTTTCTTTCAACAGTCATATTAGCCACGTAACCTCTAAATCGTACTCAATGCTGGGTTTTGTTAGGCGCAATACCGCAAAATTTTGTGACCCATATACTTTTAAAGTTCTCTATACTTCTTTTGTCAGGTCTCACTTAGAATATGCTGTCTTTATTTGGCGACCTAGTACTATGACAGCTATAAATAGACTGGAGAGAGTACAAAAACGCTTTCTGAAGTATGCTCTTTGGTCGTTAAATTTTGTGGAGCCCATACCACCTTATGCTGCTCGTCTTATGCTGATAAGTCTCAAATCCTTGGAGAGTCAAAGATCTCTCTTTGTCCTTTTCCTTCAAAATTATCAAGGGCCTAATTGACTGTCCATACTTATTAGAAAGGATTCGGTCTAATGTTCCTCAACGGCATCTTCGCAATGTGTGTCCGTTCTATGGGGTTAATACGAAAACGCAATACGCTTGTAATGCTCCTGTTAATCGTGCTTTACGAGAGTTTAATTCACTAAGTGATGCTATCACCTTGGATTTTTCGATGCAAAGTGATGCTTTTTTCTCGATGCTTAATTCTGCCTTATAAGTGGTTTGATTTATGCACAAAATTAGTTTGTAATCTATAAATTAGTTAAGTACATAGTCTGTAAGGATTGTATTCCAAAGACTTATAATTAAATAAATAAATAAATAAATAAAAAAAAATTTTAAGCGAATCGGACACATGACATAATTTTTGTTTACAAGGTCCGTCCGAGTTGTATATATACCAGGGACGTGAACCGGTTTTGAACCGGAAAACCGCTTTTTTCTATTAATTAACTGAACCATTAACCGAACCGAAATTTTCCACAAATGTTTGATCCGAACCGAAAACCGAACCCCTTTCCATAAAGGTTTAAAGGTTCGTTTCAACCAAGTTTTAATAGATAAATGAACCCACTTTTTTCTTTTTGTTAAACATGGTAATACCTACCATGTGACAGAAAGACAAAAGAAATACGTTTATAATAAAATTTTGGAAAACGGGCGTGGCACCGCCCACTTATGATTACATATACATATGTATCTCGGTAACCGGTCTACCAATTTATACCAAACCTGGTATGGCTATTGTGCTTGCCAAATAAAAGCAAAGCGTTGAAAATTATTGAAATCAGACTAAAATTAAGGCCGCTTTTCATATAAGGGTAAATCCTAGAAATGCTTGAAACTTCAATATTTCGAAATTTAAGGAGCTAAATTACTCAAAATTGATACACCCGGCTTACCATGTTGCGGTGGCTTTCGGAAAGGTGAAAATCATATATTTATTACTTGCGCCGGTTATTTAATATTCGGCTCCGCCCGAACTTAGACTTTATTACTTGTTTGTTTTTCGAACCTTTGAACCGAACCGAAACCCCGGTTCAAAGACCAAAAAACCGCGTTGACGAACCAATCCAAAAGTGTAAAAACAGTTCGAACCGCTAAACCGAACCGACAAAATTTTTAATCCGGTTCACGTCCCTGATATATACGTAAGTATATATATGTACATATATGTCGTATTGTGGGCGGCCGCTGTGGTGTAATGGTAAGCAGTGCGCGCTTCCACTCCGCAGCGCCTGGGTTCAAGCCCTGGTCAAAGCACCATCTCAAAAAAAATTTAGAAAAAAGGTTTTTTTCTTAACAGCGGTCGCCAGGCAATGGCAAACCTCCGAGTGTATTTCTGCCATAAAAAACAGCTTCTCATGAAAATACAATCGCCGTTCGGCGTAAAGCTGTAGGTCCCTCCTCTTTGTGTGACAACATCAAGGCGCACGCCACAAATCGGAGGAGAAGCTCGGCCAAACACTAACATATGTTTAAGCGCCAATCTATTATTATTATTATTATTATTATTATATATATGTTTTGGCATACTAATATTAATACACTTATGTGAAACTAATTTGTTTGCATATTTTATTTAATGGTAATAATATCGCGAAATATCCCGGGATCCCGGGATTATCAATTTAAGATCCTGATATCCCGGGATTCACAAAATGGTCCGGGATTGGATGCCTTAGTACCCAGTAGTCTTTCTTTAGTTCGAATACTAGAAATAAAAACGATTTTTTTTTTCGATTATCGCACAAAAAGTTGTATATACTTATATATATTGGAAATGAACGCACAATGTCACAAGACGTTGTTGGACAGTATTTAAAAGATGACAATTCTCCAGGTGAAAATATTGCACTGAAAATATACACAAAATATTTTTTTTTGCTGATGTTGAGCAGTTAGAATAGATGCAGAATGAAGCTCGCTGATCGCCTCGCAACACACTTGGAAACTGTAGAACAGCTTTCGCTAAAAACGAACGCAAATATTCTTTCTCTTTCGGTAAATTTTCATTGAACTTTTTAACCACCTAAAACAGGTTTAGCGCTAAACTTCGCTATTGGAAAACAACAGTCGAAAAATGTTTACGAGTATAGTTATTACAATTGTTGACTAGAAAATAACGGAATCCTGGCCAGCGTTGCCATTTTATAATTTTCGAGCGGAGTGAAATGATCCAAAAAGTGGAGTGATTTTAGGTGTTTCGTAGTGTCAAAGTAAAAACGTTGGACGAGGTAAGTACATGCATAGGTAAAACTCATTTGGGTTATAAACATATACTTGCCCCCGTGCATATACCTGCGCACACCTATTCTTTTAAAATAAAAATAAAAGCAAATTTAAGCTAACTTTTGTACTTTGACGTAGAATACGTCCTATGTGTATAGGTTATTTTAGAGCTTCACGAAAACGCTTTCAAAGAAAAGTATGGGGTTGCAAAGACAAAATTCGAAACCTATCGACAGAATCATTTTTGTAAGTAACCAAATAGATTTCTGTCGTAGAAACAACGGTAAATATCGGCTTATTTTGGAGTCAATTTTGAACTTTTACTTATGACTTGTACATATAACTTTCATTTTCGGGATATAGCTACCTTGGAGCAATAGAAATATTATTGTTTACAAATTTTATATTATTATTTTATTATTATTAATTTTGAGGCAATAAATTGTTGAAAATAATTGCAAATTTTTTTATTACCAAATTATTGAAAAGCGCTCGAATGATTTTGTTTTTGTTTCCTTTCATCAAAAAATTCAAGTATTTTCCTTTCCTTTGGTATATGGGAAGTGGAAGCTTGATATCTTCTAAGTATGTTTATTTTGATTCAAATAAAGAATGTACACGAAAAAAACTGGTCGCACATAACCAAGCATAGCTCGGTTAATCATAACATTAAAATAAAAATCGGTAGACACTTAAAAAGCTGGAAGCATTTTCCACCTTACTGCATCATTTCTTTTTAGTAACAAAAATCAGTGTAGAAACGAGGACCAAGAAAGAAATCGATCGCGAGTTAATATTGCGCAAAAAGCTGGAAAATCCCAGCATGTTCCATACCGACATCGCAAAAAAGCTAAAATTTCCAAAGTCTACCGTTACTTATGTGCTTAAAAAATACAATGAATGTTTATCTTTAAAAAGGAACCCTGGTAGTGGCAGAAAAAAGGATTTCCTTGCGAAATTAAGGCAAGGAAGTGTTATCTGCTTTTAAGAAAAATCCTGGACCTTCGGTAAGAGATGTCGGCAAAAAATTAAACATGTCGTCTTCGTATATACAAAAAGTATGCAAAACAGCAGGACTACGTTCTTACAAAGTGAATGCAGCACCTAATCGCAACGGTAAGCAAAATTTGTTGGCGAAACAACGTGCTCGGAAATTGTACGACAGTCTCATACAAAAATTTGGCTGTATTGTTATGGATGACGAATCGTACGTAAAAGCCGATTTTAAACAAATCCGGGGCCGCGAATTTCACACTGCAAATAAAAGAGGCAATGTTGCAGATAAATATAAAAACAAAAAGTTTGACAAATTTCCCAAAAAGTTTCTCATTTGGCAGGCAATTTGCCAATGCGGCTTCAAAAGTGATCCTTTTGTAAGCACTGGTACAATTAACCAAGAAATTTATGTTAAGGAGTGTCTGCAAAAGCGATTTTTACCTCTTATACGGCTTCATAAAGATCCAGTGCTTTTTTGGCCTGATCTCGCGATATGTCATTACAGAAAAATGGCTTTAGGATGGTAACATAGAAACAAAGTGTATTTTGTAGCAAAAGAGGTGAATCCACCTAATTGTCCAGAGCATCGGCCGATCGAAACCTACTGGGCCGTTATGAAATCCAAACTTCTTAAGACCCACAAAGCTGTAAAAAACGCACAACAATTCAAAAATAAATGGCAGCTGGTTTCCAAGGAAATCACTGGAACTTCTGTGCAAGGGCTAATGAAGGACATAAAGTCAAAATTGCGATCGTTTGCTTATTACAAGGAGAATTAACTCTTTTTTAACGAATTTCAATAAAACTAAGTTTAGATGTAAATATATGTAAATATCGTTGAATTCCATTAATATATTTATGTTTTAGAACGTTTTAACTGTGACCAGTTTTTTTCGTGTACATTCTTTATATGCGCATAAATGATTTTCCATACAAAATCCCATCGTCATCACTTTGAAAACACGTGCTTGCGCTGGAAGTGAGAGAAGAATGCAAAAAGTATGTGTGTGTAGGTACTTCGGCTTTTGAGTAACAGAAGGCCCAATATTTATAACCTAATCGCAGCATATGTATGTAAATATTTACATACGTACATATGTTGACTGCAGTTAATGTGAATCGGTTTCCCTTTTAGTAATCTATGTATGTATGTACATATAAATGCATAATACGCAATCAAAATTGCTTTGAAGAAACTTTATTTCCAAACTGCATG
>NW_023458555.1:82558788-82565950 GCF_013731165.1 Rhagoletis pomonella | reverse complement strand
TTTTTCGCGTTAACGTATTTATTTTTCTTAAATTATTAATATGCTTTCTTTTGCCTCGTATTCGAGATGGATAGAACATAAAAACAATTTTCTTTTCTTTAAAAGTAATCTCTGTTTCAAAAAAAATATACGATATATTTTGAAGAACGTCTTTTGGAGATGTAAATTTAATTTATATATGTTTGTTCATCAATTTTTCACATCAATGTATTTATTTTTCTTAAATTATTAATATGCTTTTTTGCCTCGTATTTGAGATGGATAGAACTTAAAAAAAAATCGCATTAAAAATTCACATGTTTGCGATATATTTTTATGGTATTCGATATTCAATATGTAATAATAGCAAAGCAGCTGCAATAATAAATCAATTAAATTTCCATTCCATTTCCAAAGTTTTGTAAGTAATCTCTCTTTCAAAAAAAAAAAAAAAAAAGAAACGATATATTTTGAAGAGCGTCTTCTGGGGATGTATCTAGAAAAGAATCAAATAAATAAAAAATTTGGTATTAAAGAATATATGCAAAGCATTGAGGATAAAAGTAATGATGGAAGAGTAGGTATATACTCCTCTCTCCCTTATGTAATATTTACCTATAATAGAAATCCAGGGAGTTGGCTCTTTTATGTAATTTTTAACTTCTTCAATTGTCGTCCCAAACTGAAACAATGGATAAAGTAATTATCAAAGTCTTTTACAAGAATATTTATATATGTAAGTATATTTATATACCTTATAAAATTAAAAAAGGAGCTCGTCCTTCTCCTTGAAGTATTTCGAAATAGCAATGAAAATAAGTTCGTCCTTTTCACTTTGAATTTAAAAAAAAAAACGATCTTATTTCGGCTTTAGATAATTCAAAGCTTGACTTGAAATTTTAAACACCAAGCTGCATTAATGTGTTAAAATGATCGTACAGGCAGCTTTTGTGAAATATCGTTGGCCAGTGGTTTTGTATATCCTAACAGATTTGTTTACCTGAGGGTCATTATATTGTACTTTCGTACATTCGTACTTTCGTACATTTTCTATTTCGATTTTTTGAAGATGTTTTTTCTGAAACATTGATAACAAATACTTTTTTTTGCTATTTATATCATCGATGCTTGCGTTCGTGCTTTGTGGTTCCCAGTTAACGCAACTTCTTTCTGCCCAGCGCGTTCAATGATTTTTTTTATTTGGTATGCCTGAATTTAATGCAGATCGTTTTAGCGTACTATTCAAAAAAATTATTTCTATTTCTCATTGTTGTAATTAGTGAAATTGGTGCAAACGAGATGGCATTTCCTTGCGCATCTTTTTCGATAAAAGAATCAGGGTACTGATTTGCTGCAGCCTGAGCAACGGCTCTATAAACGGTCATCGGTATGTAATGTGAAATTTCACGTAATTGGTCTACTATTACGTTCGAAAAAAACCTCAAAAGTTTACCTATTTTTTGTTTATTTTTTATCGCGTTAAGTACCTCATTCGGTAATTTAGCCCATGGAATTACAAAGTTTTGAAACGTATCACAAACCGCTTGAGGATTTGCTTTGAAAGAATAATCATATGACCGCCTAGCGTTTTCTGAATCCATGTTGGAAATATTCGGGCTATTGTTCATACAATCATCTTCGGAAAATATTAATAAAACGCTTTCATTTTCGATGTTTTCCAGGTTTTGTTGTCCCTGTGGCGTTGCGCATATGCTTTCTGAGGTGTAACGCTGATTTTGCAGGATTTCCTTTGTAGGATTGTTGATGGATTGTGTTTGAGAAATTTTTTTTTATTTCATCATCCGATAACATAAAAATAGTAGACGTTTGAGACGGCTGTGTACTTGGGAAATCTATTGGGTGGATTTCAGCAGCTGGATCAATAAATTTCCTATCGGATGTCCATTTTTCTTCAGCATTTAAGAGCAATAACGTAGCCTTCTCCTCTAAAAACGCTTCCAAGGTCTCATCGTCATCTATATCAGTTCCGTCATATTCCAATACGAGTCGGCTTCCACTTAGGAATACTCTTTAGCTAAAATTTAGAAATATAACCCAAATTAGATTAGATATTTAATGATTTATTTAGTAACTGTTTTTTGCTGCATCATACCATTTTGTACTACGAGATCGATCGAAGCGTGGCACACAAATGCCTTTTTTTGTTAATCTATCTGCGCTCCATATTTTACATAGATATTTGCTCATTTTGAAATGCCTTTTTGTACTAAGGCTAAAACTAAAACTTAGTATTTTACAGAACTAAATTTCTATTTTTAACACGAGGCACTTGCTTTAAGTATTTTCTACAAAAGAAGAAAATGGTGCAAAGTATTGCTTATTTTTGAAGCTAAACAATTTTATTGCTTGTTGTATTATCAAGGTATTATTACTTATCAATCCAAAACTGTTATCATTTGCAGATATAGATTCGTATTAACTAATGCTATTGTACCATATTTTCATTAAATTTCAAAATAGTGAAAATTCCGTATAATCTTCGGTTATGAAAATTGAGTTGATTGTTAGAACAGATACAAAACCTTGCTCGTCAACTGAAAATAGTACAACGTCTTTCTTTCTATATTTAGTTCCACAAATCGTATTGGATACAAATATACACTTTTTTGGAATATTTATATTGAACATATCGTGATTCAATTCATAGACATTATTGCTTATAATATGTGTCCTTAACCTATCCCCAACAATACTTGCTTGTAAATATTGATGTTTATTTGCTAAAGTTAAAGTAATGTTTTTTACAATTTTTACATTTATTTGCAATATTCTTGAAATATTGATGTTTGTGTTCAAAACGCAGGAAGGCATTCCTCTCGTAATTCGAAATAAACATATATGTGGTAACTGAGTAATTCTAACTCACACTAGGATATTGTATCAGAACATATTAATCGGCACATACTAACCATTGTTGTAAATAAAGAGTACATTCGATTTTCATAGTCAGAAACAAAATACATTAAAACAAAAGGCATCAAAAATAGAATATGCCGCACTTCATCCGCCTTACCTACTAGTTTTTTCATACTAAACTTTAATTTTAGAAATGACATATGTAATGCAAATTTTTTTTCTTAAACTTGCTAAAAAAAACGTTTACGTAATCAAAGGTAAAACAAAAAGTAACACTTAAGCATCTCAGAATTTCCATTAAATCATAAGGTATAATACCTTCATGGCCTTACTTAGTTCTCATGCAGAAGCGGGCACTAAAACACTGAAAGCGACAAGTTCCAAGAACAAAAAGTTAAAGCCTTGGATGTGTTCTGACTTGCTTAGAAAAATTCGTAAAAAAAAATAAACTACACAAAAAAATAACAAAACATCCTGGTATTGGGATTCTTAAGTGCCAGTATAAGCAATTGTGCAAAGAAATTCGTAATGAGACTGATACATGCAAAAATAATTATTACATGAATGAATTCAACAAGGTAAAAGGAGATACTAGGAAAGAGTGGAGGCTGGTTAATAGCCTATTAAACAGATCTGTTGAACGAGCTGATTTCCCCACTTTAAAAGTAAATGGGTTACAGATAACTCAACAGGCAGATAAAGGAAATACTTTTATTGAATTCTTTGTGAATGTTGTTAGCAGCGTCATTCCTGAAAGTTCCTCAAATGCTTATAAGTGTAGTTGTCTTGACAATGAACCTTCTCAGAGTTCAAGTATATTCTTCGATCCTGTTCTTCCTTCTGAACTGTACAAAATTATCATGTCGTTAAGAAACACAAACGCTCACACCGCTGGAAACTTTTCAAATACTTTTGTGCAAATGATAATTCATAACATTGTGGACATCTTATGTCACTTAATAAATCAAAGTGTCGAATATGGCATATTTCCGGAACAATTAAAGAATGCCGAAATAATTCCATTATTTAAGAAAGGTGACAAAAAAGGAACTTAATAATTATAGGCCTATATCGATTCTACCCGTTTTTTCAAAAATATACGAAAAAGTTATGAAAAAAAGAGTAGTAAATTATCTGAATAGAACTAACTTTTTTAGTAAATGTCAATATGGATTTAGACAGGGGTTATCAACAGAGGATGCTTTGTTAAACTTCTGCACGAACATATATATAAAAGTATTAATAACAAGAAAATATCTGCAGCTTTATTTGTAGACATAACCAAAGCATATCACAGTGTTGATCATAAAATTTTGTTAAACAAATTGCACAAATGTGGATTGAGAGGTTCTATCTATGATTGGTTTACTTCATATTTGGAAAATAGGAAGCAAAGAGTAAAAATCAATAATGCTTACAGTTCCTTTATTACAATAAGCTCAGGTGTTCCGCAAGGTTCCGTGTTAGGTCCCATACTGTTCCTAATTTATATAAATTCTCTATTCTCACAAAATTTTATAAGTAAAACTGTAGCTTTTGCAGATGACATGGCTTGTACTTTTGAAGCGGATAGTGTTCTTGACTTAACAGCTAACATTAATAATGATCTAAGTATATTAAAACATTGGTTTTCGGCGCATAAGCTGGTTATGAGTGATAAAACCAAAATTATTTGGGTGTAAATATATGTCCTACAAATACTACTTCCATTACCTACAACGATCGCTTATCGTGCACATCGAAATGTTTTCATATTGAGTGCGTAAAAAATTTTAAATACTTAGGCCTACTCTTGGATTGGAAATTAAATTGGAAGGAGCACACTGGTGCACTAAAGCGCTATTCGCTTAGTGTTGTTAGACAGATGTATCTCTTAAAGCCTGTCTGTTCTATTAAATTACTAAGTCTCTATTATGGAAATTTCGATTCGAAAATTCGATATGGATTAGTTTGTTGGGGCGGAACACATAAAAAATAAAATCGACCCTCTATTAATTTCTCAAAAGCGCATTATTCGAATGATTTGCAAAAAAAATAGGTTAGTGAGCAGCTTGGAGTTATTCAATGAGTTGAAAGTGCTACCCCTGAAGCATTTATATTTTTATAAGGTTCTAAGAGTATTCTTCAACAATTATGGTCATTTATCTAGCGGCAACTATGACTTAAGATAATTAACCTTAATTTAACTATTGTGCCGGCATACAATCTTCAGCACTTTCTCTACTCTTACTCCTCAATCGCACCGAGACTGTATAATAGATTACCCGACTATCTACGTCGTATTCGTAATAAACAGGTTTTCCTTAAAAAAGTGAAATCATGGCTATTTAAACTAAATTATACCCAAATAGACTCGCTATTAAATGTAATAAAATAGTTTCATATAATTAATATAAAAAAACTCAGCTTGTATATGTATGTACATATCTTGTATTTTTATATTCGAACGCATTGTTCTCACTTGTATTAAGGTGTGACCCCATGTTCTTATATAGCAATTTATTTTAGTAACAATGTAAACTGCATTCGACTCTAGCTCTATGAACTATAGAATGCAGATATTATTAAACAAGTACTGTGCAATTCTTTTAATATACTGCAGTCATTTTTTCTCTATTGTACTATACTTGTATAGTAATATAAATCAAATAAATCAATCAATCAATCAATCAATAAATCATGAGCTATGCACGGTGGTAATCCCGGATTACAAACATGAAAATATCGGAGATCATTTAAGACAGAATCGCGAACAACCCCTCGGCTTAAAGTGTCTTCCAAAAGCTGCTGGTTATAATTATTTTTATTTCTTATTTCGCAAACTTCGATGTTTTTTAAAGCTAAATTCTTACGCTCAAAGAAACAATATCTGCAAATATATTGTGAAAAACTGAAATTTTTGTTGAAACCACCAATTTGGTATGAACCTAACTTGTCGCCAATTACTGCAAACACAGTTCCAAATAGGTGTTCTTGAATGCCGGTTTTTTATTCAGAAAAGTTAGACCTTCTGTCTCCAATATTTTCAGGTCACTAAGTAATGGGTTTAAAATAATTTTTAAGCCGAAATTTTTTATATGGTTTTAGTTGCATAATAAAATTAGTTGAATGTTTTGTACCACAGACCTATACTTCACATCAATATTTCGTATCATAAAATAAAATCCAATCAGTTTGTGCTTCTTTTTGGATGATCCCAAGGGGTTGCACAACTCAAATGCATCTTGAAAAATTAAGAGCTCAATGCGTTTTTCACCGGAATTAAAAAAACTTTGGTTTTTATACACGATACCGTCATTGTAATCCGAATAAATTTTTTTTTTTACAACTTTTCATTTTACAAAACACTTCAAAATATTTTTCATCACTAAGCAAACTTTTCAAAGTCTCTAGTAGGGGTATATAATGATAAACGCATTCTTTGTGGTAATTATCCACACCTAAAAAAATTTCTTTCGGAGAAACGAAGTAATAACTTTTTGAAAATCAATTGTTTTGTTTGCGCCTTGACATAATGTTTCTTAAATCAACAACTGAACAACGTCATCAAAAATATGATTTACTTTCAATATTTGTGAATTTGTATCAATAGTAATTATATCCAAGAGCTCTTTGAACAAAAATTCGAGGCAAATATCTGAAACGTTATATTTGCATTTTAACTTTGTCAAGACGTTTGTGAAGCTATTGATGCTGGTAGATTTAGTGCAAATACTATTTTTAACCTCTTCGAAACTATTTGTATTTAAAGATAGCTCTGCTATATTTTCATACATTTCCTTCTCCAAAGAGGAGTTATTCCGTTGCTTATGCTTACGAAAAAAAATGTGATCGAAATGAGCCTGCATTAGTAAATGGTTCAAACCACGAAAGTATTGGACAATTAAGCTTTTCACAGCAAGCAAAATGCTTTAAAATATGGTAATACACCTCACTTATGCTTGATGCAAAAAATGCACAAGATTCCACCGAACAATTATATTCGCTGTTCATAGAAGTTACACATTTAACCACATCGTCTTTTTCGGAATAATTTCTAGAAAAATGCACTTCATAAGCATTATAGCTTGAAAATTTTTTCTTGCATTACGGAAACAAACATTTAAACATATTACAATTTAATTCCCTATGCGCATGTAAATGCAAATGATAACTCTTCAATTTACAAAACTGCTTTGCACACACTTTACATACAAACATTTCCAAAATATTTATAAAACTACGATTTATAAAAATACCACTAACTGCCTTTATAAATATATATTTATTACGCCAATTTTGCACCGAAGAATACCAACAATTAAAA
>NW_023458555.1:82504814-82558688 GCF_013731165.1 Rhagoletis pomonella | reverse complement strand
TATATTTATTACGCCAATTTTGCACCGAAGAATACCAACAATTAAAACTTTGCTCACACCAAACCGACTGACGCGACAATTTCACAACAAATGAACGTTTACTGCTGTTTCAAGAGCAAACGATTATATAAGTGTATAAACTAAAACACCATGTGTGCTTTTAGACACTTCCTGCTTCAAATTTAGACATTTTAGTGTGAAATCAAACATCATGTGTGCTTTTAGACACTTCGTGTATAAAATTTCAACATTTTGCTTGTAAACGTAAATATTACAATGTTACTGTGGCTTGTTAACATTTTTTATTTTTAATATTTTTATTGAGCTTTGTATCACGATTGTTTATTAGGAAAAACTGAAAAGCAACAAAGTCTAAGCGGTAGAAGTTATAGCACTATTTCGGAGATCACCACATCTCATCAGACTTCTTTTTTCTATGTACTGAGCTATGTACATCCCGTAAACTCTTGTTACTAATTCATTTTTCCTTATTCAACCAACTACTATCAAGTGCAGGTGATTTGCCGCTATTTAAACTCGACAGCGTGGTTGTTGTTGTCAATTCTATACATCCATTTGCTTATTCATAAAAAAAATGTTTAATTAGTCGTTACTAACCCAGAGTTATCTACATTTGTCGAATTCAATCCATTGCATGAAAATATATTACTAACCTTTAGGCTCCCAACAAATCATAACCAAGGAAAACAGAAAACACAATTCTTTAGTTGTTTAAAAGTTATTTATTTCGGCTCTTTCGATGCTGCTCTATGCCATGCAATAAATTTTGAAAATCTGTTTCAGAAGTTGTCAAATTTGCGTAACTGCTTGCCAAGGCCACACCGCGTTCGGCGACGTCGTTTACCACATACAATTTTTGAATTTTGTTTCTTCCATGGTTTCCCATATTTCTGGATCTAGTTGTAAAAATGCTGTCGAAATATCGCAGGCTTTAAAAAAGTTAAGGCTAGCTTCAAAAATAAATTTGTAAATTTCTGCATTTTTAAGCAATTCTTCTTTCAAATTGGCCTTTACTGATTCCTTGTCTATAGTTGGACGAAGTAGATTTTTTACCATTAAACGTAATGTATTGCTGTCTATACGTTCGTTAAAAAATCCTAAGGCAGCCAATTTCTCCGAGAAGTACCACTGATGCCGCAAAAACGTTTTTAATGCGGCGCTTGCAACACTGTCATTAAAGCGTTTGTAGTCATCCAATTGCTTTAAGAGATTAAGATCGTTGAGGGGAGCATACCTAGGGCACTGACAGAGATACCAATTTTTTATATAAACCCTTAAAATAAAAGAATTGAATTGTAGCAACGCATTAATTTTTGAATCGTCTATAAACGACTGCAACTGGTCTTGAAAAATGCATATTTTTAAAGAGTAAATAAGCTGCATCATCCAGCGAGCTCGATTGATCGCTCCTGGAGCTTTTATTGTTGCCTGAGGCTCAGATTTATCACCTAAAAAAATAAGGCTTAATTGAAGCAATTCTTTGTAGTCTTCTCTGGGTTGTATATTTTTGAGTTGGTCTTTGATGAAAAGTATTAGGTCTTCGCGAACTACTTCCGGTATAATTTTTTTACAAATTTGGTGGTCCATACAGGAAGAAAAATGTACTTTGTCAATGTAGTCCCACCTTTGCTGAAGAGTGACGAATATTTTTGGTTCTGGTGATGTTACGTGTTCTTCAATATTAAGTGCCTTGAACGCTGCTCCAGCCACAAGTTCCAACATATGATGCCGACATGCTAAATATGTTAGTTCTTTTTTTAATTTTTGGCAAAGTAAAACCCATGCCCCATTTCGGCGGCCAGATATGGAGCTTGTTGTATCTGCACACATAAATTGAATATTTTCCGTTAAATTCCATGATTTTAGCATTTCAAAAACAGCATTTGCCTGATCTTCTCCCCTCTCCGATAGAAGTTTTACAACTCCAAGAATCTTGCTTTCTGAATTTCCGCTGACATTTATTGACAGCCGGTGAACTTTTTTCTTTTTGTTCTTTAAGTCGGGCATAACTTTTCCATCCCAATGCACTGTTATGAAATTTGAACCAACAAAAGAATTTTTATTTGAATTTGCTATAACCCGTCGCTGTTTCTTTCGTTCCCTCCATATCGAAGACCTTGAGCACGTAACTTTTGTGCTACATTGTTCAGGGTCTAAGCAGGAATTTAATATAAGTGAAGCTTTACGGCAACTTATTCCGCTTCTGTCAAGACTTCCGCAAATCTGATGTACTGTTTGAGAAATGGGAGGGTCAATTTGGATTTTTGTTCTTCTTCTTCAACTGAAACGGCACAATCGTCGCTTTCATCGCTGGAAATGTTTTCAGTTGGCACGTTCTTAAATTTATCTCTTTTTGGCCTCATAGACTTTACGGGAGGTGTTTTCTCGAACAAACAATTCAAGTCGTCCAGAAAATTCTTTCTTTTTTTAATCTGGCTGCTGTTATTTCTAAATTTGGCTTTTTTAAGACATACCCACTTCGAGTGCAATTTTGTGATTTTTCGAGACATGTTTCGGATCTCTTGATTTGTTTTCCACAATGCTTTAATATTTTTTGCTACAATTTCAGCACTTTCTGTTATAGTATATTTGTTGAACATATGCAAATAAAAAAATCTTCGCATTACTTCAATTTTTGTTAGCGGTTTTGCCAAGTCAAATGCATCAATAATTTTACCCACAAGCCACACATTTCTTGTTTTTAACATAGCCATAATTCGACTTTAAATTCATAAATATTTTCACTGCACTATAGCACCGATATTCCTGATCAATAACACTTCAGTTTTACTATTTATTTCTTGAAAAAGACACGATTGTTTGAAATTTTTTTAATTTTTGTAGCACAGAAAGTTTATTTCAGTTTTTTGTACCAACGAATGTAGAAATAACAGATGATTGATTTTTCTATTTAACAGTTGATTGAAAGATAGCAAAGAAAAAGATCAGAAACAAAGAAGAGAAAGAGAAAGAAAGTGATAAAAAAAAACCTAAATTGTAGCTCGCATTGTGAATGAGGCTTAGGCTCGCATTGTGAATGAAACTCAAAAGAAATAATAAAAAAAACAGTTGAAATCATGTTCGGTTCAATGGATTGAATTCGACAAATGTAGATAACTCTGGGTTAGTAACGACTAATTAAACAATTTTTTTATGAAAATTGTTTAGAATTTATTTATCTTTTAAACTGCATCATTAGTTTTTGTAACTTTAATAGAAATTTTAAAAGTTATAAATCGTTAAAGTCAATGTTTTTGAAAAAAATCTAAAAAATTTTAGTTTAATCTGCCATATGGAAAAAATCGCTGACAAACCTGGCGGTTTTTGAACATAAAATGAAAGATTGGACGTTTTTCTTATGAACTGTTAACTTAAGATCTAAAAAAAATTATTTAATGACAAAATCTTAAATTATTTTTAAAATATGGCAGGGAACCACGTTTTTTGACAAAAAAACCAATTTGTGCGACCTCTAAACCACTTCCAAAAAATTTTTAAACAAAATTCAAAATTTCCTTACCCTAAAATCTATCAAAAAACGCGTGAGCAAAAAAAATTTTTCTTTTTGGGACACCCTAATGTACATAGCTCAGTGGTTAACGCTTCTGACTTTGAACATCGAATTCGCAGGTTCGATCCCTGCTGAAGTCTAGAAAAAAGAAGTCTGATGAGGAGATGTGGTGATCTCCGAAATAGTGCTATAACTTCTACCGCTTAGACTTTGTTGCGTTTTCAATTTTTCCTAATAAACAATCGTGGTACAAAGCTCAATAAAAATACTAAAAATAAAAAATGTTAACAAGCCACAGTAACATTGACAAATACATAGTTTAGGAAGAGCCTGCCTGAAACTATACAAAAAAGCAAATAAGCAAATGGATGTATAGAATTGACAACAACAACCACGCTGTCGAGTTTAAATAGCGGCAAATCAGCTGCACGTGATAGTAGTTGGTTGAATAAGGAAAAATGAATTAGCAACAAGAAATTTACGGGATGTACATAGCTCAGTGGTTAACGCTTCTGACTTTGAACATCGAATTCGCAGGTTCGATCCCTGCTGAAGTCTAGAAAAAAGAAGTCTGATGAGGAGATGTGGTGATTTCCGAAATAGTGCTATAACTTCTACCGCTTAGACTTTGTTGCTTTTTCAATTTTTCCTAATAAACAATCGTGGTAAAAAGCTCAATAAAAATATTAAAAGTAAATATTACATTTTTTTTTTAAATATTAGACAAATTTTTGTTTTTCACATAAGTAGGTGCAAAAATGCATTTGTGGACACCAAAATAATTTAAACATGAATTTACTCATATTGTAGTCTTAATTTTATACGAATGTTTTAAAGTGTAGTTTCTAATTCTAATAGTGATAGCCAATTTCTTGTCCTGGGTGATTATAATTTAGGCAACATTAAATGGTCGCAAGCATATAATGATACTACTCCTATTCAATAATGTAAACTATAGGAATGAATCGTATCTTGTTAATAGTTTTTTGAGTATTGATCTCAAACTGATAAATAACATTTTAAATAAACTTAACATAATTTTAGACCTTATATTTATAAGCAATAATATGAACTATTCTCTTAACGAATGATTCTCTTCTATTTCTTCTTCTAGCTTCTTCATGTTCCCCTTTTTCTTAAAATTGAGTACTATTTACGAGTTCTCTTCAGTTACCTGTGATAATCATAATCTCTCCTTTAATTATAAATTGTGTAATTTTGATATCATTAATAATTTATTTTCTAATATTGATTGGGACACGCTGTTTTTTGGTTTAGATGTCTCTAGTTGCTTTAATGTCTTTAAATCCAAAGTGGCTGAAATAGCTCTCACTAATATTCCTCCGAATACAACGAGACTATATAAAATACCATGGCATACCAAAAATTTAAAGAAATTAAAGAACCTCAGGAACAAATTCATTCGTAAATTCAAAAAAAGCAAACTATCAGTTCCCCTTTTGCAATTCAAAGAATAAACAAAAAAGTGTAATTGTTTAGAAAAGTTTTTACATTCTTAATTACGAAGCCAATATAAAGTCAAATCCAAAAGCATTTTGGAGTTTGATTAAATCTAAAAAGACTTGCTCTAGCATTCCATCTGCTATATTTTTTAATGATAAAAATGCAAATTCTTCTAACGAAGCGGCTTTCCTCTTCGCCGATTTTTTTAAATCGAATTTTATATCTCCGACTGATAGTGATTTTGAATTTAAGGGGAACGTGGAGTCGTCTGTTGACTTTGGCTCTATCTCTTTACCCTCGGATGAAATTGCCAAAGGTATCGTTAAACTTAAGATCTCTTCACAAACAGATTTTGATGGCCTTTCGGTGGTTCTGTTTAAAAAATGCGTTTCGCTTTCCTATCCTCCCAAGTTTATCTTTAATAAATCATTATCTACAGGCAATTTTATTGATGATTGGAAGGTGGCGTATGTTACACCCATTTTTAAAAGTGGAAACAAAAATGATGTGAGTAATTACAGAACTATCTCCAAGCTGTCGACTACCTCTAAGCTGTTTGAATGTATTGTCAAAGACAAGATGTTTTTTGCGGTTAAGAGCTTAATTTGTCCTAACCAGCATGGCTTCATCCCTGGTAGATCTACTGTTACAAACTTGGCTGTTTTCTCAGAAGACTGCCTATCAGCTTTCCAGAAAGGTTTTCAGGTCGATGTTCAGGTCGGACTTCTCCAAGGCCTTTGATAGAGTTTCGCATTCAGTACTAATAAAGAAGTTAGCGTGCCTGGGCTTTCATTCCATATTCCTCCTTTGGCTAAAGTCCTATCTCTCGAATCGAAGGTGTGTGGTTGTAGTTGACAATTCACAGTCGTATTCATTTATTGCGTCGTATTTTGGGTCCTCTGCTATTTGTCTTGTGTATCAATGACATACAAAGCTGTTTTTCATACGCTAGTTTTTTACTTTATGCTGACGACCTTAAAATCTATTCGATAGTAAGAAACTCATTCGATTCGCAAATGTTCCAAGCTGAGATAGAAAAAGTTCTCTCTTCTCTGTACTAAAAATCAGTTGTGTTTAAATTTAGCGAAATGCTACCACATTACTTTCGCTAAGTGTTTTGCTCCTATGCAGACCTCCTACTTTATCTCCAGTTGTCATCTGAGATTGGTTAATAAAACTTTGGACTTGGGAGTGATTTTCGATGTAAAATTTACTTTTACTAATCATATTAATTATATAATTTCGAAATCTTATGCTATGTTAGCATTTGTAATGTGCAACAGTACGGAATTTACAAGTCCTTATACTCGTAAATTGCTCTACACGTGTTTTGTTCGTTCAAAACTGAAATATGCTCCTTTTGTTTGGAGACCTTATCATGCTTGTCACATAAATCGAATTCGACGTGTCCAACAAGTTTTCATTGGCTTCGCACTACGTCCCCTTCGTTTTCATGACCCCATGCTCTCATACTACTCTAGGTGCTTGCTTATTTATTTAAAATCCCTACAATCTCGGAGATCTATTCCGTCTTTGTCCTTTGTTTTTGATATCATTAGAGGTGTTGTGGATTGTCCCTCCCTTCTGGAGCACATCTATTTTAACATTCCTGCTAGAGCGCTTCGAAATTTTGACTTTTTCAATATTGGCTTCATAAGAACTACTTATGCAGCGAATGCACCCATCACTAGCTCAATACCATATATCAATCTTTTGAGATTGATTTTACCTCCTCAAAGCACGATTTCATTACACTCCTTAATATTGCCTATAAGTAAGTAATAGTAATAGATCTGATTTGTAATTTGATTTCTCTTGTAACGTTGTTAGCATTGCATAGGATATCCATTATCATATTGCTCTAAAATCTTTTATCCTTAATGTTTTTCCATTACAGTTTGTGTATTTATTAAGATTATTTTTGTTACATCTCTGCATTAGTCTGTAAGACAATTTGTTTTTGTTGACTAATTTTTTACTTGAAATAAAGAAATAAAGTAATTTAGGAGGTATATTGGCCAAACTGACTTTAAGTTCGAATTCTGCGCGTCGAAATACATAACCATAGGTAGGTCCGATCAAATGCACATCACACTAATTTTTTTTTGTGTGCCGACGGTATATTCGACACAGATTTATCAAAGCATCAGTATCGTTTACTTACTGAAAGCCATTTTCTAATGTTAGCAGTAAAGTTGCCTTTACTAACAGGGCAGATAAATTGGTCCTCACTTTAAAGTGTTTTGGTTTTCTTATCTTACCGGTAAAAATAAATTTGTTATTCCGTAAAGTGAAACTTCACTACATTCGTCATATAATTTCAAAGGTTGACAATGCAACATAAGCAAATATAGAGCAAAAGCAACTGTTAGCAAAAACCAAAACATTGGTTGAAATATCTAATATATGTATCTGGCTCATGAACCAAAACCGAACCAAAATTTAAAGTTGGGTACTCATTTTTAGAGGTTGCATCGGGTGAGCAACAATTTATCAATTCGAGAAATTAATGCGCTGATGAGAAAACGAAAACTCGTATATCGAGACGATAAAGTGGCCGGTAATCTAAAGGTTAGAAGAGGAAACGGCCCTAAAAGTTGTTAAGCTTGATCTGACTTTAGCAGTTTTCTTTTATTTTATACATATATTAGGTGGCTGATTCGGATCCGGCGTCAATACAGTATATACATAACGGACTTTCTATTTTTAATTGATCCCAAATAGTTAAAAAAGTTTTAGGTATGCAGGTATCTATAACCGTGCGCAAGTGCTTAAAAAATGTACCAAAAATTGGCGAAAGATTTTTCGATTTTTTAATTATATGGTTGGTAGGCGTGGTCGCTATTCGATCTTTCCCATTTTATGAGCAGAAGTTGTTAGTCATTCGGACATAATTTGTGCGAAATTTCATCCCGATATCTATCTTAGTTCTTAATATAATAATTAAATTACCCTAATAGAGCAGATTGGACCACTGTGCGCCGGTCGGAGATTTAGCGCTCGTGGTAGCTTATCGTCTTGCTGGATTTTTTGGTGTGGCGGAAGAGATTTTAGTTGTTGGGATTCTTGGTGGTTTTGTTGTTTTTCTGACATTTGTAGTGCTTGTTGTTGTTGTTGCTGTACCTTTTGTTGCCCTCTCCCTTTAGGAGGGTTGCGTTTTATAGGATTTTTTCAGGAGTTAGGTGTTTTGGGGTATTTTCTATTATCCTTTAGGTTCTTTACTTAATTTTGAACTTTGGCAACTCTGTAATGCTGATTATATTTAGGATTGCTACTTGGAAGTAACACCAATATATTATACTCGTTGTTGCTACTTAAATTTTTTGTCTATTTTCTCACTTCACTTCAATTGCATTTACCACCGGCGCGAGTTGGATTTATTGTTTATTAAGAGTTTAAGCAGAATTTGTACTCAAAATTCGAGAAGCACTCGTGATCACTAATGTGCGTTTGTGTTTTCGATTCTTTTTTTGTTGCCAAGTGATTTTTTTATCTAAATTAATAAAATTAAAGTAAAGTTTGTGGAAAACTAACAAATAAATAACATAATACGCAAAATCTATAGAGGACCTTGTTATTAAAAAAAAGAACTGGGTAAGAGTTATTCGTCGCTATCCTGTCCGTTTAATAGTCCAGATTCTCTGTAACTTGCGATTATTCGAAACTCGAATTATCTACCGCGCTCTGTAATTTCGCCAGTAGCAAAATCAAAAATTGTATTAAAGATAGTTTCGAACTTGTATGTTTTTCCGATTGTCAAAAAACTCGTTATTTTTCACAGTGAAAATACCGCTCAAGTTATTTGTAAGTGTAAGAAATGCGACAAGATGCAGAAAAAACTTTAACTTACTTTTCGAACACGTAGAAGAAGAAAGAAGGTACGGAAATCAAAGTATCGCGATACAGCAGTCGCCAAATGAATCGATTTAATGTGAAAACCGGCGATGCCGGGGCATACTATGTCATTGCTTTTTACATTCCCTTCCTTGATACATATATTGCTCATTTGAAAAGCCGGTTCCTAAACCATAAATCAGTTTTAGATAATTTTTTGTTTTTTGTTTTTGTTTGTTGTTTTGAGTTTTGTTTCCAAAATACGATTTTAACGAAATAACTGAATCATGGTTTTCGTTCTATGAAAAAGTAATCGACTGTTCGAAACAAAACTTTCTTGTGGAGGTAAAAATGTGGAAACAACGAATTTCAGACGAACGTTTTCGAAATGCTCTCGAAGCATTACAAGTAGTAAATACAACGTCTTTTGGGAATGTTTTTAGATCTTAGGTATGTACAGCGTGGCGACGAATAACTGTTACCCAGGTTTTTTTGAGAAATAAAAGGGTCCTTTAAAGATTTTGCGAAAAAAGTATTTTATTGATAATTTTCCACAGATTTTACTTTAGTTGCATTAATTAGTTTTTAAATTTTAATCCTTATTTACATTTGCCAGCAGTGTAAACTTTGAGAGAAAAGTTCATTTGGCACGCAAGCCTTTTTCAGGTGCATTTTTTCTTAGGCTTTGTATAAAAAAAGTACAAAAAAGAAAAAAACTGTATAAGGTTGGTCGAATGAATGACCGTCCTAGTCACCAGTTCCGAGTCTATTCAATTTTTGAGTATGAGGCCTTAGGTTGGACAGAAGGGGGAGTATAAGGGACTCAAAATGGAGAAAATTAGCCAACTAAAGTAAAATCTGTGGAAAATTATCAATAAAATACTTTTTTCGCAAAATCTTTAAAGGACCCTTTTATTTCTCAAAAAAACCTGGGTAACAGTTATTCGTCGCCACGCTGTACATATATTGGCACTTTTGCGCATTTCAATAGCTTTTCATGCTTGTAAAGGACTAAAACCTACTTCAGAAGCATCTATGAATATTCACAAAGATATTTTTCAGTTGACGAAGTTCTAAAAGAACTAAATGTGGAAAATGTGAAAAATCTTCGTTTTATTGATTTATAAGTCAAAAGAAAAATTGAAGCGTTTAAAATTATTAACATGTTTTATAAATAAATGTTAAATAAATAAATCTTGACGTTTCCAAGCCATTTCCCTGCAAACCATGTTTTCAGAGTATTCTGCATTGTAAAGAAATTTTAAAGAATTCGTTAAGATTTAATTCGATTTTTTGCCGAATTTTCTAAAATGAAAAAAATTACGCACACTTCCATTCTTTTACGAAATTTCGGAAGAAAATCTGAAAATAATGGTGCTATGTGAAAAATATCTTTCAGAATTTGTCCAGGTATTTTTCTTTATTTTTCGTACAGAAATTTCTTTACGAGTTCGTGTCAACCACTTCATATAATTTTCTTTGAAAATTCGTAAAAAAATCGTTACAGAAATGAGATACTCCTAACGATTTCCTTAAGATTTCGGGAACTTTGGTTTGCAGGATTAATTTTTAAATTTACTCACAAACTCACACACACATTTTCATTTTCTATCTCTGCAACAACAATTTAAATTTTTTATTTTCGATTTTATATGATTTTAAAAGGCTGACAAACTTAAAAAAAAATCATGGCCGCCAAATTGAAAGAACGGTTCTACCTTGCTATGTTTTTATCATGGTGCAACTGAAAGTAAAAAAATATCTGATGTTGAGATAAATTTCGCAATTTGGGCTATCAGTCTTGAAAGTTAATTTTATGTACTCCTAATTACTAGAAATAATACTCAAATTCTTAAGTTAATTTACGTTTCATTTGGTATCGATTACCGTGCAATTAGCCATATGTTTTTTTTTTCGTTCTGTGTTGGATAACCTTTGTTTTAGGTCATATTTTAAATTTTGCAAAAAATTTGACCTCAAAAAGTGCTAAGTAGCAAAACTATTAGTAACAAAGAAAAAAGGCTTATAAAACAAAATTTGTCGGTTTTTTAGTGTGAATATAACCGAATTTGTATTTTTTTAAATAATAGATATTTTCTCGGGCTATTATCTCCAAAAATACTTATTTTTAATAAATCAAAAACAATTTCAAGTTAACTTATGGTGGCCTTTTAAAATGACAATAGGCATATCTGTGAATAACCTTACTACTTCTTCCTCTTATTTGACACTACAACCTTTTGCCGGTTTAATGTCAAGAAGCAATATCAGCATTTTTGTTTTTCTTAGCAAGCAATAAGATTGATATTTTCGACAAACAAACAAATTTGTCGTCGATAAAGTTGAAAAACAACTCCACTGGAGACGAATACAGTGGCCTCGTTCAATTCTATATCGTCGTCAGCCCATTTATAGTTTAGAGACTTCATGCAACTTAACTAAATTCCCTTGGGATATCGTCCTTTTAAGGGAACACGACCTTTTCGAACGCCAATAATGGCTTCAATGTAATTTTTTCTACAGCATTATCATTTTCATAACTAACTAAAAGTCTAAGGAGGACAATCCTAAAGTATTAGAAATTGGAGTGTCCCACGTTTTTATATTGGCGATCTTTGCTGCGTGGTCAATCGCACGAAATCAGCTGTAAAGTAAACCTTTCTCTGCTATTGGGTTCTGCACCCATAACACGAGATTTACTTGTAGCGCCCATACGAGTATCAATATTTAGCGCACGCTTAGCTGCGACTTTTTAAATGGCATGCGCTTGATTTTTAAAAGGACAAAGAGCTTATCTGGGTTAAAATTGTTCAAATACCTAGCGTTTCAGATTTTATTAAGTTTTTTCTTTCTGTAAAGTAGCGGAAATGCGAGTTACGCCCTTTCCGTACTATACTAACGAAATACGATTTTTATAAATAACTCGACTCCAGCGCTATCTCTTTTTTTATTTGTATGTAGAGCATAGAAATAAATACAAATATAAAGGAACTTAAGATTTTCGATTTGATTCTACTTTCAGATGGAAAATGTGTATCACCCGAAAACTTCATCTCTTAATATAACGGAAAAAGTACAACAAATTTCCGCAAATTTTATTCGCTGTTCAGTAGTATCTGAGTCCGGGCGTGTAGCATCTTGGATGGACGATCATTTGGGATACTTGGGAGCTAAATTTGAACATTCTGCTATAATGTTTAATGAATTCGCTGTAGATCCCATAGCATCAATTCATGTCTGCTCCTTATATACTGCAGTAAGAACGGAAAACAACCATGTTTATTGGTGGGGTGTTTTACCTTTTGATCAACGCCGTTATCTTTGGGACAAATTCCGTACAAAGGCTAAAAAGCCATTTAAATCCGTAACCTCTGATATCAGTGTGGGAACACAAGTGGTAATGAAAAAATGTCCCATTTATCAAGCAGGTTCGATTGGATTTACATGTTCCAATGGTATACCAAAGATAGGTCAGTTGCAGAATTCAGTTTGGGATCTAAGTGATGTTTGCCGATTTAAAATAATCAATAATTTAACACAAACTTGTACAGAAAAATCACAATTAAGCGCGTGTTTAGTAAGCACTGAAAAAGAATGTATAAAAACTTCTTTATCATCTAATGCTGCTAATACGCAGCCATCGAGCAGTAAAACAATAAGTTCTACAAAGGAAACCACGGATCGCATTGATATGCCACCACCTCCTTCGCCAGCCTCTAGTACATGTAGTGACACCGGAAGCGTGACTTCACATAAACGCGTAAAGAGAATGACAGCCAAAGATGATATTGAAAATAAAAAAGATGAAGAACTTTGGCAACTAAGAGATGTTGTTTTTGTAGAAGACAAAGTGGGGCCTGTTGGAAAAGTCTTAAAAGTCGATGGAGATTTTGTAGCGGTTAGATTTCCAGTTTCTACAAATACTACCGCCGGTTCTGTTTGCGGCAGCGGCGGTGAAGGTAAAGACGATGATTGGCAACAGTGTCGTCTTTTGCGTCGTGAAGATGTTCAAATATACAAAACAAACATGACATCTCGCGGCCCGGATTGGTTGCAAAAGCTTCCGAGAAAAGTTAATATTAGTAATTGTCATGATCCAAATGGGTACCAATTATTAGCAATGGCAGTTGACGTTCGGGGCATTCATGTAATTAAAAAATCCGCTTGTAAACTTTTCTACAGTTTGTATAATCTATATAATAGTAAACAGGAGCAAAGTTGTCAATTCCCTACAGATAGCGTTTCGTTTTTAGGGGCCAGCCCTAATAACATAAGCATTATATGCAGTAATGATAGCAACGACAGCAACAGCAATATTATAGTTTGCGATGGGAATCGCACACTTTACCCAATCGCTAAAGATTGTTTAGGATCAATAAAGGACCCCCAATGGCTTGATTTACCACCTGTTAAAAATGTCTCAATGGGTATGATACCATTATCGGCTGCGGGAAATGTTAAGTCTAAACTATGTTTGGCTGCATTGCTTTTTCAATCTCAAAAGCTTATGCCTCATATTTTGAGGTGCGACGTTAAAAACGCATTCGCTCTACTTAGCCATTTGGAAAAAGAAGAACGAAATGAAATTGTTGCCATCGCTGAAGAGCGTTGTGATGGCGGACGCAATGTTTTCCACGCGTGCGTAGTCATGTGTGCACCCACATCAAACAAAGAACCTGAGGAAAAAAAATCTTTTTCTGCCCTTGGAAGATCAACACCTTTAGCTAATACTATTTTCTCCAATTGCACAAATCTTTCTACACACTTGGATGTAAACAGCAGTGCACCTACAGCTAGTGCTGGTGCATCAAGCTCAAATGTTGCGCGCGAAAGTCGATCTGTTAGTTTGCGTGAAATGATGAATCGTCTGATTAATACAGACCCTGAACCAAATGGTACAGGGCATAGTGTCGGATCTGTTGATGAGCAAATGTATATTCCGCAATGGCCAGTGGAGGGAAATAGTTCAAATCCTGTTGCAAATGATGTTACCAGTGGTGAAGCTGAAGATGAACTTTCAAAAAGTTTTTCAGCTCCTTCGCACATCAACGCATCCACAAGTGTATCATCACCAAATTATGTTTTTGAACCAATGCAGCGCCGAGAGCATGCACTGTTGATTTTACAACAAATGTGTTTATCTGCAACCTTTCGTCCTTATTTATATCAAATGCTGAGTTCCAAGGATTCCCAGGGGCGAACACCATTTATGATATCAGTATACACACGTGCCTATGAAGCTGGTATAATACTCCTCAATACAATTTTAAACTTATCAGAAAAAGACTCTTTGCTTAAAAATTCAATGATATTCCCATCAGGCTCACCTCCTGATCAGTCTCCTTTGTATGTTATGTGCTACAATGATACATGCTCTTTTACATGGACCGGAGCTGATCATATTAATCAGAACATATATGAGTGTAAAACTTGTGGCCTAACAGGGTCGTTGTGTTGTTGTACAGAATGTGCACGTGTTTGTCACAAAGGTCATGATTGCAAATTAAAGCGAACCTCACCTACTGCTTATTGTGACTGCTGGGAGAAGTGCAAATGTAAAGCCCTTATTGCTGGAAACCAAAATAAACGTTTTGCTCTGTTATGCAAATTGGCATCGTGTACTGATCTTGTAACAAGGTTCAATTCAAAGGGAGAATCCATTTTGTTATTTCTAATACAAACAGTTGGTCGTCAGACAGTAGAACAAAGGCAATATCGGGCAAATTCACGAGTAAGAAACGTGGGAAGCAGTGGAACTAATAGCAATTCTCGCAAATCTTCTTCCATTGATATTGAAGCGGATATGCCAGAACATGATCTTGAGCCACCAAAGTTTGCGCGAAAAGCCCTTGAACGATTATTAATTGACTGGCCTGCGGTCCGGGCTATGATTATGACTGGTGCTGAAAAATTTGAAAGTTCATCCCATCCACACCCGAATGCCACAATAGATGCTTCAAATACTGAAGGTTATAATATGTATCTTCAAAGTCAACAAGGCTCTACACTTTTGGACAAATTTACACACAATTTATTTGTGAAATGTGGAGGAGACCATCTGGAAACTCTCTTAATGACACTAGTTCGCGAAATGCATGATGGTATTACTCCAGGTCGCAGAGAAGATGCAGAATTAGTAACCCGAAGATTTGTGCGATCCGTGGTACGTGTTTTTGTAATTTTTACCTTAGAGAAGATGCCTAATCCTGAGCGTAGAAAATCAAACTTGAGTTCGCACAAACATATTCAAAGTTGCGTAAAAGTTTTCCAGTCTCTGTATAAAATTTCCATTGAAGAACTGTGTGAGGTGTCGGAGTCTCTAATTTCTCCTGTCCGTCTTGGTATTGTTCGCCCAACCGCACCGTTTACGATGTCCTCTACAAGTCTTGACGTAAGCGTTTTTCAAATAGCATCCCTCTTTTAGACGGGAATTTAAATTTTACGTTTTTTTTAGAGTTCTGATGATTTATTTAGCGTAGAACCACTTGCTCCATCGACAACAACGGAAACGTTAACTGACCCAGTATCAAACCATGATGGTAACCTAAATCCTACCTCTGGATATAACATCCAATCGAACTTTTCAATTGATAATATTGAGGGTAAGTCGTAAAATAAATCACAAGCTTTCATCTTTACTTGTAATGTCAGGCTTATATTAGGTATTCAAATGTCAAAAAATATATATAAAAATGTCATGTGTGTAAAAACCCAGAGCGAGTGTTTTAGAACTTCGAAATATTTATAAACATCAAGTGATTGAAATTAGTAAGAATATTTGATTTGGTGACAATGTAGCTGGCCTGGTAGCTGCTTGATTCCACTTAGATCTTCCAAAACAGAGTGAAGAAAAAATTTGTGGATTTTTACATTGGCCCGCCGGACAGTAACTGTTAGTAAGGGGACAGTGTACTTTCGTTAATGGCGTTTTTGTTTCTACAAAAAAGTTGCCTTTTCATTGCCCGGTTCCTATTGTTTGTGCTAAGAGAGCAATGAGAAGGTAACATTTTTGGGTAGAAACGAAAACACCATTAACGAAACTTCACTGTCCGGCGAGATACATTCCGCGTTCACTTTCACTGAAAAATCGTCAATTTACCCAAAAGAAATCATCATTTCAGCAAAAAAAGCGACAAATTCTTATTTATTATACTTTTTTATAACACAACTAGCAGACCCGGCGAACTTCGTCCCGCCCAAAATTATTATTTTTTATTGAAACATAAACGCACTAAAAACCCACCCCTGCTCCGTTTCCCTCCTTCCGTGGAACAACCGCAAGGTATTACTTCGCGGAGGGGGAGCGGCCTATTGCCTTTCTATGAAGATCTGCGGAGTTGTTCCGCTTGGCGCAATTTTCTTAGGATAGTGCTTGCCATATGACAAACAACGGACCAATTTTCTCTTGACTCAAGCATGATATCGACAAGGTTGTCAACCTTAAGTGGCCTCCCCACCTTTATGCTCAAGTCGTCCCTTTGGGTTGCGAACTGCGGACAGACGAAAAAACAATGTTCAGCGTCTTCGATTACCTGCCCTGTACAGAAAGTGCAGTACGGAACGTCTTCGTGCGTAAATCTGTGCAACTATGCTTTAAAGTAGGGATGCCCAAATCAGCACATATGTGTCGCGGGCGACTGCGCGTGCAAAGCTTTGCACAGCGGTGCTGGGCAAGCGCGGAAGCAAAAAATTATCGGAAGGGGAAAACGAAGTCAACAGAATAGTGAGATTGTATGTGATTTTTTATTAACAATTTTCATTATTTATCGAAGTATTGATTTTTATGAAAAAAGCGCCGCAGGCGAAAATTTTTAATAAATAATCGCGCGATTTTTTATTAAAAATTTTCATTATTTATCGAAGTATTGATTTGTATGGAAAAAGCGCCGCAGGCGAAAATTTTTAATATTTATCATTATTTATCAAATTATCGATGTACGTTTTCTACATTTGTGTACTTTGAACTATAATAACACCAGTAAATATTATTTCCCCCCCGAAAAAAAATTTTACCGTTATGATCAGGAGTAAGACCCCTATCGATCATATTACTATTTTTAATAAGAGCAATGTACGTATTGTACACTTATACCCCTAATTATACGCACTTATTTGTGGTGTATTTTTTTTAACGTATGGTAGCATACATTTTATGTTACTGTCAGCCATTGCTATTTCTGCTTGTTTGTGAAATGTGCAAACATTTGTGAAGACATTTATAAACGCGTTTTACTTAATTAATTAATTAATAATTGTATATTAAGGTATTACAAACGCATGCGAACCTTTTAAGGATAATATATTTGTGTAAATAAAAGTGATAGGTGTGGAGTTATAATAAAATTTGGTGATAGCAGGCGGGATACTTTAACAACAAATAACTTAAGTACTATTAGCAACAACATTGTGAAAGTGGTAAATATAGTTAAAGGAGACCTCCATTAGTATCCCCAACGAGTTTCATAAAAAAATTCACTATACTTTGCACGGAATAGCAATTGGTTCCGTAATGGAAATCTCAGCCTTCATCTCTAAAGCAAATATTAAATATCATTTATTATATACTTTAGATTTAAATAATCATTTTTAGTGGTGGGCGAGATGTTTAAATGATCGAGATAGTACATTCAATTCGCGCAGATTTTTGAGAACTTTTTTCGTTGTTGCACTTTTTTCCATACTGAAATTTATGTACATCATTTATCATTGTCTAACAAAAACTATAAAATAAAGCTTAATTTAAAATATTGGAATAAAAAAGAACAACGCTACACGCGCATTCATCCATATAACATAAAATGCGAGCGTTCGTTATATGGAAGAAAGTGCGCAACACCGCAAACAGAAAAATTCAAAAAATCAATGGTATTTTCTAGACACTTCAAGCTTGCACCTTATTATACTAGAATGAATGGGCCACGAAATTGTTAACCCAAAACATGTCTACAAATTCTGAACAAAAACTGTGAAAATTTGATGAAACTTTGTTGATTTTTTTCATTCTTTCAAGTTTCGATTTATTTGCAAGGTTTTTGTTTGATAATGAGATACAATTTTATAAAAAAAATAACTAAAATTATTTAAAAAAATAAAATAAATACCGGGTGACCGTGTAATTTTGTCAAAGATGAAGACAATGATGATAAAACATTAATACGCTATATAGGTCAGTTCATATTAATGAACATAAAATGAGATTACTATCGATAAAATGGAAATCCTCCAGGGAAATTTATAATTTCAACGCATGTAATTTACATACATTTTTTTACTTTCAACCCCCGAATTGCTCAACTACTTTTATTTCTGCAGGATCGCCATTAGCTAAATTGCATTTCCAAAGATTTTTTCAAAATAAATAGCGATGAGGGATATTTACCCGCCGGTGATAAGAAATCGCAATCACCATAACGCACATCACTAATATTACTGTTCACAATCACGTTTACACTCAAAATTACAATTCATAATTTCGTTTTGTAGCAAATATGAAATATAGGTATATCCATTTACTTAAATGTAAACGGATTAAGAATCAAAGTGCTAGAAGGATTTGAGCGTTTGGTACAAAAAGTATTGTTGTTGAAATTGTACTTAAAATCGGCAAATTGTACTTTTGTACATTTTAAAATTAATTGTACTGAAAAAAGTACAATTGTACTTAAAATATCAACACTGTTTCACTGGCGCTGTACTTGCTGCAGCGATGCCAGATTTATGCGTACCCAATTTTTTACCGATAATAACTCATGCGAAGGATTTGGGTATTGGGCATTTTACAAGCCTATTAGGAAGTATACATATCTGTGTTCGTATGGAATAGTAGCTTATTTCGGAAGACTGGCTTTAGTATAGTGAACCATTCGCAGCATACGATTGCGAAAGACTCACTGGCGCCGAGTCGTTGAAGAATTCTTGGAAAATAAACGTAAAAGATGGTAATGTTAATGGCGACGCTAGCAAGTCAATATTCGTATCAAGTTTCATAAAAAAATTCCTTGTGGTTTAAAGAATACAGGAAATGGTACATTTTACTAAAGCCAGCCTCCCGACATAAGCTACTACTTTATACGAACACAAATATATTCGTCAACAAATAATGTTGATTATTTTAATTAAGTCCTTAGATAAGTTCGTGAATCTTATCAGTGTTCTATGTAAGAACCAAAAATCAATACCCTCGCCAATTAAAACTTTTGCTTTAAAAGAAAAATATACATAGCGCATTTACTCAATACTTGGTCTGGCATCACTGTTTGAGCATTGATGTGCTCAGCTCACTGTTGCCAAGGTCGTGCATTTTGCACTAAATTTAGTGAAACCTAAAAGCCAAAATAATTGGAATTCAATGCTTGGTGCGGTATTTAGTGATGCTTTTTTAATTTAAGCACGCCGAATGCATAGGTACATATGTATGTATGTATACACTATACACTAATATTCTACATTAAGATGGAATTCATTTACTGAATAAAATGTGAGGAATAGGTAAATTAAATATGTTTTGCGTTGTTATAAATGTATTGAAATTAATTTATTTATAAAAACGTGAGGAAATGGATATGTATATATACTTTTTACTGAATCAAAAAAATTATTAAACATGATAATAAAAACTTGGCGCTTTTGTTTTGGAAAAATTGGCTTTTTCTGGTGGCCTGATGCCACACTGGCTCAGTTGTCGCAAAAGTACACATACATACACGCATTTTTACTTGAAAATAAGTATGTAGTGGTTAATATGTATACGATGCCATCTCCGTACAGCTCACTTCACCTCGCCTAGCACGCTCGCGTGCGCGCAGTTTGCCCGCGACGTCGACTGCGTGCACCTCTGCTGTGCATCCCTACTTTAAAGCATCCGTGTCCGGTTATTATTTGAGTGAGGTAGAAGTCAACCTCTCCATGTCTTCTGTCAAGCCATTTCCTTATACTCAGAATAAGTCTATATGTCCAGCGTCCGTTAGTTGAGTGGTCCCAGCGGTCTTGCCACTGCTGCAAACAATTTCGTCTCACCCTTTCTGTCTCCTGCTTTTCAGATATTGCACCTATTTCCTTTGCCACTATGTCAATAGGACAGAGACCTGCTACTACTAACGCTGCTTCCTCTGACGTTGTTCGGAAAGCGCAACATACTATTAAGGCACAAAGTCGGTACAGTGATCTAGCTTCCCGAGCGTAAGATTCCGTCTTCAGTGCTGTTGACCAAACTGGTGCTCCATACAGCAGAATGCTTCTAACCACACTTACATATAAAAGTCTGCGTTCTTGCTTAAGCCCCCTGACGTTTAGCATTAGTCTTGGCAGCCTTGCTGCTACTTTTTCCGCCTTTTCGACTGCAGATTCGATATGAGCTTTAAATGTGAGCGTAGTATCGAAAACGATGCCCAAGTATTTTAGACTCCCCGTCGAGGTTATTTCGGTGCCGCAGACCCTAATTTTGGCCACTTCTCGTAGCATTCTAAAGCTGCCTCCGTCTTCTGGTGTGCCAGCTCCAGACCTGCTTGCGTCAGTCAATCGTTTACCCGGAGGATTGCAGAGTTTGCAGCCGTGGTTAAATCTCGCAAATGTTTAGCTTCTACTACCACTGCTATATCGTCAGCGAACCCAATTATTTTTGCACCCTTTAGCAGTTTCAAACGCAGAACGCCGTCGTTCATTGCATTCCAGAGCGTTGGCCTGAGGACGGATCCTTGTGGAACGCCACCGGAGATATTATATTTTTTGACTCCGTCGTCTGTTCCATAAATCAAAACCCGGTTTAAGAGATATTTGATTATAATCCTCCGAAGATATGTCGGGACTTTAAACTTCTGGAGGGCGTGGAGTCTTTTCTGCCAGCTTGCAGTATTAAAAGCGTTCTTCACGTCTAGAGTGACCAGCAAGCAGTACTTCTTCGATCCACCTTTCCATCGCTTCCCGCTGATCGCCTCTTCCGCCAGCTGTTTAACTAACATGGCCGCTCCTACAGTTTATTTATTTATTTATTTATTCATCTTATGCTTCAATATTCATAGTACTATGATATTGATCTACCCTTTCTGAAACCGAACTGCATATTTGATAGTCCTCCACCTGCCTCGATAGCTGCTACTAGTCTGTTATTTATTATACGCTCTAGCAATTTTCCCGTCGTGTCCAGCATACATATAGGGCGATATGCTGAAGGACTTCCCTGTGGTTTTCCAGCCTTGGGTAGGAGGACTAAGCGCTGCTGCTTCCATATATCAGGGAACACGCCTTCCGCGAAGCACTCATTAAACGTGCGAACAAATACTTCTGGACTCGCCTTTTAGATAATTTTAAGCACTCTTTAGGAACGGAATCGGGGCCTGGAGATTTTCGGTCCATAAAGCAATTTGCGGCGTCGATAACTTCCTCTACTGTAATTTCAGAAAAATCACACTTGTTGGTAGGGAAGTTTTCTCTCGTAAAAGTTGGCTTCGAGGGGAATAGCTCGTTAACGATTTGCTCTACTTTTTCCGGGCATGTTATCTGTGGCCGAATTGAAGTTTCCAGTTTCTTTGTAACCACCTTGTACGCCAATCCCCACGGGTCTTGGTCCACGCTACTGCATAGGTTCTGGAAGCACTTTTGCTTGCTGTTCTTTATGGCTTGTTTGAGCTCCTTCCGTTTACGCTTATACAAGGAGTGTATGTCCTCATACGGCTCCCGCACTCTAGCTCGTTGGTAGCTTCTCCTCGCCGAGTTGCATTGCGTCCGTAGGTCTGCTATGCGATCGTTCCACCAATAGACTGGGGCGTGTCTGCTGCTGGAGGATTTGCTTATCATCGAAGCATCATCGCATTTTTTAATAGCGGCTATTAGGTGGTTTGCCATATTCGTAGCTCCCTCTGGTAGAAGGATTTCTGATGCCATTAGGATTAGTGTTTCTTCATCCAGCGAACTCTGCTTCCACCCGACTGATTTCACTCTTGAAGTGCTTCGCCTTTGTATCTCGCCCTCTATCGTAAAGATGATCGCCTGGTGGTCACTGTGGGTGTACGCGTCGCTAACTTCCCAGGGGACGAGTGAAAAAGGCCACTGCTCACCAAAGTCAAGTCGATGATTGACCCCGTGCCGTCCTTACAGAAGGTAAACTTGTGTCCGTTGTTTAGAAAAGCTACGTCTTCAATATTAATCGTATTTGGGTCCGTGGGCTTTGTCAGTTGGAGGAGGAGGTCCCCATTGGCTGTCTTGTGTACCTTTGTTACGTTCTCTAAGACATGTTTCAGTTGTGGCTCGTTCTTCACTGTTTTTAGTATTTCTGCGTAAGAGTTTACTTTGCAACTTATTATTAGCGCATCAGGTCTGGTAATCTTTGCTCGCGGTTTCCTTTTTCGTTCCACCTTTTTCCATTGCGTGGCCTCCTCAGTCGTTGCCTCTTCGCGTTGAGGGGTTTCCGCGCCTTTTTGGTTGGTGGTTGGCTCATTTTGTTTGTTCTTACTTGGCTTTGTTAGTCTTTTGCTGCTTCTTCTGGCCTGGTATGGGATTTTGACGGCGTGGTTTGGGAGTACGCGTCTGCTGTGCCCTTCGAGTATGTGGGTCGGGCTCTATCATATAAGATCGGTAGTTCCGATATTAGATCTCTCATGGGCTGGTGGATGGACCTCGTTTTGAAATCCTCCATCATATTCACGAGCTCTCGAATCTTTGCCCCCAACGTAGACTATGCAGGAGTATGGGTTGTTTCTGTCTCGCTATTAGCACGAGGCGATGCTAACCAAACCCGTGGCGGAGAACCCATTAGCCGCGGACGCTTCGTAAACGGGTTGAGTAGAGGTGCGTCTTTAAACGCTGTCTGCTCTCGTAGCTTAGACACCGTAACTTCTTTATTGCTTCGCCCCGAAGGGGGCGACCTCAGGACACTTGCGGTTATTTCGTTCTATTTATTTAGGCTTACTTTATTTGCCCTTATTTCACTTATTTTATTTTGTTTTATTTTAGTTTTACTTATTTAAATATTTATTTTTTAATTAAATACTTTATTTATTTTATTTTATTTTTTATATTTAATTTAATTTTATTTTTATTATTTAGTTTAATTTAATTTTACTGTTTTAATTTTAATGTTTAATTTAATTTAATTTTTATTATTTAGTTTAATTTAATTTTACTGTTTTATTTTTATTTTGTTGCTCCTGGTCACACTGGTCAGCTGTCGGCTGGTCGAATTTGAACTGTTCCCACTTTCGGGCGACAAAATCAGCTGTATTTGACACTCCGAACAAAATAACACTAGATTTTGCTATCTCGTTCGCGTTCACTTCCAGCGAAAATTCACGCAAATTAAAATAAGTTTTTATATTTCGATTGATAATATTGCTTGAAATCCAAGCAGTGGTCACCCGCGTGCACTTGCTTCACCGCGGGAAGGATTCACCAATCTCTTCTTGGTAAGATTTTTAGTACTCACCAGCCAGTCTAGTTTATTTAATATGGACAAAGTGTTGGCAGTCAACGGGACACACGCGAAATTTAGCACGTTGCACATACGCACAAACAAAAAATGGCTACAAAAATACAGAATTGCGTTTAAAATTCCTTACTATCCGTAAAAATTATTATTATATACGGTATGTAAAATTCGATTTGTATGGGTGATGCCACGCTCCTTTAATATATCGAAAGTCTGCAGTAGGTGTCCAAAATTAAAAAAAAAAAAAACGGTACATACGTTCGCGAGATCACCTTTTACAAAAAGAAGGAGCTTCTCTTTATATAATTAGTGTAGCTAACACAGGGCAACATCATTTTTGATGCGGCAAATGTTAAAGCTGATTAAGAATCCGTAAATATAAAGTTGCATCAGCTCCAGATTTTGGGAAAAATGTGGTGAAAGTGGAAAAAATCTAGTCTTTTGCAATATTTTTGAAGCTTTAGCAAGGAAACAAAAGGTGATAGAGCCTTCCACTTAGGCTTAAATTAAAGCTAGAACTAAAGACTACTATACCTGAAGGTACTATTCCTGCACCTTGCCCTGATGGTCACCTATATTCATTTACTTTTTATCGTCCAACAATAAAAAAAAATACTGGAAAATTATGCAACTGAAAAAAATGGTGTAAAAATCTGTGTTAGCTGTTCAATAAATGACTGAAGTCAGAAGTCCAACCCTTAATTTAAGTTAATTTAAGTGGAAGGTCCTATCACATTTTGCTTAATTGCGGTAGGTACTCAAACTTCCCAAAATCAAATATTCCTGTTCAACAAATGACTATAAGTGACCATCAAGCAAAGATGCAGCAATTTGCCGGGATAGAATTCGCGATTTTTAGCTTTAATCTAAGTCTAAGTGGAATGTTCTACCACCATTTGTTTCTTTGCTAGAGTTTCTCAACTATTGAAAAAAAACGCGATTTGCTGCTTAAAATCTTATGCTTACGGATTCGTAATCAGCACACAAATTACACACTTGCAAGTTTTAAAAAACGGAGCTCGTAAAGCCATGAAAGAACTATCTCGCTCTGAAGAGTTATATTTTTTAAGAGCACTAAATAAAGTCCTCACATGTTCGGCTCACTCATGAATTTGCATGTGATGTATTTGTCAAATAGTTTTTTTTTTGTGTTGATGGGATCATTTTTATTTTTATCGCTCCAAGTTTTAAAGTGATGCGAAAAATATTTGTCATGCGCATTTTTAAACACAAAACTTGAAACATCAAAACTGCAAAGCTTTTTACGCCAAGCTTCAAATTCAGAAACTGACAAACAAGAAAAGACCAAATCTTGATAAATCGATGAGAAACAAGCAAGCAAACAAGAAGCTCAAGAAGTGTTCCACCGTCTCATCCTCTTCAAAGCAGGATTGTCAAATGGCGTTGTCATTTGCGCCTATCACAGTCAGCAGTCCCGTCTTCTCAGTGAGAGGAAAAAACTAGATAGACCTTGTGAGATTGAAGGCAAAAAGGCCGTTTTTAGGCCCTGTATTTTTATGCGCTTAATTATGTCCATGTCGTTAAAAAGCTCATACAGTTCGTCATTCCATCTTCTCCGATACCCGTCGTCCACGAAAACAGGGCCGCAGATCTTGCGCATAATAGTTCTCTCGAAAGCCCCCAAAGCCTTTTCATCTTTGTTCGACATCGTCCAAGTTTCTGCGCCATATAAAAGGACGGGCATGATGAGATATTGTAGAGAGTGATTTTCGTTCGTCGAGCCCAAAGTAGCACCTGTTGGCAAGAGTTATTCTTCGCTTAATCTTCAGGCTGACGTTGTTTGTGGTGTTTATGCGGGATCCAAGGTAGACAGAGTCCTTCACTACTTCAAAGCTATATCTGCCAACAGTGACATGTGTCCCGAAACGCGTGGACTCTTTATATGTCGCCAGGAGGTCCTTTGTAAAAAAATTGTAGCCGAAACACTTTTTGCCAAGTTCTAACGTATTATTTTTGTTGTTACTGAACTTTTGTTATTTTTTTATAAAAATATAGTTCTTTCTTTAACAAAACCCGTGTAAATCCAAGTTTCCAAATTTGTGCCATATTAAAAAAAAATTCAACAAACTTTCGTACAAATTTCGAACTTCTTAAAAATTCTAAAAATCAATCGAAATTTTTTGCCATTTGAAACTTGTAATTTATTCTGCTAGAATTCAATGGGATACAATACTGCATACTCAGAAATTAATTAAAAACTTCGAAATTTTAACGAAAATTTGCTGATTTTTTTTATTAAATTGCATAAATTATTTTTATCAGTATTTTTCTTTTAATAAAAATATGTTGAAATAAAAGTGAAACTAAAACTCGATGCCTCCCAGGCATTGCGGAGCGAAGTATCCACCCAGTTTCTGATGGTGGATTCGATGGTCGAAGTGGGGAGTGCTATAAATGGTTGCGGATCGAGGAATGCCTGGTCTAAGCCAACTGTGGCCAAAGGGTCAGATGTCTAATTTCCAGGCACTCCCGAGTTGCCCGGCACCCAGAGTAAAGCAAGCTCGATATCTTTACCAGTTTGGCAGTACTTAGATAGAGGGCTGGCCAATGCCTTAAGTGCAGCTTGGATGTACCTGTAAACACGTAAACTCCTTCCCCTCCACCTATTGTCCACCACGTAGTCTATGGATTTGGGGATTGCAAAAACCTCAGCCTGGACGACCGAAGCACATTCCCCAAGAGAAAACGTGAAGCTTTAACTTCGAAAAATACTCCAGATCCTGACCCTGAGTCAGTTTTGGAGCCATCAGTGAAGATTCGACAATGGTGGGATTAAACCAGCATTCCTTCTCAGGGAACTCTCTCTCTCTCTCTAGAACCTCTTCAACAAAGGTAATGGTGGCGTACTATCCTGTAGCTTTGAAAATACATAAGTGCTCAAATATCTGCCGCCGGCAATTTCTGCATAGCCTCACTCAGTGATATACGGGCATCCGTTTCTTTTTAGTCTGCAAGTGGCCTTTAATGCTTCCCCACGTATGATGGCACAAAGTGGCGGTAAGTTCACCAGAGCACTATACACCACTGAAAGAATTAACGCTAAATAAAGAGCCTATCAAGCAACCATTTTGGTTCTTTACTTTCTCGTGGACTATCATATTTTTTTCACGCCAACGTAGACCCCTGTCGAATCTCCCGTGGACCCCTGGGGGTCCACCTGGACCACTTTGGGAATCACTGGTTTAGAGTAAGAAGCTTGTGTTACTCAGGAATTATGTAAGTGTGCTTATCATAGACGAAACGCAGCTACGAGTCACTCCTTATAAAAAAAAACTTGAAGTTGCGAAATTTTTAAAATTCGACATATGCAGGTTACGAAATGAACGTGTTGCCTGCTAGATATACATAAATGTGAAACTTACGGAGTCTATTCTTCATGCGACTGCACAGCTAGTTTTGTTATTTTTGTGTTTAGTTCATGTGCAAGTGGTTTTTGTACAACTAGAATTGGCCTAATTTTACTATTTTATTATCTTAAAAATTTTCGAAAATTCTCATAACCACGGTGTTCAAAACATCAATCTTTCATATAATTTTCCGCCGAATTCAAATATGATGATCGCACATTGTGAAAATGCAAGGATTTTCGAGATATTTTAAAATTTTGCTCGTTTTGGTATTATCATGTTAAGTACATGTGCAATTGGTTTTTATGTGGGGAAAATGTACAAAATTTTATAATCTTACATTGTTAACTTTAATATGTATAAAATAGAGATTATATCTTATCTTAAGTTTCTATGAAGTTATGGGCATTTCAATTATTTTTGTTCGTAATGTATTTCAATCCCTTTGTTAAATCTTGGAATTAAAAACTGAGCAAAAAGGACTAGAAGTTGTATGAAAAGGTAAGGTATAATCTGTAGAATACATGTAACACGCGCTTTCAGGGCTGGTAGAATAATAATTTATTAATCTCTATTTAGTGATGACATAAAGACAGGGTTGCCATATTTCATATACTTGTCTAAGGTTGCCAAATTACTTCTATCTAGGGCTGCAGTTCTACTACATTATCTGAGGTTGCCAAATAACTTAAATAATGATCGACCTCGGTCATGTAAACTTTGCTTTAAGCATTTACCGAGCTAGAGCTAACATGATAATCTAATAATTTTATATGTTTACATTTATAATAAAGTGTTGCCTACGTCTTCCTTGCTTTTCCACAATCTGATATGACAGGCCTCAACCACACCGGTACGGTACTTATGTTATCTGGCCGTTTTCTATGTCTTTTATGACATACCGTGCATTTGGTAATACTTTAAAGACTCTATATGGGCCTTTAAATTTTGGCAACAACTTTTTATTTATGCCCACTGAAGTGTCAATATTCTTAATCACAACGAAGTCACCTTCCTTGAATAAACTAACCGCTCTATTTTTCTTTTCGTTGTATGCCTTATTATAGTTTTGAGTTTTTTCAATATTTTTACTTGCTTTCTCTCTTAATATCTCTAAATCCCTCACTGGACTTGAAGCGAATTGGTCTAGATACTCTGTTAGCTTATCTACTGTATGACCGCTCTGACTAACACCAAACAAGGCTTGGCTAGGGGTTATTCCAGTGGACGGGTTAACCGTGTTGTTGATTGCAAACTCTATTTGATGTAGATGCTTCACCCAGTCGGAATGAGTTAGCGGGTCACTGTATTTTTCCAACATTCTAATGAGGCTACGATTAATTCTTTCAACTTGGCCGTTAGCCTGCGGAGAATGCACAGCTACCTTTACATGCAAAATATTTCTTTCTTTCAGAAACTCAGTAAAGTCTTTCGATGTGAATCAACTGCCCCTGTCTGTTATACATCTAATAGGCCGACTATAACTATCAAAATACTTATTTAAGGCAGCAGTCAGTTCTTTGGTGCTTGTGGTTAATACAGCAAACAATTTTACGAACTTTGTGAATGCATCAACAATAACTAATATATGCTTGCGTTTCGACTGTAACGAAGGTAATGAACCCAAATGATCTAATGGATTGTATAAAATGGTTTTGGATGTTTCTCAATATTGTGTAGGTTCCTATTCTGTTTATTTGGGGCAGAATACATTATGCGTCGAATACAATTCTTTTTGAATGTGTCTTTTTTCTTCTTTCATATCTGGAAAGTAGTAGTTACTCCTAATTTTTTGCTAACACTTCTCCACGCCTTGATGGCCAATCTGTTCATGTATTGATCGGATAAGTTCATTTTCTAACTCCTTAGGTACATACATTCTCGTAAGTTCTCCATCCTTTCTAAAGACCACTCCATTCAACATACAAAACTTTTCATCTTCCCCATTTTCGAGTTTATTTCTTATTTCGACTATATGATTATCTCGAGATTGCATTATTTGCAGCTGAAAATCTAAATCTTCACTGTCTATTGCTGCAATCACATCATCACAATCGAATTTATTTCTACTTAATGCATCTGCGTGTGACATTTTTGTTCCCGAACGGTGAGTGACCGTATAATCGTAGTTTTCAAGTTCTAATGCCCATCTAGCTATTCTACTGTTAATTAACTTTTTACTCAATGTCAGTGTCAAGGAGTTACAATCGGGTACTATCTTAAATTTAATGCCCTCAAGGTATACTCTAAAACGTCGGAGTGCATACATAACCGCAAGCGTTTCCAACTCGAAACTGTCATAACGTCCTTCTGCGTCTGAAGTCCTTTTGGAAAAGTACGTAATCGGATGAAATTGCTTATCATCTTGTTTTTGAAGCAGGATTGCCCCAAATCCGTGTTTGCTTGCACCACAATGTAATTCTGTCTCTCTTCTGGGGTTATAAATAGCTAGCACGGGACCGGAAACTAATTTTTCTTTCAAAAATCGAAAGGATTTGATACATTCTTCATTAAATACAAATTTAGCTTGTTTTTTAAAAGATCATATAAACAACGAGATGAAAGGGAAAAGGACTTTACAAACTTGCGGAAGTATGAGCACAAGCCCAAAAATGACTGAAGCTCACGAGTATTCTTCGGAATAGGATAATTGGTAATTGCAACAATGTGATTTTCTAAGGCCTAATTCCTTCTCGGGACACTTTATAGCCTAAGAATTCAATTTGTTGGTAGGCACACTTACATTTAGAAAGTTTTATTTCAAGGCCGTTTTGTAATAGAAGGTTTAACACTTTCTGAAGTAGATCTAGTTGCTCTTCAATTGTTTTTGGGGCAATAACTATATCATCCATTTAAACTACCAATAAATTCTGATTTATTAAATTTTTAAAAATTGTGTTTACAAATCGTTGGATTATTTCTGGACCATTCTTAAGGCCAAATGGCATTCTCAAAAACTCGTATTGCCCGTTTGGCACCACGAAGCTTGTATACTAAACTGAGTCTTCCGCCATTTTGATCTGGTGGAAACCCGACTTCAAATCTAAAAGCGTAAAATATTTTTTATCTCCCAAATATTCTAAGCAGTCTTCTATGAGTGGCAAAGGATAATTATGCCGTACAATCAGCTTATTTAAATTTCTGTAGTCTATACATAATCGCGTTTCCCCGCTTTTCTTTTTCGTTAATACAATTGGCGAAGCGTATGGCGAGTTACTGTGTCTGATAATTTCCTTGTCAAGTAATTCTTCAATTATACGGTTCACCCCATCTTTTTCTTTAAAAGAAAGCCTTCTTGGAGCACAGAAAGTTGGAGCATCGGAAGTCAATGTTATTTTAGCCTCATAACTACTCTTAGTAGGCATGTCTTTACTTCTATCACTATATTTCTTTATCATATCTTCGATATGTTTTGCAAATCCTTCCTTACTACCTAAACCAATGTCAATTTCTTCTTGGTCACTACAAATCTGAATATTACATATTTCACTAAAACCCGACTGCATATCTTCGATTATTTTCGTATTTTCTTTTTGTTTTTATTATTGTTAGAGATTGGTGAACTTAAAATATCTTTACACTTCATTGTGTTCTTATTAACATTGATAGAAATTAAATTATTAAATTCAGTGCGCATATATAAATTTATGTTGAACATTTGCAAAAAACCTCGTCCCAACAATAAAGGGAACGGTAGGTAATTATCAGGTAAAACGAATAAAGATAAAATGTTATGCTTATTTTTATACTTTATCAATGCAAATATTTTTTTCTTAGGGTAAAATTCAGTTGAGCCAATTCCTGTAAAAGGGGCCATCTTTTCTTCCTTCAATTCGCAACATCTTTTTGCTTTCTTATGAAACGATTTTCGAATGAAACTATTCGGACTGCCCGTATCAAATAAACAAAAAAAAATTCAAATTGTGGATCAGCAAGGTAGGTAATCAAGATCAAAAGCAACACTTACCGAATCTTTAAAATTTACGTAGTCAAAGTCTTCTTTATTTTCTATAGCTGCTACAGTTTTCAACGGGCACTTGGCATACTGATGTTCCAAAGTTCCGCATTTAAAGCGCGAGCCCTTCTTACGTTTTTCTTTAGGGCACTCGTTGGCATAATGACCCAGGACTGAACAGTTGAAGCATCGTACATCCTTTCGCTCCACACTGGTTTTGCTCACTTTGTTTGGTTTCACCCTCAATTTTTCGTACCTCGGAAGGAGTTTCTTAAGTTCTGCTACTGAAGTCACATTATAGAAGACCATTGGCGCTGAAGTTTTGTCACACAGACCATCGACAATATATTCAATTAAGTCACGTTCACTTCTATTGAATCCACTCGCTATCTCTTGCATAATTAAAACATAATAATGCAAACTTTCGGAATAAGGTTTCCAAACACGAGATTCTAACATTTCGTACACATCTCGAATGTTTTGCTCTTTGTTAAATTCTTTAATTAACGCAGACTTAAGTTCGTTCCAATTTCGTATTGATAACAAGCGTACGAACAGCTTTGCACTACCCGAAACCATTCGGCGGCCAAAAATCAATTTTCAGTTATCGCATCCATGTGTAATATACTCAAAGTCTGAAATCCACTTGGTCACGTTATAGTTGTCGTCGCCGCTAAATTTTGGAAGGGCAGCTTCTATGTCGTTAAAGTTGAACGTGGCCTTACTTATATTCTGAGCTTCCAGCAATGCAACTTCATTTCGTAACTTAAGAATTCGGAGACGCTGTGAAAGTTGTGCTTCCATTCGGTCTAACTCGCCCGCCATATTGGCGTCGTTTTTTTCGTATGAACGGTCGCCATCACTTATTTCCCCAGCCGAAGTCGCACCGGCCGGTGCACTATTTTGAGAAACTTCGGTCGCCGCAGCGGCACTTTGCACAATTTCGCTGTCGACTTCTACGGACTTGCCAGGGCCCGTTATTCCTCTAGAAATTCCTGCGCCGTTATGTTCCGCTAACTCGGCACCCGTTTTGGTTGCAGGTACACTTACGCCAATAGTCTGCCTCATCAGATTTTCTAACTGCGTCAAGGAGGCCGTTTCAGGAAACTCTGCTCCTATTTCCTTAAGCGCAGCAGCAATTTCTTCTCGCGTTGACATTTTAAATTTATTTTTTAAAACTCCGAATTTCGAGGAAATCGCCCACACCTGAATCTGTAGAATACAAGTAACACGCGCTTTCAGGGTTGCTAGAATAATAATTTTTTAATCTCTATTTAGTGATGATATAAAGACAGGGTTGCCATATTTCATATACTTGTCTAGGGTTGCCAAATTACTTCTATCTAGGGCTGCAGTTCTACTACATTATCTAAGGTTGCCAAATAACTTATATACAGTGTCGGACAAAACTAAAGCACGAGATTTGCGATGTCGTCATTTCGCTACATAAAATTTGTAAACCGTTTGTAAATTAAATATTTCCATTTTATTTTAAAAGAATATACATTTTTGTTTGCGTGTTAAAAAAACCAAACATATTACTTCATTTTACAACTAAATATGACTGAAAGAATGACAATATGCATGAAATAGGTGCGACATAACTAAAGCACATCACAGGTGTTTAAAAATAAAAAGTATTTGTTGTTAATATTTGGTGGCATAGCCATTGTTTTTTATGACGGCTTCACACCTTCGAGGCATAGATTCAACCAATTTATTTTAAACGTCCTCAGAAATGCCCTTTCATGAGAGTTCAACTTGGGAAAAGAGAGAGTCCTTGTTGCAATTTTCGCGCTTGATTTTCCGATCTACAATTTCCCATAGATTTTCTATGGGGTTGAGATCGGGAGATTGCTCGGGCCACTTCAAAACTTCAATTTTATTGGCAGCAAACCACTCTTTCACACATTTAGCCGTGTGTTTCGGATCATTATCGTGTTGATAGATCCACTTTAACGGCATTTCCTCTTCAGCGTGGGGCAACATAATCGTCTGAAGGATGTCTTTATACATAAAACGATCCATTATGCCATTAATTCGATGGATCGGACCTACTCCATGACCTGAAAAACATCCCCAGACCATTACGTTGCCTCCTCCATGTTTCACAGAGCCTTGCGAATAACGTGGATTTAGGCGTTGACCTTTTGGCCTCCGTACCAGCTTCAATCCATCAGAACCTTTGATGTTAAACTTTGACTCATCAGAAAAAAGTACACTTCGCCATTTTGTAATGCTCCAGTTAATATGAGTTCTTGCAAATTCAAGCCGCGCTTGTCGATTTTTATTGGAAATGTATGGTTTCCTTGCACTTCTGCATGTTATCAAGCCACTTTCAACAGTACGTTGCTGAATGGATCTAAGGGAAATATTGAAGCCTAATTCGCTTTGGATTGATCTGGCTGATATAAAAGGATCCTTTTGTATAGTGCGAACTATTGCTTTATCCTCGCGGGACGTGGTTTTACGTGGCCTGCCACCTCCATGTATTGTAATAAGGGAGCCGGAAGAACGAAAACGACTAATAGTTCTTGACACAACGCTGTGATTAATGCTAAATTTTTTTGAAATATTAGTTACTGATTCACCATTATTAAATTCACTTATAATTTTTTCTCTAAATACTGCCGAATATTTATTGCGCGCTATTTCATTAACCTGTTTTAGCAATGTTCACAACTGACTAAGCAATACGGTTTAAAATTACTGCAAATGCTCTCTTTTTATGTATTGAATAACGGTTTCCTACTATAGTGGAAATTTCAACATTACTCGTTGAAAACATGTTCAAGGAGTTAGGAAATATAATCACGTGCTTTAGTTTTGTCGCAGTAGCTCCACATATTATGCCAAGTTCTTGTACACTAGAGTCTTATGAGCAATAAAATGAGGTTAATTTTGTTGAAATTTTATTTTAAACATATAATTCTGCTGAATTCATAAAAAATTTAAAAGTTATGAAAGACTTTCCAAACTTTTTTTTAACGGAACGCCTCTAGGTATACTTTGTGCTTTAGTTTTGGCCGACACTGTATAAGGCTGCGGTTCTACTACAAATCTACAAATAATATAGTGCGACAATGTAAAATTATAAAATTAGGTAAATGTTCGCTATATAAAAACCACTTGCACATGCAGTTAACATGAAAATAACAAAACGAGGGAAATTTTAAAATATCTCGAATACCGTTCCATTTTCACAATGTGAGATCGCCATATTTGGATTCAGCGGACAATTTTACATAAGATTGGTGTACCGAACGCCGTGGTTATGAGAATTTTCGAAAATTTGTAAGATAATAAAACAGAAAAATAAGGCCAATTTTGGCTATACAAAAACCACTTGCTCATGGCGTAAACATAAAAGTAACAAAACGAGCGGTACAGCCGCTTGAAGTTAGAGATGCAAACCAAAGATTTCGTAAGTTTCATATTTATATCTAACAGGCAACACATTCATTTCGTAACCTGAATATTGGGAATTTTAAAAATTTCGGAACCTCAAGCAAAGTTTTTTTTTTATATAAGGAGTGAGCTGGTCGGGTCGAGACGTAGCTGTGTAACATAAGCTGCTTGCTCTAAACAGTCAAAACGCCTAGGGTCGATTAAAGTTTATAAAAAATAAGTAAAAATACGTGATTTTAAGACGCTGCCATATTCGGAAGTATTGACTTATACGATTTTCTTTGCTTGCATTAAAACTGTCATCTTTTCCCTTCGAAACGGCGTCTCGAGTGGCAGATATCTTAAAAAGGAAACATTTTAGAGATAAATTAATTTTTTAATGCATAAAAATCGCAATTTTTTTAACTCTTGATTCCGACAGGCGGAAACGAGCGTTTCTAAGAATTTAATTTTGCGTAAATACTGTTCTTTGGGACCCCAAAGAAGAGTCCCTTAAAGTTACAGCAAGATCTAAAATGGTCCCGCGACTTCAGTACTATCTATATACTAGTTTTACGCAGGGAACGGATTTTATGGAAATTTCTTTTTTTCTGCTACAGAGATAGAGTATATTCGATTAAGAATGTCCGCGATTTAGCTTTCCCTTATTCGATATATACACACTTGATGTTGCCTTCTTTAAGGTATTTGCTTATATTTGCCTTTTCTACCTTTAATTGGAAAGGGCAAGGAAAAGCCATAATTCCTGATAATATGAAAGTTCTAAACGTTCCATATTTAAATTGGGTGCCACATGTATCAACTTATGTCGACCGCACGTTTAGTACATCCAAGGCTGTTTGCGAAAATCGAAAGAAATGCTGCCAGAAAACTTCAAAATTCATCTTGTGGTTCAATGTAACTACAATTATAGATATTAAAGTTTTTTGAGATAGAAACTCGAAAGAAGAAAATACATAGTCAAAGATTTAAAGTACAAATGAAACTACATAATTCATAGTTTTTCTTTTTTACTTGTAAAATAAACATTTTTAAATAAATGTTTTTTGATCATTTTTCGGTTTTTGTATTTTTTAGTGCCTTTTGCCTTTTTTGCGATTTCTGGTGTTTTATTGTCTATATCGCTATTTTATTTTGCCTTTTCTAGCGTATTTCGTTATTTTTTTTGCCTGTTTTTTTAGGTTTTTAGGTCTTAAAAATCCGTTCCCTGGTTATAAATATATAATCTTATAATCATATTTCTTTTTAAGAGATTCTTGTGGGATCAACTTTGAGTAGATTAGCGTCCTTAAATTTCGGAATATCGAAGTTTCTGCATTTCTGAAATTTAGCGTTATATAAAAAGTGGGCGTAATTTTAGTCCAATTTTACAAATTTTCAACGTCTTGCCTTTGTGTATCAAGTACAATAATTGTAACGAGTGCAAATATCAGTTTTCAAATAAATTGGTTTCAGTGTTTACTGGTTTATAGAAGGTTTTGTATTTCTCTAAATTATCGTTGTATGGGATGTGGGCGTGGTTATTGTCCCATTTTAACAATTTTTTGCCGTTTGGTATGTTTTAACAGTTTACCGGGCCATACATATGTACTTACATTTCGTAAGTGGGCGGGGCTACGCCCATTTTCCAAAAATTTATAATATACTTATTTTCCGCAGAAATATCATTGCAAATATCAATTTTGAGTAAATAAGCTTCAGTAGTTACTAAAATATCCCAGTTTTCATACTTCTGAAAACTGTCGTTATATGGGAGGTAGGCGGCTTTATAGTCCGAATTTCGCGAATTTTCAATACCATCCGTCCTACGTTCAAGAAGTACATGTACCAAGTTTCGTTAAGATATCTAAATTTTTACTGGAGTTATCGACGGGATACGGACGGACGGAGAGACAGTCACGGCTAAATCGATTTCTTTTTTCATTCTGAGCATTTATGTATACATTTGTCTATAGGTTCATTCCTTATCTTTTTGGACTAAAATCTGAAAAGTGTCAAAATGTCAGAGCGTAAGCAAAATGCGCTCACTAAAAGAGAATAACAGGAAAAGTAAAGGAACGCAAAAAACCAAATTTTTAGTCCAAAGAATGGCAACAACAAAGCTAACGTCAAATAAGAATGTAAATGTATGTACAAAACACCTGCACACAAGCACAAGCACAATAAACACTTTCTATATCAATTATTTTTCGCCTCCTTCCAATTTCAATTCACTTTTTTACTTTTTAGATTATTCTCACTTTTTGCGTATTCTTTAATTTCCGTTAATTTAAGTTCAGTCGAGTTTGACACTTTTCAGGATTTTGCCAGAAAAAATTCTTCTGGCTAAATCTGACTACTTCGGACTGATGAGAGTCACTCTCACCGAGTGTTGCTCTCTCATTTTTGCTGTCATTTCCGAGTTAAGGAACGCTTTTTGGACTAAATCTGACTACTTCGGACTTTTTCAGACTATTTCTGGGAGATAAGAACGCTCCTTATATCTATCTCGATTCGTTTTGTCTGTTACAATCAACAAAAGTCTAACCCGAACAGATTTGCTAAAAACTTTGTATAACAGTTATAGCGAGTGATTTATTTTTTACAACAAAAAATAAATTACTTTTGATGGCACATTGATAAATGGCCGATTATTTTCGGTCTCTGCTGAACACCTATAAAGTTCAGAAAGTTTAATTTTTTAAATTGAATCATTGGTTACCTACTGTGTGATATTTGTTTTTCAATGCACTAATTTCTAATGACGCACTCCTTATTACAATTACAATTGCAGTTTTAAGAGATGCACAAGAAAGTGAAGAAGCTAACACCAGAGATAACAGTAACCTTGGTCAAGAAGAGGACATTTTAGATTCTGCTCGACATGATGAGGTTATTCAGGATGATGAAAGCGATAACGATTTTCCGTTTAACGATCCAGAAACAGAATCCGACTCTGATGACAACCAAAGTAATCAAGATGCGCAACGAAGCGTACAAACTGGCGCTACCGTTGGTTCCGAGACAGGTGAATTTTTTACCATTAAAAACAAAAACACATACATATAAATACATATACGGAATATGGATTCACAGTTTTGTTTTTTTTTTGGGATTTGCTTATTTTGCATTCTTCATAAAAAAAGGTTAAAGGCAAATTTGTGGAGAATTTAATTTCCCAAATTTTTTATATTAAAGGTTTTCAAAAAACATTTTTTATTGTAAATAATTAGCAACAATTCCACTACTTTTTTACGATCGGGAACGCGTTAAACATAGCGATGTAAGGGAAGCGGCGTAAAATTAATTTCCTCCCCACGGCTAAGTTGAGCTTTTCGGCGCTTGCTTTTTACGTGGTTTTCAGGAAACTGATTGTTGAAAAATAGCGAAACGCGTGACATGTACATGCACAAATTGTTTATTTTAATTGTTTATGGGACGTTCCACGTCAACAGGAACCGTACGATGGCGAAAATTCTGTGGGGCGGATTAAAAAGATTAAGATCTTGAAACGATCGCATAGATCTCCATTGATAACAGATAAATTAGAATTTGCTTTACAACTTTTATGCCACCGGACACTAAAAAATAAAAAGGAACAGCAGATTCTTACTAACATATAACTCATACGCCAGCTACCTACGCTCGATTTCAACTTTTTCCGTGATAAATCGTAGATCCAATAGAATTTTTAAAATCTAATCAGAAATCTTAAGAACCCTTAATTTTAAAGTTTAAAGGGCCATATTGGAGTCGCCATTTTGAATTTTTCCAACCTGACTCCAGATTCGTCATTAGCGGCACCAAGCACCCCATAGGAAAACATTTCAACCGGATCGAGCCGATTTTAATTTTTTTGGCGCCATATTGGATTCGCCATTGTGAATTTTAAAATTAAGCTCTAAGTTCGTAATCGCAACGCTGTTGCTTTTTATTTTCTAGTGTTTGGTTCTCCACTGCCGCAAAATTTATACAACAAATTCTAATTTACGGTTAATTTAGACGCCATATTTGAGACGTCATGTTGAATTTTTCAAAATATCACACTGGTTTCAATGGCGACATCTATGTGATAGTTTTAGAACCTTTATATTTGCAATCCTAAGGTGACCAGAATTTTTTAACATTCAAGGAGGACAAATTCTCCACATTGAAAACACAAAAAATATTTACATTTATTTTAACTAGGGCTGTGCGATTAATTGATTACTCAAAATTTTAATTAATCATAAAGTAAATAACTCAGTTATTCGATTAATTAGAAATTATGATTACTCAAAAGTTCAGTTACTCGAGTAATCAAGATTTTTGATTAACCAAAAAAAAAATATTTGAGTAATTTGCTTTATGATTAATCAACATTTCGAGTAAAATGAGTAATCAACATTTCAACTCTTTACATATGTATAAAGTAGTTAAAGTTCCTTGATACTTTGAAAACAACGTTTCTGTTTTCAAAAATTAAAACGATTTTTTTTTTTCATATTCAGAATGTAAAAAAGAAAATCAGCATTTTCCAAAGCAATCTCTTTTAACGAGCAAAATTATTTTTTGAGTAATCATATTTCAAGTAACTCGATTAATCATCGTTTTGAGTAATCAAAATCTTGATTACTCGAGTAATTGATTAACCGAATAATTGATTAACCAACTTGCTCGAGTAATCGAATAATCGCACAGCCCTAATTTTAACACATAAATAACGAATAAATTAACAATTCAAAGTTTCTTTAAAGACAAGTCAAGCAAGTTTAAGTACACTGCGTTCATAATTATAATACCGCCACATATTAACAAGTTTTGACTAATTATTTTTAACCGACTTCAAAAAGAAGAAGGTTATCAAATCGTCGGAATATATATTTTTTTATGTATGTTACCGCATAACTTTCGACCACGTCCACCGGTTGCGATAATTATTTTTTTTATCGGAAAGGTGGTGTCCCACAGGTAGTTTCATACTAATTTGGTTTAGATCGGTTGTGTTTTTTGCTAAAAAATTACCTGTTCAATTATTTAATTGTAATTGTATTACTTGCAAAAGAAATTGCTTTTGTTCTTCGTTTTTCGTCAAAGTTCGTTTATAATTTTGTATCAACGCTATACCTCGTTCAACAATATCATTAACATATTTAATACTTTTAATTGTCTCTAAGACAACCAACTTCAGGGTCAACTTTTATCCCTTTTTAAAACTTTTTTCAACGATTCAAAAGTTATGACATTTTCATGAAAAATATTTTTGTGCATGTTGTTTAAAATTGGAATACAAATTTTTCCAAATGGGAGAATTTCATTCCCAGTAAATAGCCATTTTAAGGCCATAAATTCGCCAGGTTAGTTATTTTGGATCGCCCTAATATATAATAATAATAGATTGGCTATTACACATATTTTAATGTTTGGCCGAGCTTCTCCTCCGATTTGTGGCGTGCGCCTTGATGTTGTCACACAAAGGGGAGGGACCTACAGTTTTACGCCTACTCTGAGCGGCGATTGTATTTTTATTAGAAGCTGTTTGTCATGGCAGAAATACACTCGGAGGGTTGCCATTGCGTACCGAAGGGCGACAGCTGTTAGGAAAAAACGTTTTTTCTAAATTTTTTTGTGATGTTTCTTTGACCAGGGCTTGAACCCAGGCCCGCGGAGTGGAAGCGTGCACTGCTTACCACTGCACCTTTGTTTTTTTCTTCCGAATTTTTTAGATCCGCCACCGTGTTTTACCGATTTCACAGTGTACCTGGGGTTTAAGGCCATGCTTGTAGAACACCTCATATACGTTTTTCCATCGGATTGGAATAAGTTAAACTTCGATTCGTCACTCCACAGAACTCTATTCCAGTATCGTGGATGTTTATTAAGCATTTCCTTTGCAAACCGCAAATGCCTTTTAATATTTTTTTTTGATACATGCGGTTTTTCAGTGCAATGCACCAGTTTCCACTCATGTAAGTGTCTTCTTATCGTCCGAGCGGAGATTTCTGCATTAATTTGATGTCCATATTCAGCCTTTATTTCATGCGAAGACATGAATGGGTTGTTCTTGCTGGCCCTACAAATAAGCCTATCTTCTGGTGGAGTAGTTTTTTGAGGCCTGGGCTTCCTCGTAGGGGTTTCAAACGTCTTTGTTTTATTATATAAATGAATTGCTCCAAATACCATTTTTTTTTGTGGAGCAAGCAAACCTTTGCGCGATAGCCGACATTGAGTTTTTCTTTTTGATAACAATTCACAATTAACTCCCTCATTTTTGGAGTGCATGACTTTTTTTTACCCATTCTAACAACTAAAATGTATCAAAATTATTTATATTTATTATATATTATTAAATATTCGACGATTTTCCAATAAATTGTCCAAACTTATGTTAACGCCAGTTGTAGACAATTTCAATAAAGCTTCCAAATTGTCAAATATTAAGCAACTGTTTGGTATTGTCGTATGATTTCTGCTAGTCTGTCTTCCCACCTTATTCGCACACCTTCAACATCACACACTGGAAGTTGTCTGACAGCATTCTTGTGAGAGGACCAGCACTTGCAGTTTGTGTTTTGACAGCATCAAGCTGAAATCAATACTTTTGTAGTTTGCGATTATATCGAATAAAGTTGAATTAAGTTAAGTTGAAACATTAATTGTATAAATCTGACGGATTTATTACAAATGTTCGTTGGTTATTCTATTTCTGTGATTATTTTTTATTAACTTCATTTTGGAAAATCGACGTTCACAAATATATGTGCTTCCAAACATAGAAAACAAACATACACTTTTTTTGTAACAGAAGGTATATTTATTTGAGTTTACAGATTTCCAAAATTCGATGCCGTTTAAATTAGATATTTTCAGCCCTGTTCTACAATCCGAGTCGGAATCGCATCGGAATCGGAATTCAATTCCAACACGGAGTTTATGTGGTGTTCCGCAATCCGATCGGAACTTTTGTTTCGAAGTTAATATCGAATCCTGATTGTAGAAAAACGGGGACAAACCTCCTACTTGTCAATTGCGTTCTGAAGTGTCAAAATTCATATGAAGAAATTAAAAAGTGAAAACTAAACTGAGTTCAATGGTTTTATTAGCTGTTTTGCTCAATAATGAGCAGCAAACCAATGAAAAAGTGAGGCAAACAATTTTGCGCGATCGCAGCAATCCCATATAATTACCGGACTCTGCGTAAGTAGTATGCAAACAACTGTTTTCTCTTTTGCTATTTCAAAGTATAATTTTGTATTTTACAGCTCTCTTGCACTCCTAGAGATTTTAGGTGACTTGCAGCCTTATGTACGCGAAGGAGCACCGTACCATTGTCGAAGTTACCGACACAATGTTGTGTGCATGGAGTCAGTGATGTAGGCATATATGTAATACTTCTATATTGGCAGTACGTTGAAAGTACATCCGCCAACATTAGAGTGCAGATTAGACCGTTCGTTATTTCAACTTCTTTTTTAAATATTCAGTTTGCCGGGCGGCAAAAGATGTCTTTTGGTCTAAAAATAAGCTGTGCAAAATTTTATTCGAATATGATAACTCTAAGTACTTGCGCGTTGCATTTGAAAATTTAGAAAACCATATGCATTCTGGGAAAAAATTTTTTAACAAAATAGTTGAAAGTCGTGAATTTTATAGTCATTTGTTATGTAAAATAACTCACACAATCTGAATATGAGGTTGAAAATTAAACAAGTAGAATAGGTTTTAAGAATTTGCGAAATTATCGTTTTTTTTCAAATTGAGGAAACAGCATTTTCATTTTTTTCCAAAAATATCCGGTTGTGATTATCACACCGCGAAGAGATCTCCACCAGATGAAAGGTCTTTGAAATCCCTACGAACCTGCTATACAATGTTTTGCAATCAAATTATCAGTTTAAGAGTTATCTGCCAATTTATTAGTGAAATCGGACACAATTTTAACTCGCATCGTTATTCTACTGTGAATTACACCTAAAAGCTGCAAACTTTTTTTCTCATTATTATGCTATGTTAAAGCTTATTTAATTTCAAAGTATACAGATCCAAATTTTTTGCAAATCGATTTGAAAATAGAAAAGTTATAGCAAATTTAGGAAATGACATTGGATTCAAGCAACGTATCGATACTGTACAGCACGTTTGATTGTAAAATAAATTAAAATATCATTTCGATTGGCATGTTATTCACATCGCAATTAGAAAAACAGCTGACAATGGGTTTGTTTCATTAAGCAATAGTTTGAAATATTTTTTAACAATTGTCACAACTTATCATGCCTTGGCTAGCAAAAAAGTTGATAAAATAAGATAAATTGAGATAGCAAAATAACATTTGATTTTTAGATAAAGTTTGGAAGTTTCTGCGGGATACATTTATACTTGTAAAATTGAAACAACGGTACTTATTGAATGTATTATGTATTTATATTATGATCCTTATTTTCAAGTAATACTACGCTCAAAAGTATGTCTAATAACCGCTTGAAAAGCTCATCTGGTCAACTTAGTGTCCAGTAACCAAATTCAATAAAATGTGGCCAAATTTGATAAGAAAAGAATATTTCAGAAAAAGCTTGTAAAAAATAAAACCATATTTCATTGACAAAAAAGATCAGCAAAAACAATTGGTGCTTCAACTTCTTTATTCTTATTATCTGAATGAGTCGTTTTCTTATCGCTTCAGGTGATATTTGGAATAATTTTATTCTTTTAACTACTTTATTTATCTTTTGTATACAAAATTGGAACTTAGAAACGAAATCAATTCTTTATTTCGCTATGGGGCTTCCTATTCTTTCAATCCTGTCCTTGGTATAAATTAGGCGATTTTGGATAATACTGTTGACGGGAAATTTATAAGTTTGGGAATTTTTTATGACTTATTTATTCCAAAGTTGACATGAAAGATATGATGTTGCCGATTTGTCACCACAGTAATAAGTCGGTGAGTCGCCAATTTGTTGCCATTGACGATTGTTGCCTATTACTCATGTTTTGCATGGCGGGCTGATGTTTTTTTCGTTTAATTTAAATTAAGCTAAAAAGTACAAGTTTATTTTTATTGTACGATTAGTGAATGAAAACTGTTAGCAATGGGAGTCTTTACATACATATTTGTGAAAAATACAGTTAAGACCTAGTGGCTGAAAAGTCCCAAAATTTAGTGGGAGGAATCCTTGCACATATTTACAACATATTGCAAGCTCAAATTTTACATTTTCATTCGTATCATTGGGATACTCCTCGCATATAAAAGTCCCATTTTAAAGCGTTAATATAAATAGCACCATTGAAGCAATATACAATAAAATTTAAGGAAGGCACCTTAAATCAAGGGTGGACAGGAGATAAGAGTTTCTCCAACATTAATTTATAATTTTATTTTATTTTTTGCGCGAAGTTTTCCGGACATTTATTTTCATTTTCTGTCAAAAGTCACGAAATTTATTTTTTCTACAATCCGACGTTGGAAGAATGTTTGCAATCCTATCAATTTTACGCGGTGTGATGCTCCCAGGGATCTGCATTGGATTCAGATTGGAAATCAATCGTTTTCTTTATCCCCTTTGAAAATTTCCAAAAAGTTTTGATGGCAAGTTATGAAATGGTAATATAATACATATTTCGTCATTCCTTTAATGATTACAAAGCACAACATACACTAAATCGATTTATAATAAACATTTTTTCAGTGCTGAAAAATTGTTTATTATTTTTTCATTCTATAATTGTTTGTGTAAATTTGTATATTTTGCTGGAGTGCCATAGCTTCATATGCGAGGGCGTTTGCTTTGCCCTTCCATATGAAACTCAGGCACTTTCATATGAATTGTGTTTATATGTCAGGGCATACGGGAGGGCGATAATATTTTTTTTTATATTTAAAGTGTAAATTTGTATATGTGTGTATACTTCGGGGCAAAATAAAAACAAATGTGCTACAAGTGCTTATGGAGTGAGCAGCTCTGATCTATAAGTATGTACATACTACATATGAATGCATAACACGCGAAAACTTTTTCGTTATATCAGATCTGTACCGTTCGTTCGATTTTATCAAATTAAAGGGCTTGGCCTGTGGATGTGCAATAACTACTTACTTTTTCAAAAAGAGTTGCCACCTGTTAAAAAGTATTCAAATTATTTTTAAGTTAAATCAGTTGTTTCACTACGAGTATCGATCGAAATGAGTTTTAAAAGACTTTATTTCTTAATTATGTGTAGGAGGGTTGCCACCTGTTTCAAAATGCAAGTGCGGCTTAAATAAAGGCAGAAAATTTAAATGTATATCCTGATATGGATGTTAGAACGAAAGAGGTTTCGGGTTTGAAAATATATTTCAGAGGGTTGCCACCTTGTTACAAAGTTAGATCCAACATAAGTAATAGGTTAAATAAATTACTTCAATAGGAACATAAACCAAAATGAAGAAACTTTATTTCCAAACTGCAATGTAGGAGTGTTGCCACATGATTTTATAATTAAATTCAAATGAATTAAGAGTATTAGATAATTTAAATATGTATCACAATACAAGTGTCAGACGAAAAAGGTTTAACGAGGTTTTGATTTGAAAATAATTTGAACAGGATTGCCATATGTTTGAAAAGTCGAATTAAATTAAATTGTATGAAATATTGAAATATGGGCGTCAAACAAAGGAGTATTAAGAAATATTCAGTTTGAGCATTTATAACATTAAAGAGGGTTTCCTCCTGTGTAAAAAAGTAAACTCAAATTATTTAATAAGTCAAATTAATTATTAAAGTATGGGCATAAATTGACATGGGTTAAACATATTTTCTTAAGTTTATTTAAGAGGGTTCCCATATGTTTTAGAAATTAAATTCAACTTTAATTAAGGGAATAAGATATACAATTTAAATATGCATCGCAATATAATAAGGTTTTGGTTCTAAAATATTTTGAATAGGGTTGTTTTAAAATGAGAATTAGCATAATTTAAATGAAACATTAAAACATGACCTTAAGCGAAGGTGGTAGGATATACTTGGTTTCAATATTTATAATATTAAAGAGGGTTGCCAACTGTTAAAGCAATTATTAAAAATATGGGTATCAAAATATAAAATAAAAATAAAGTTTCACTCAATTCATCAGGCACATGAAATATGTAGGTATCACAATATCAGATGCAAGAGATTTGTTTATTCTTTTAACTATATTTAGGAGGGTTTCCAACTGTTTCAGAAGTCTTAGCTAACTTGTGCACAAATCCGAAGACGAGCACGAACACGAATGAGAATACTATTACGGGGACCTAGGCTAATATAAAAATTAATACAAATTTCTGTAGTATGAAAGGAAATAAAAATGAATCGTAGTGGTGATACACGTCATGACTAATGTGACCAACCGTACTTCTTACGGAAGTACAGTACTTCTTTTTTCGCTCTTATACTTCGTACTTCGAAGTACAGTCAAATGTACTTCTTTTCAATATTTTGTACTTCTGGAGGGAGATTCTGTAACCAGTTAGCGACAATTTTCGGATCGCTATCGCACTTTTTTACGCATGATATATATGTTTTTTGTAGTCCGGGATCGATGGCATCATACCTGCACAGCTGCAAAGGGCTCTGAAGGTGTCGAGCAAATGGTTGGATCCTATTTATGCGAACTGCGTGAGGACCGGGTACATCCCCATGGCTTCAAGGGTAGTCAGTATTGCGTTCATCCCGAAGGCCGGAAAAGGCTCTCATGTTTCCCCTAGGTATTTTAGACCTATCAGTCCCTTCGTGTTTGATAAAAACGCGTTTGCTAAAAATGCTAGAGAGCTCAGTACCTGTACATAAGAAACGCGATTCCTCGTGACTATCAGTCAAGGGCTCAATATTTTTACTGCAAGAAAAGGACGGTGAATACCGCCCTGCACACATTGGTAAAGTGGTCAGTGGAAACCTTCACGCATGAAGATTATGCAGTTGGAGCCTTCCTCGGTATCGAGGGGGCCTAGTCAAGTATATTCATAATCTAGAGATAGTTACAATGTATTTCTGGAGGAAATGGCTGAACTTTGCCTCAAACAAATAAATATATGTCCAAATAAGTTTGGAAAGGTCTTGGATCTCGTTTACGTTGATGATGTTCCGAAGGCCTCTATTAATCGGTGTGATCCCCTAGTTTTGCCGGAAGATTCATACCATCCTGCTCTTGAGTTAAGCTACGAAATCATAAATGAAATACATAATAATAAGTCACGTGCAAGTACTAGATATGTTGTTGCGAAAGCAAATTTCAGGAAAATTAACAAAGAACTTTCAAAGTTATCTTGGCCAATATAAGGAGATGACGTGGAGCGTAGCGTTGAGCACTTTAATGATACTGTTTTCAATTTGTTTCGAAAGTATGTGCCAAAACGTAATATTGTTCATGAAGAGTCAATACAATTATGGTTCACTAAAGAGCTTAACAAATTGAAAAATAAAAAGTCGCACTCTTTTAAACTGTATAAAAGAACGGGCCTACACAATGTTTACCTAAGGTACTCAGTTTTGCGGCATAGCTACTTTGCATTAAATAAGAAATGTTATAATTCATATTTATGTAAAATTTTTAAGAATTTAATTAACAATCCTAAATCATTTTATGGTTTCGTAAATTCAAAGCGTAAGGCACATGGTTTTCCGTCCGCTATGCATTATCGCAACACTGTATCTAGCGACAGCCAACTCATTGCCAACATGTTTGCTCGGTTCTTTAGGTCCAATTATTCAGTAGACTTCCCTATAAGTGGAGACTATCCGTACGAGCTTTGTCCAATCAACTCTGCTTATATTCCAGTAATATCTTCCGATAAAGTTTTACACAATTTAGAAACCTTAAAAGCGTCATTTAGGCCTGGACCTGATCATATTCCGACCTGTTTTCTTAAAAATTGCGCTGAGAACATCTGCGAGCATTTAACAACTCTATTCAATTTGTCACTTAAACCTGGCGTTTTTCCGTCAGCCTGGAAGAAGTCTTTCATAATACCACTTCACAAAAACTGCAGCAGGTCCTCTATAGAAAACTATCGAGGCATAGCGAAACTATCCGCTATCCCCAAATTATTCGAAGCAATTATTGTTAACCAGCTGACATATTCTATATCTTCTTCAATTACACAATCTCAACACGGGTTTTCTAAAGGAAAATCTACTATGACTAATTTATTGGAGTTTACAACTCATGTCTCAAACGGTTTTAGAGAAAATGCTCATACCGACGTAATATACACCGATTTCAGTAAAGCTTTTGACAAAGTATGTCACTCGTTACTCATCCGTAAACTCGACCTAATCGGCTTTCAGCCCAGTTTTCTTCAATGGATCTCATCTTACCTCTCTGATAGAACACAAAGAGTTATTGTTAATAATTGTTTTTTCAACATCATTAAAGTTTCTTCAGGGGTTCCTCAGGGAAGCCACCTTGGTCCGATTCTGTTCCTGATATTCATTAATGATAGTTCTTCTATAATAAAACATTCAAAAATTTTAATGTATGCCGATGATGTGAAACTTTTTAAAACATTGTCCTCTATCGAAGAAAGGTCTTTGTTACAAGCGGATCTGAACAACGTGGTTAGTTGGTGTAATACAAACTATATGCCACTAAACCTTCAAAAATGTAAAGTTATGTGTTTCTCTCGGAGGGCTGTTCAACCAGCTGTTTATTCAATATCAAATTATAATCTGGAGCAGGTGTCCAATTTTGTCGATCTTGGTATCACAATGGATTCCAAACTCAATTTCAACCATCATATTAATGTCACAGTCAATAAAGCCAAAGCATATGTAAGGCGATGGTCAAAAGAGTTCAAAGATCCTTATGTTACAAAAGTTCTTTTTACCAGTTTAGTTAGACCTATACTAGAAAACGGATCTATTGTTTGGAATCCCCGCTACCAAGTTCATTCAGAAAGGATTGAATCAATTCAAAAACAATTCTTGCTTTTTGCATTGCGTAATTTTAACTGGGATTCAGATTACAATCTCCCCCCTTACACAAGTCGTCTAAAGCTCATAAATTTGCCTACACTCGCAAGCCGTAGAGAAATGCTAGGTATAATATTTATCGTAAAATTAATGATAGGCTTGATTAATAACCCGGCCCTCCTGGCTGAGGTAAATTTTAATGTTCCTTCTCGAGTGTCAAGACACTTTCGACCTCTATTTTTAAAGCCATGCAAAACTAATTTTGAACTAAACGAATCATTCCGGGGTTTATGTCAGGATTTTAACTGTCATTCCAGCACGTTTGACGTATCGGACTCGATTTTTACTATAAATAAAACTATTATTTCCACTTTCAATAATTGAAATACTATCTTTAGCATATCCAATCAGCTGATGAATTTGATTCTGTAGCTGAATAGTTTTAGATCTTGACACTTAACAAACTCCTATTTCCACTACTCGGCACCAAAAAACTAAACAAACAGGTTCCGTACGTCATGCGGACTGCGCCCCTCGTGTCGGTTGGGCGGGAATGGAGGGTAAAAAGCCGTTGGGATTAATTAATTAATTAATGAAACCAACCCAATAAGCTTACTTCATGGCAGAGCTGTCGCGGCATAATGGGCAAGCGTCTGCACTCAGGACAGAGTCAATAGGAGCACTCCACAAAGTGGTGTTCTCTCTCCCCTGCTCTGGATTGCGGTTGTAAACCACCTTCTAGTTGAACTGTAAAAAGTGAGCTGTCGGGTGATCGCCTATGTAGATGATGTGGAACTTTTGGTTAAGGGACGATTTATATACACCGTTTTTGATCTGGCTCAAGGTTACCTGAACTAGGTAGGGGATCAACGGCGGCTGTCGTAGAAACCTAACATTAAGGAAAGAGTAGGAAAGGTGTCGATTGTCTTGTACTGCGAAAGGGGAGCTATCAGTAAAAGGTGGGGTCTCTCGCCCAAATTAATTAATTTGCCCTTGTCTGGTGGAACTCACTAGAAAAGGCTACACTTGTAAAACAGGAATTAGCGGATCCACCTACACTGGCGCTTAACATACGTATGTTGAGCATGGCGCCGGCGGATATTACAGACAAGGCAAGGGAAACCGGGACCTTTTGTGACATAAAAAAGGAAAACAAGGCCTTTCTCTGCACACGTTACTTCTCAAGGGCAAGTGATGGGGGTTCTGATATGCCATTGTGCGATTGGTACTCATGCGGTGAGACTAGGAATTTCAGCTGATCATTTTGCATCAGCTATCAAGAGGAATATGAGGTGGAATCATCTCCACACTTTCTTTTAGATTGTCCAACCTTCGAAAGGCTAATATGGAAGCATTTTGGCTCGCGCTTCTGAACAAACACTGAGCTCTCAGGGATCGAAATTAGCCGCATTCGAAATTTCGTAATCAGCTCGCGGCGTTTACTTAACCCAACCTTACCTGTACTTCTTTGAGCTATGAAATAGTTGGTCACATTAGTCAGGACATATATCTATTTATAAGCTGATGGTACATATGATTGAAGTTAATGAGGATCTGCCTACTCTATTGCTAAGCATTAATACTTTGCAATTCATATTTTTTTATTAAATTCAATTCAATACAATCAAAACGAATATTTCTGTACCGTTTTTAACTTGAATGTGATCTTAATAATATCACGTATTCTACGTTTAAATTTAGCGGCTGTGGCTCCGTCACAGCCTGCAGGTCAAGACGAAGGCGCTGGGCTGATCCTTTTAAAATTTATTTAATATTTTTAATTTAACCGCTCCTGGAGTGACTTGACAGTTGTTTGTTTGTATTAGTTCACAAATATACATTTATACTAACACAAGCAAATATTTATTTGATAGGCTGTCTCCCTTTGATTGCGGAATAAAAACACATTGTGAAGATACGTTACTATCAATATTGAAGTATTACAAATATGGATGTAGGTAACGATGTTTAACTGGGGATTAAGTATCGAGATGCTGATCGCCATATGTGGTTATTGGGCGATACCGGGTATGCTTTGGAACCTTTTCTGTTGACACGTATATAAATCCATAGCCACGGTCTATACAACACGCATTTAATCAAACACATTCTTCGGCACGTATGTAATATTGGAGTTCTCAAAAGTCGTTTTCAGTGTTTATTAGTAACCTTCAGAGCTGTGTAATGATTGAATCAATGGAGTGTGCATTTTCATTTTATTCGTTTCAAAAATGTGATTGTTTGATTTGAAAAATGTAACAACCACTCTTGAGATTGGTTACAAATTGTAAACACAAAATATGTATGTGTTATGGAATGGTTAACACCCATTCACAAAGAGAATGTGAATACAAAAAAAAAACTCAATCATGTATGATTGTACGTTTATGTGAATGCATCATCAGTACTAATACTATTTGTTGTATCAGGGTTGAGATTTTTGTACTCAAAATGTGAAACCAGAAGATTGCCATCTCCCTTAAAATAAGTAAACAAATAAATATTTATTTATTTATTTATTTATTGAGTCTATGAACATACAAAAGTTCCTTACAGACTAGTTAACAAAATTCAACTTAATTGATAATTAAAGAAATAAAATTTATAAAATTGAGTTCAACAGATTTTTGAAAACATTTATCGAACAAGAAAAATCAATAATTACATTTTTAGAGATCATATTGAATTCATTAATTGCGCATGCAATAGGGGCATTACGTGCATATTCTGTTTTGTGATTATCCCCATAAAATGGGGGAAAAAATCGTAAGCTACACCGAGGAATGTTGAAATTAATTTTCTCTAAAAGAATGGGGCAGACCGTAGCACCAATAATAATATTAAACGTAAAAGACAAAGAGAGAACAGATCTTCTTATCTCCAAAGACTTAAGATTTATTAATAGTAAGCGAGAACTATAAGATGGTAATGGTTCGGAAAAATTTAAGTTGCGCAAAGCGAACTTTAGGAAGACTTTTTGAACACGTTCAATTCGATTTATCATGTTTTTATGGAAAGGCCTCCAAATAATTGCAGCATATTCTAAATTAGAGCGAACAAAAGACGTAAACAACAATTTGAGGGTATATGGGTCAGAAAAACTTTTGCTATTTCGCCTCACAAATCCAAGCATTGCGTAAGCTTTTGCAACAATATGACAAATATGGCTATTAAAAGAAAAATTTGAAGAAAAAATTACGCCAAGGTCTTTGATCTCGTTAACAGAATTTAATATTGTAGTAGATATACTATAAGACGTAGCCACGATATTGCAAATTTTTGCAAAGGTGACTTTAAAACATTTTTTAACATTCAGAGAAAGACAATATTTAGTGCACCAACGATGCAGATTATCAATTTCAGCTTGAAACTTTGTCGCATCAGATGAGCTCTTTATGATCGAAAATATTTTTAAATCATCTGCATATAGCAAAAAATTTGCAAAAGTGAAGCAAGTACTTACATCATTTATGAATAAAACAAAAAGCAATGGACCTAATATACTCCCCTGAGGAACCCCAGAGGAGGCCATAAAAGGTTCTGAAGTTGTTCCATCTATGGTGACAACACATCGTCTGTTACTTAAATAAGACTTAATCCAACGCAAAAAGTCGGAATGAAAACCTAAACATGCTAACTTCCTAACTAATATCGAGTGTGAAACTTTATCAAAAGCCTTCGAGAAATCTGTGTAAACACAATCAACTTGATATCCACTTGAAAAAGATGCAATGCAGTACTCAGTAAAAACAGTTATATTAGAGACTGTTGAGCGACTAGACACAAAGCCATGCTGATTGGGTGAAATTAAGCCCTTAGTTGCAAAATACATTTTTTCTACTACAATACTTTCAAAGAGTTTTGACACCAAAGACAACTTTGATATTGCCCGATAATTACATACGTCACTTTTATTCCCACTCTTAAAAAGAGGGTCAATAGAAGTCATCTTCCAATCATCAATAAATACCCCAGAAGCTAGTGATTTATTAAATATCAGTTTCAATGGGAAAATTAAAGAGGGAGAGTTTCTCAATAATACACCTGCCAAACCATCAATATCAGTTTTTACAGACGGTTTCAGTTTGGAAATGCCACTCGCAACGTCATTAGACGACAAACTTAAAGACCCAAAATTAAGAGAAGAAGTCGCCGCAAAATCACAATCTGGTTGGGAAGCGCCGTCATCAGAACTAAAGTTAGAGCTGAAGAATTCCGCAAACAGGCATGCCACATCAACTGGACATCGAGCAAATTTGTCATGAAAGAAAACAGCAGAAGGTATGCCGGAACTAGATTTCTTCGACTTAATAAACTGCCAAAAAGTCTTCGGGTTAGATTTTATATTTGATTCAACATTAAGTATGTAATTTCTATAAAGGAATTTATCTAAACAATTAAATTTCTTTAGATGTTTTTGATATTGAGAAAAGAAGATCTGGTTTCCCGTTTTCTTGAACTTTTTAAAGAATTTATTCTTTAGATTCTTTAACCGTTTTAATTCGTAATTATACCAAGGTAGCTTATAACTCCTTTTTTTAATAACTGGTATATTACTTACACAAAACTGATGCACGATAGTTTTAAAAGTAGTAAAACAAGTAGACACATCGGGGCTAGCCAAAACACATTCCCAATCAATATCAGATAGTAAACTATTTAATTTTGAAAAATTACAAGCAGAATAGTTAAAGCTGAGTACTTCTGCAGAAGGTATAGTAAAAAAATTATAAAACTGAAAATTGAGAACTAAAGGCACATGATGCTTATCACAACGAGAGATAGGAAAGTAACATTCCTCGATTTTACAGTTAATATTGTCGCTAATAAAGATAAGATCAAGAATACGATCCAATTTATTAACAAGATTATTAATTTGCACTAAATTGAAACTTAATAAACTATCAAGCAAATATGATTCATGATATGCTGTAACATTAGTTGGTGTGAGGCCAAAATTAGAAAATGAAGCGGACCATGAAATATTGGATAAATTGAAGTCACCTAAAATGCATAAATGATTATTACCTAATTTATTCAGGACTAAAGAGCTTATGTTATCAGCGTGCGCACGATAAAGATAATCATTACTATTTGGGGGAATATAAGAGACCAAAAAGAAAAGAGAGTCCTTGGAGGAGGAACCACTGACACATATACAAATTTGATCAATAAGTGAGTCATTATTATCAAGAGCAACAAAATAAGAAAGCAGCTTCCGTTGAACTGCAACAAGAACTCCTCCACCTCTTACACAGCCAGTTTTTACCGGATCTCTATCTTTTCGATAAACATTGAACAGTTTCGAATCAAAAAATTCATCATCAAGAAAATTCGGATGTAACCCCGTCTCAACAATGACGAAGATATCATAATCCAATTGAGAGCTAAATATACGAACATCTTCTGACTTAGTTCGAAGGCCAGATATATTCTGAAAATACACCTTTAAATTCGAACTTCCACTAGTAGCCTTATTATTATTTATATTACTCGCTGCTGATTCTCTTCTTTTCGAAAAAAACGAAAAGGGCGCAGACTTACATTGGCAGGCCAGATATCAGGTGATAGCACCTTATTGTAAAGCGCAACAGATACACCTAACTTAAAATTAACCCGCTTTACATTCACAGCCGGAGTTTGTTTTTTAACTAATGAATAACATGAAATAAATTTCTTATCTATACCAGCATGCCTAACAACATAGTCAATTATATTGTCCGCGGTTACAGTGGGAAGGAACGACGATAAGTGAAACCATTTCTTTACTTCAACCACTTCCAAATCAGAATTAGAGCTATTACCAGTAATAATCAAATGTTTGCGTTTTTTGCTGTTCTCTACAATTTTCCAATCAGCTGCAGAAGTATGCATGCCAGCAGAAACTGAGGACGAAGATGACGTAGACGAAAGTGCAGAAGTAGCATAAGTCTAAGAGGTAGATGCAGTCGCATTATCACCAACAACAGCTTGAGAACTGCATTGCTTTGGAAGAGTAT
>NW_023458555.1:82503821-82504804 GCF_013731165.1 Rhagoletis pomonella | reverse complement strand
ATTATCACCAACAACAGCTTGAGAACTGCATTGCTTTGGAAGAGTATTCTTAGTCTGAGAACTGCGTTTTTGTTGTTCTCTACAATTTTCCAATCAGCTGCAGAAGTATGTATGCCAGCAGAAACTGAGGACGAAGATGACGTAGACGAAAGTGCAGAAGTAGCATAAGTCGAAGAGGTAGATGCAGTCGTATTATCACCAACAACAGCTTGAGAACTGCATTGCTTTGGAAGAGTATTCTCAGTCTGAGAACTGACTTTAGCAGGTAGCTGAGTGTTAGCAGCATTAGAATCATCATCAGTTGGTACGGTCGGTGCTTTTGTCACGAAATTCGTACGAGCCAACAAGGGCTTATCAGCAACAACAGCAAGCATAGATGAGCGATCGTCGGCAGAAAAAGCCGAATCATCCAAAGCAGTGACACCAGGCGACAGTACACCAGCATCAGCAGACAAGACGAAGCCAGGCGCAGCACTAACAATTTTACATTCGCCACTTATCAATTTTGCTATCGATCGTTTAAGATCACTGACCTCACTGGTAAGGCAAGCAATAGCCGAAACTAAATTCGATGTTGAGCTAAAGCAATTGTTGCAGTTGAAAACAATGTTTTTATTATTTGCAAGTAAGTCGGATACTTCTTTGCTATCAACTTTAGCACAAATTTTATGAAATTTACTTTTGCACACTTGGCATGATATTTCATAGCCAACACGTAAAGATTTCGAGCACTTAGAGCACGTTAAAATATCCATAGCGAGAGCTAAATAAAAACACGTCTAAACACTATGACGATTAGTTCAATCATCATCATTTGGTGCTAAAATATTTTTCTAAGTGCTAGGCCGAGCTTTTGCTCAAACTTGAGGCATGAGTTTTGTTGTTGTGGCACAAATGGAGACACCTATGTACATATTTAAGGCTGACTCCTAACACCAAATGATTTATAAGAAGAGTTTTCAAGGCAGAAATATACTCGAAGG
>NW_023458555.1:82500596-82503721 GCF_013731165.1 Rhagoletis pomonella | reverse complement strand
CACTTGTTTATGGTGGCGCCCGCATGTCGCACAGTGTTGGGAAATGAAATTGTTCCTTCAGTACGAAATCTATACAAAAACTATACTTTCCGGTGACAGGTAATAAGATCAACGGAAATAAGGTCAATTGACTTTATTTCCCACCCTGGTGCGAAATAAAGTCAATTGACATTATTACCTTTTTAAAAACGAAATAAAATCAATTGACATTATTTCTCTTTCTCTACACTCTACGTCACGCTACGCCGCGGCTCCCCCGGCCCCCCTTCCCCGTCTCCCGCCGTGATGTAATGCAGGTAGACTTATTTTTTGTACACGTTGAAATAAATTTTTTATATATTTTAAACATCGAGGGCTTATATTCAATAATACCCTCTATCTGCACACTTTTCACAAAGATGAGATTCTGATATAAAAATCCACCTAAGCTTTAACTGTCATCAGTGATATTAATGCTACCTTATATAACGACAGGTAATGAGTCCCAGATGGTTTCTAAAATCACAAATTAGTTTTTGTGCAAATTGCAGATAGAGGGTATTAATGAATTCAATCCCTCGATATTTCACATTTTTATATTTGTAAGTTATTGGAAGCAGGGATGCCAACAACCGTGTCATTTGTCCCTATTTTATTTACTTCAAATGTCACTTAATTTTTCAATTTGGCACAAAGTTCCAAAATGGCACTTTTGTAAAAAAAATAACAATTCAATACATTTTTGTGAAATCCTTTGCGTGCACTTCATTTTCTCAACAAAAAATTTCTAATTTATTACTCTATTCAACTCGTTTATCTTATTTTATCATTGCACTTTTGTTTGGAAAATGTAGCTTTCTTTTATTGCTAAATGTGAATGATTAAAAGGAATGACACCTTTTTTGGCACTTCTATTTTCCTATCTGGCACATTTTGGCACTTTTTTATCCTCCATATGGCACCTCATAACTAAGGATAGTTGGCAGCCCTGATTGGAAGATTTCTGCTGTGTTTTGGGGCAACAACTTGCCTGCAGCAAAAAAAGCGTATAATTTGTGTTTCAAAAGTGTGTGAAAACCAATCAATTAACTTATATGATCTCGGTTCCGATATTAAATAATCAATAATTGTTTATACCCGCATTTTGGCACATTGGCTCGCTGAATGTGCTATCTAATAAATAGTGTCGTCGTTCTCCTTAGCTGCTTTTAAATGATGTCGTCACAAATTGCTGGCGGAGACATGAATACAGTGTAAGAAAATTCTTTTTCTATAATTGTTTCCTTATAAAAAGGTTTAGTTTTTCGCATCGTCTTTTTACATATTCGTAATTAAAATATTTTTTAATAAAATCAATTGGTGGTAGTTCATGAATGAGTGTGGATTAATATCACAACACTGAGGATTTGGCAACAACCCTTTTTCATCTATTAAAAAACAACACTTACGGGGCAATGTTTATTGTAAGAGCAACATTTGTTTCCATGAATCGACGTGCTTTAAGCATTGTTGACGCTATTTCCATTTGAATGAGGAAATAGCGTCAATGACTTTATTTCCAAATTTTTGTTGACTATTTCGCTTTTGGAAAGGTAATAATGTCAATTGACTTTATTTCGCACCAGGGTGGAAAATAAAGTCAATTGACCTTATTTCCGTTGATCTTATTACCTGTCACCTACTTTTCGACTGTAAATTGCATCGACTTTTTAGTTTGCGCATATATTTTCTTAGTACATGCATACATAGATTCCCTTCAAGATCAATGATTTGATGGTATTCATGGGAAAGTTTGTGTAGGTACACTTTGAGCATAAATGTGTATGCACATATTTTAAGGTACACTTCTTAACAAACAAATTTTTTAAAGTTATTATGCATGGATAAATGAGACATCCTCTTTGAATTCAGTACTAAAGTTTGACATTTTATTTTTAGTATTTCAAGTGCTTATCAAAACTTTACGACACTCACATATTGACAAGATTAGCCATTTATCTTAAAATTATTTAATTTAATTATTTGTTTATAAAAATGCAGTTTATACTTTAATAAAACCCCAAGGTTCAATGTTTGCGCAACATTAAAAAAATCAACAAACTCTCTTAAAAATTGCGGGCTTTTAACTCAATTTCCTAGAAATACATGTTTTAAGAATGCCGTTTGTAGTCCGATCAATTTAAATGAAGTGCAAGTTTAAAATAGCTGCGAGTTATCGTTGATTTTTAATATAATATGTTATATATATTTTTTTTTGATGAAGGTGTTGCTTATTTTCTTCGTTAAAAAAAAAAATCGCGTTTAGATAATATGACATTGACGGCAAATTCCAGCTGCCTTAAACTTGCACTTTATTATACTAAAATTGAAATAGAAAGCTCGAAATTTTAACTAAAGTTTGTCGATTTTTTTAATGTTGTTCAAAGATTTAAAGTTAATTTCATACAGTTTTTGGTAAGGAATTAACTATATTTTTATAAACAAATAATTAGAATTAAAAAATAATAAAATAAATAGTCAACTCTAATCAATATATCAGTGTCGTGAAGTTATGATATTTAAGAACATAAAAAATTAACGATGACACTGTTTCTAACTATATGAAGCTGATTTCGACATTTTGTTTTAATAAGATTTAGTATCGAAAATATTCTTTCAAAACTTGCCTAGGAATGTGAGGTTGATAGCACACCTTTCGCTATGTTATAATGGTTATTTCAAAGCCTTTTTCAAAACTTACAAAGGCAAAAACGAGAAGGCGAAGACAAAAATATAAAACGAATTCCCGAAGTGAATTTTCAGAGCTACGTATATATTTATAGTATCCATCACAAAATTGTACTAAAAAGTACTGCGTAGTAAACGAAATTGTATCAAAAAGGTACAATTGTACCAAAAATGCCAACACTGATGTAGAACAAAGCAGAACACAAATAATATTAAACCCATTGAAATTATTTTCAGCCTCTCACTCGACCAAATGGGTAAAATCCAGCTGGGTAGACTATACTCGATAGAGACAAAAATTGCCGCCACAAATAGGAGGTAGTATATTTTGAGTGTGTTCTTGTTTTGGTGGAAATTACTCTTAGTGATTTTTTGAATTAGTGTAAGTGCTCATTTGCACTAATTTTTATGGATCAAAT
>NW_023458555.1:82498468-82500496 GCF_013731165.1 Rhagoletis pomonella | reverse complement strand
CACTTGTTTATGGTGGCGCCCGCATGTCGCACAGTGTTGGGAAATGAAATTGTTCCTTCAGTACGAAATCTATACAAAAACTATACTTTCCGGTGACAGGTAATAAGATCAACGGAAATAAGGTCAATTGACTTTATTTCCCACCCTGGTGCGAAATAAAGTCAATTGACATTATTACCTTTTTAAAAACGAAATAAAATCAATTGACATTATTTCTCTTTCTCTACACTCTACGTCACGCTACGCCGCGGCTTCCCCGGCCCCCCTTCCCCGTCTCCCGCCGTGCTGTAATGCAGGTAGACTTATTTTTTGTACACGTTGAAATACAATTTTTATATATTTTAAACATCGAGGGCTTATATTCAATAATACCCTCTATCTGCACACTTTTCACAAAGATGAGATTCTGATATAAAAATCCACCTAAGCTTTAACTGTCATCAGTGATATTAATGCTACCTTATATAACGACAGGTAATGAGTCCCAGATGGTTTCTAAAATCACAAATTAGTTTTTGTGCAAATTGCAGATAGAGGGTATTAATGAATTCAATCCCTCGATATTTCACATTTTTATATTTGTAAGTTATTGGAAGCAGGGATGCCAACAACCGTGTCATTTGTCCCTATTTTATTTACTTCAAATGTCACTTAATTTTTCAATTTGGCACAAAGTTCCAAAATGGCACTTTTGTAAAAAAAATAACAATTCAATACATTTTTGTGAAATCCTTTGCGTGCACTTCATTTTCTCAACAAAAAATTTCTAATTTATTACTCTATTCAACTCGTTTATCTTATTTTATCATTGCACTTTTGTTTGGAAAATGTAGCTTTCTTTTATTGCTAAATGTGAATGATTAAAAGGAATGACACCTTTTTTGGCACTTCTATTTTCCTATCTGGCACATTTTGGCACTTTTTTATCCTCCATATGGCACCTCATAACTAAGGATAGTTGGCAGCCCTGATTGGAAGATTTCTGCTGTGTTTTGGGGCAACAACTTGCCTGCAGCAAAAAAGCGTATAATTTGTGTGTCAAAAGTGTGTGAAAACCAATCAATTAACTTATATGATCTCGGTTCCGATATTAAATAATCAATAATTGTTTATACCCGCATTTTGGCACATTGGCTCGCTGAGTGTGCTATCTAATAAATAGTGTCGTCGTTCTCCTTAGCTGCTTTTAAATGATGTCGTCACAAATTGCTGGCGGAGACATGAATACAGTGTAAGAAAATTCTTTTTCTATAATTGTTTCCTTATAAAAAGGTTTAGTTTTTCGCATCGTCTTTTTACATATTCGTAATTAAAATATTTTTTAATAAAATCAATTGGTGGTAGTTCATGAATGAGTGTGGATTAATATCACAACACTGAGGATTTGGCAACAACCCTTTTTCATCTATTAAAAAACAACACTTACGGGGCAATGTTTATTGTAAAGCAACATTTGTTTCCATGAATCGACGTGCTTTAAGCATTGTAGCCGCTATTTCCATTTGAATGAGGAAATAGCGTCAATGACTTTATTTCCAAATTTTTGTTGACTATTTCGCTTTTGGAAAGGTAATAATGTCAATTGACTTTATTTCGCACCAGGGTGGAAAATAAAGTCAATTGACCTTATTTCCGTTGATCTTATTACCTGTCACCTACTTTTCGACTGTAAATTGCATCGACTTTTTAGTTTGCGCATATATTTTCTTAGTACATGCATACATAGATTCTCTTCAAGATCAATGATTTGATGGTATTCATGGGAAAGTTTATGTAGGTACACTTTGAGCATAAATGTGTATGCACATATTTTAAGGTACACTTCTTAACAAACAAATTTTTTAAAGTTATTATGCATGGATAAATGAGACATCCTCTTTGAATTCAGTACTAAAGTTTGACATTTTATTTTTAGTATTTCAAGTGCTTATCAAAACTTTACGACACTCACATATTGACAAGATTAGCCATTTATCTTAATATTATTTAATTTAATTATTTGTTTATAAAAATGCAGTTTATACTTTA
>NW_023458555.1:82493378-82498368 GCF_013731165.1 Rhagoletis pomonella | reverse complement strand
TCCCAACAAGTGTGGGACACGGTGAGGGGGGAGCTAAATGCATGCGGAGGTGCATGCAAGACCACTGAACAGTGGAAGAAGGTATGAACTGCGAAATATTTATTGGTTTAATGCCAAAGTATATTTTTGAATTATAAATGGTGAAGTGTTGGTCGGACTGGAAGGTTGCAGTGAAGAAGCAACAAAGTGCCTACAACAGATTCAAAAATTTGACCGGCAACCGTCCTGCCAGTGAAGAACCGAAACCATGTGAAGGTTTGGATGCGGAGGTATTGGAGTTATTTCCAGCAGCAGTCCTTGATGGAGATGGTAAAATAATTGAAGCCGGAGTCCATGAGGTATACTATTTTTTTTTTAATTTGTGCATGCATAAATATATTTGAAATACTTTAAATTTTTTGTATTTAAGGAGAACGTGGATGAGACACTCGAAGACGAGTACTTGGCTGAATATCTCATCGAAGACGAAATGCCAAGTACGTCTAAGTCCGCTTCTGCTGAGAAGAAGTTCAATATCTGCGCATCCAAATCGACATTTCATTCATCGCTGCTAGAAGTCAAAAAAGAACTGTCAGCTCAGAACGAAGTTCATATGAGAAAATTAGATGATATTATTAATATACTCAAGGAAATGAATTCAAATATTTTAACATTAATAAATAAAATACAATAAAGTGAGTAATTTTCTTAGACTTCATTATATTTAAGAAATAAAGCAAAGTTTATTACAAATATGCATGAGCGTCGCTTGGATCGAAGCTGAATTTTCAATATTTTCAAATCCTTATATTTCGAAAATTATTTAACCGATTTTCAAAATAGGGATATCGTTGGAAAAATATTGAAGTACCTTTCATTTGATATGTGTATCTGTATGTATATATAGTACATATATTTTTCGAGAAAAAAAACGAAATTATGGCAACATTTTTAACACGCAATTTATTATATTAAAAGATACATTTATCAGAAACGGCACAAAAATACCTTTAATTTGATATACACTGGCGGCAGAAATAATAGACTCGTCGTACTTTTAAGAATTTTGACTATATTTATTTAGTTTATTTTATGTTTAATATTTTTTTATAAAAGCCTAGGTAGTTATGCAACAAACATCATATAAATGCGCTTTTCAAACATTGAACCAAAATTAAAAAAATTTGACTAATTTTCACCAAATTTTCAAACTCTTTATTCAGAATTTTAGAAAAATTTTTGGTATGCAGTTTTGTAGCCCATTCAATTTTATATATTTATATATATTTATAATAAAGTGCAAGTTTCAATTAGCTAAAAAATACCGTTGATTTTTAACAATTTTTTTTTTGCTGACGATGTCACGCATTTTTTCCCTTACAAAGTGTACTCGACAATTTTTTTATATGGAAGGGAATGCCTAGCATCGTCATCAAACAAAATTTTCAAAAATTAACGGTATTTTCTAGTGACTTGAAATTTGCACTCTATTATACTAAAACTGGATGGGCTACAAAACTGCATACCAAAAATTTTTCTAAAATTCTGAATAGAGTTTGAAAATTTGGTGAAAATTAGTCAAATTTTTTTAATTTTTGTATAAAGTTTGAAAAGGGGATTTATATGGTGTTTGTTGTATAGCTAGCCAGGCTTTTATAAAAAAATATTAAACATAAAGTAAACCATGGAATAATAGCCAAAACTCTTCAAAGTAAGGCGAGTCTATTATTTCTGCCGCCACTGTATGTATGATTTGTAACAAAAATTCTTCGGCACATGATATTTCACTAAATGTATATTAAATATCGTTTCATATAAACAAGAAAAAAGAGCCGCAAACACACATCTTTATTAAAAAATGCCATATTTTTTTTTATCTTCTCTCGAAAAATATATACATATTAAAGGAAAGGTCTTTCAACTAACTTTCCACATTTTGAAAAACGGTTTCTTTAGTTCTCGAAATATTAGCCGCCCTATTACGGTAATTTTTAGCCAATAGAAACTTGCACAGTCTTATACTTAAATGAAATAAGAATCAATAAAAACTGTAGGTATACTCAAAAAAATGTTAAAACTGCTGAGAAAAAAGTTTGAAATTTAAATGAAGATGTTTTGAACCTCTTAAGTTTTCTATAAAGTTTTCAACTTGGGTTTATATGGTTTTGAATTTGAGTTGTAATGGTATGACCGGTACTGTATTTATATAATATAATATAATACATTTATTTTTATATATGTAGTATATAACGTGGACAAACAGATTTAAGGGTTGTCACATGTTAAATAAGTAAAATTTAATTTAATTATTACTTAATAAAATCAAATATAAGTTTGTTGGTCACCATATAACGCCAGGAGAACTTGATGGGTTTGGATTCGCTTATAAACATACAGCTGCGTCAAAAGTATATTTTTATAATAGTGTCGGTTGAAACCCGCGTGTATATGCTAAATAAATAAATTTAATTAAAATAGTTTCTAACAAGGTTTTCGCAAATCCTTCGTGCATCCTGCAAGATTGTAGCATTAGATTCCATGGTCTCATGCTCACCTATATCTATATTGGTATCTTGGGTATAATTTATTTCGGGCATAGGCATATTGTGCAAGTTTCTGAAATTATGCAGCGTAAGACAAGCGTTGATGATAGCGCCCGAATAAACTGGGTTGAAAAGAATGCCGCGATCACTTGACAAACACGCGAATACTTTTTTTAATACACTATTCAATCGCTCAATGCAGTTACGAGCTTGTATGTGGTGATTATTGAAATTTTCTTCGTCCCTAGTTTCAGGATTTCGGTAAGGTGTCATTAACCAAGGCTGAAGGGGGTATCCGGAATCGCCAATAAGCCAGCACGTGTATATGTTCTGCTCATATTGTTGCTGCATTAATTGCCTAAAAGTGTGTTTGCATTGTTCAACTTTGCGTTCAACATTTGCGTTCAACTCAGCGCAGGGTTGCACGAAAAAAAAGTTGAATGGCTAAAAATATCAAAATATGAAAAAATATCAAAATATTCGCCATAAAAAGGTGTTTGCATTGTTCAACTTTGCATTCAACTTTTGGTTAAACGGCCTTTCAACTAATCGCTTTCAACAAAGTTGGTCGCCAGCCAACATTTAGCCATTCAACTTTTTTTTCGTGCAACCCTGCGTTGAGTTGAACGCAATTGTTGAACGCAAAGATGAATAATGCAAACACTGCTTAACTTTACAATAAATGCATCGTGTGTACTTCCCCCGAAACGTGCATACCCAGCTAAGATATTTAAATCGTAGTCACAAATCAGCTGCACATTTTTTGAAAAGAAGCCTTTGCGATTAATATAGCAATACTCATCCTCCGCAGATGGTTTTTTTATTTTAACATGTGTGCAATCTATTGCACCTATCACGCCCGGAAAACCAGTAGCATTGAAAAACCTAAAATATGTTTGTTTGTTATGAATAAAAATACTCTGAAAACTTATGTATGTACATTAAAGTGGTCCAAAAATGTTTATAAAAAAATAAGGTCGGATTTTTAAGGATTGTTATATACCGAAAAAAATATGCCCCTATTTTTTATTTTGAAATAAAAAAGATTAGGGAGTGCTCAAAGCGCTCAAAGTTTTTCATGTCTTTATATGGGGAAAAACAACTTTTCATAGAAATAGTGTAGAATTCTTGAAAATCAATATTTTTCGATCGAAAAACACTGCTTATCTTCAGGAGATTCCCAGTAATAATAGGCAATTGCATACAAAATGGTTAAATAAACAATTGTATATTGATACTGGAAGTCTCCTTAAGAGAACCACAGTTTTCCGATCGAAAAATATTGATTTTCAAGAGTTTTATACCATTTCTGCGAAAAATTGTTTTTTCTTCATGTAAAATACATGGAAAACTTTGAGCAGTTTGAGTACTGCCTAAATATGTTTTGATTTCAAAATAAAAAATAGGGGTAAATTTTTTTCGATGTAGAACAATCCTAGGGGTGCCGGCAATCAAATTCCGACTTTATTTTTTTGGACCACTCTAATGTACATACATATATCATTACCTTAATTCACAAAGGCCCGAACCAACAATTTTTTTTTATTTTACAGGAGATGCAAAAACAACATAAAAGAGCTTTTTAAAAAGTGGCATTTAACTCCATTGTTTTTGGGACTAACACTTTAACATTTTTATTGAAGGTATATTTTAATATATACTGCCAAAATCTGTGAAAAACGCAGTTTCGAAAAAAAAGTTTTGGTTAGCGCCTTTGTGAATTAAGGTAACGATATGTATTATTACCTTTGTCGAATTCTATTTTTCATTTCCAAACTAGTTGGAAATTTAATGTATTTCATCATTATCTTATTTTGAATGATAAGAGTCACTTCATTAATAGATCTGCAAATCGTAGTTTTACTTATTGGACACACAAAATCTTGCCCGATATCTCTTAAAAAGGATCCAGTAGCATAATAATGCAATGCCGATACCATCCTTATAGCCTTTGGTACAAAAGTTATTCGTATACCATCCTTCATATACGGACTTATTTCACCAAGAAGTTCCAGCGCAGACTCCTTATTCAATCTAAATAACTCAATGAAACGCGCTTCTGGCAAATAAAATGGATCAGTATTATCCCTTAAAAAGCGCCTATGAATGCGCAACATGTTCCTTTGATCATCAGCCAATGCAAGTAGATGTGCAACCATCATTCTATATTTTAAATGATTTAAATAATCAAAATATATAAAAATTATTACTTTTACTGCAATTTCTCACAACTATACAAGAACATATGTTCTTCATTCTGGCAATTCGTGTAATTTTTACAATACTCACCACCAATTTATCGCAAGGTGAGTTTTTTTAGTTACAGAAACACTTCGTTTATCGTTTGCGATATGAACTTTGCGATACTGCGTTCTGACAGAATTTGCGATATAATATCGCATTAGTTACAGAAACGCACTACTGCGCCTTAATTTTTTAATATTCCAAAAATCCGCATATTTATATTT
>NW_023458555.1:82490121-82493278 GCF_013731165.1 Rhagoletis pomonella | reverse complement strand
GGATTGTTAAATAAATGCAATCGATGACCAAATTGTAGTACAATTAACTTTATTGTACAACAAACAATTTACAATACTCGCTAATACAGTAAAAACACTTTACAATACTTGTTAAAGCAATAACAGCGTTTAACTAAACTTGGTAACACAATTAAACTTATATCTTGCTTATTCGCAACTCACTTCTCTGCTCACTTTACTTGTAGCTTGCTGTCTTGTAACTCGTAACTAACTCACTTCGCTGTGGCGGCGCCCTTATATACCTGCGCTGGCACTTATGGCAACTCTAGAACATTCTGAAGTTTATCGCTCATTCTCTTTCTCTCGCTGTTCGCAGTGTTCATCCAACTTGACGTTTCTCTTTGTGGAACATTCTACGTCATTCCACGAACATTCTGCCTATTTCTCGTTGTTCGCTTTGTGTTGCCGCAGTATTCGCCACACTGCCCTTCACCTAAGTCTGATCGTCCCGATCAGGCACACTTGCCGCACCAACCGCTGCAAGTCTTTCCAAGTGGACCACTTTCATCTTGGTCCTCGGTCTCCCCATTGTCTGGATTCGATGCACTGCGTCCTTCAGCCGTTTGTCAATCCTATATGGACCTTTCCAGTTACGATGTTGTTCGGAGGTGAAGCCTTTCTTCGGCATGTGCAACTACACCGAATCACCTTCCTGTAGCTCCTCTCGGCTCGATGCGTTACCGGACATTGATTCCAGCTTATCTCCGGTGGTGCACCATCTCACATGGTCGTGCTTCTGCCGGCCACTGGTGGTGACCAGACCATGTCTCTTCTCATGGGCACCCTTTTCGCCAGATCTATGCCGCATCATCTGTCCATGACACCCAGACTCCCGCCTTCATGCTGCACTGCCTTTAGCACATCTTGCTACATCCGGATTCTTACGCTGAAACTTCCGCCGTCGTTTCGTATTTCGCTCTTCCGCCGATGCTCACTTCATTGACCGGACATGTATAATTTCAACCTTGGCTTCCGGCTTAACTGCTCACCTTTGCCGACCACCTTTTTCGGGACACTTCACAGCGCGCCTACTGCTCCCACAGCCGCTTCCATTTCCGGCCACCGGCTTATCACCATTGCAACGTGGTTTAGCGGCTTTCCTCCTGCCGGAAACACTGCCTGGCTTACCATGACCACTTCCTTGCTGCGACCCCTTCTTCACTGAGCTGGCGGAACCGTCACGCTTTCCCTGTATCGGTGAACGGCTTCCTTCTCCTGACGAAACCACTCCGTCTCCATCACTGCCAACCTCCGCCCAACTAACCGCTTTCGTTTCTGGTGGAATTTTCGACACTTCCTCTAAGACTAACCGTCTGCTGCAGTACTGGCTGTCGTAACCAACCCTAAGTGGCACTTTCCTGTGACGATCTGTCAGGATCATTCTCTGGAGGCCAATCTTCATGCCTTGGCCAAGTAAGAAATCCACGCCGATGATGACTTCATCCACAATGTCTGCCACTATAAACTTAGTGTACGAGGCCCAACCGTCAATTATTACCTCGCATGGTACTTCTCCTAACACTTGGGTGCATTCACCAGTTGCAGTCTGCAGCTTTGCTCCAGGTTGTGGCTTCACATAAAAAGTGGCCAAATCCGGTCGAATAATGGAATGTGTCGCTCCAGTATCCACTGTCAATACTCTCTCCTGCCCATTCACACATCCACCAATAGTGAGGTTGCTCGCATTCCGGCCAATGTGTGAGACGGAGATTATGGGCCCTTCAACTTCTGGAGCCAGCACGCGGCCCTTCCTGCTGGCTCGTTTCAGTTTAACGACTGATTGGAGTTGGCTTCGTCTCCTTCAGCCCTGCGTTTGCGTCCTGCTGAATTCTTGAGCCCACTGGAACTTGCACTGCAATCGCGGGCGAAGGGGCCTGGCTTTCCACATTTAAAACATTTGCCAGAGCCATTATTTTTCTCGCTCAGCAGTTGGATAATATTCTTCAGCATTTCATTTGTCTCGTCCGGTGTTTCTACTTCCACGCGATGCGCTTTGTAGGCTGGTCTACTTAGGAGTGCTGCCGTTTCACCCGTCTGAGCATACGAGACCGTTTCGGCAAATGTTGGCTTTGGATTTGCATACGTCTCTCACTTGGTATACACGTCCCTCATTCCTTTGATGAACCTCTGGATTTTTACTCTTTCGAGGTGCTCACCAGATGCATCTCCAATTGCCAAATGAGCCAACCTTTCAATCTCGGAGGCGAATTCCTGTAAAGTCTCGTTGGATTTCTGGCAGCGATTCTCCAGCTGCATCTGGTAAATCTGTCTCCGGTGCTCGCTACCATAACGTCTTTCCACTGCACCCATTAACGCATCGTAACTGTTCCTTTCACAATCAGGAATAGTCTGCAAGATTTCCGCTGCAGGTTTTTTTAATGCAACGAACAGTGCAGCGGATTTATCCTCCATGCTCCAGTGATTTGCTGTAGCTGTCTTCTCAAACTGGAGCTTAAAGACCTGGACAGGAATAGTGCCATCAAAGGATGGAGTCTTTACCTTGGGAGCGTTCGTCGGATTAGCTGGACGATTCAACTGCAAACCCCGGAGACGATCTTCATCCACCTTAGCTTCGACTTTGTCCTGTTCTTCCTTAATAAGCGCTTCGATCTTATCTTGTCGTTCCTCGATTTTATCCTGTCTCTCTCTGAGTTCCGAGTTATTTTTGAATAAATTCTCTTGTAGCTGAGTAATCTTTTCATCTAGCTGCGATGATATGCGTGTTTCCTGCACTTGCAACTGGGATGAAATCTGTGATGACATCTGTGACATGGCAGCCAATAACGTGTTCATGTCCATAGCTATTGATGAACTTGGGGACTTTTGCTGTTCTTCAACCTTCCCGGATGTCTGCTGCACTTCCTTCGACGAACAAGCGGCCTCATCCTTCTGTTCATCCTTTGCGGATGCATCGTCGAGTTTACCCTGGAAGTCGTATTTGTCCACGTCGATGCCTTTTGCTTCCATAGCCTCTCGCAGCCGTGATAGTAACTCCACTTTTCTTCCGGAGGTTGCTAAATCTCGCTTCTCCAACTTCCTCAATCTTTAAGTCCTGAATTTTCGCCATTTTCAGTAGTTTATCCTTCGGGATTTATTTAACAATCCCACTTCTGACACCAATTGTTACGATTATCCT
>NW_023458555.1:82486525-82490021 GCF_013731165.1 Rhagoletis pomonella | reverse complement strand
TTTTTGGAATATTAAAAAATTAAGGCGCAGATATATTTAGAGCCAAACTTATGATGTACGGTTTTAAAAATTTATTGAATAATTTTTATATTTCTTATTAGAATTGAATGGAAATTTTAGAGTTACATATGTGAAAATTGTAAACAAATGTTCTGCCTAAAAATGTGGTCGATTTTGAGCCTTGTGTGGTAGATGTGGTAAAAACCCAAATTTTAAAAAATATGTGGTATATATGTCGCCCCGCCAGAAGAAATTAAATATTGCGCCTAAAAATATGCAGTACATACGCTACAGCGGAAATGGACGACACGCCATTTCTTTAAATGAAAAACTAAATCCTGTTATATGCATGTATGTACATATGTATGTATATGGGCAAATCTAAAAAACAGGTATCCTTGATGTTGTCTAGCTTTATTTTCACTGTTGGAAACTATATCAAGCTGGTTGGTTTTGGATATAATTCATTGACGTATACTTGAAGCCTCAAAAAAAAATTGGATCAATTTGCTGCATAACTTTTGAATAATCGGTGTTTAAATAAAAAATAATAATGAAAACAAGTGAATTTTTTATGTAATTTTTAAGAGGTGAAAATTTAATTATGTCATAACTTTTGAAGCACACCATATACTGATTTGAAATTTTATGTGCAATTAGTACTTACGTATACACTTCATATGTACAGCATGTACTTACGGCGGCCGCGGTAGCAGGGTGACTAAATGTGCATACTTCCACTCCATAGGACTATGGTTGAATCCCTGTTCGGATCATAACCCAGAATAGCAGTCGTCCTTCGGCAGGCAATGGCAAACCTTCGAGTATATTTCTGCCTTGAAAACTCTTCTTATAAAATCATTTGGTGTTCGGAGTCAGCCTTAAATATGTACATAGGGGTCTCCATTTGTGCCACAACAACAAAATTCATGTTTGAGCAGAAGCTCGGCCAAGCACTTAGAAAAATATTTTAGCACCAAATATTTATTTGTTTACTTATTTTAGGGGAGATGGCAATCTTCTGGTTTCACATTTTGGGTACAAAAATCTCAACCCTGATACAACAAATAGTATTAGTACTGATGATGCATTCACATAAACGTACAATAATACATGATTGAGGTTTTTTTGCATTCACATTCTCTTTGTGAATGGGTGTCGACCACGATTGACAGAATACAAAGGTTGCGCCGATTTCGGACCGCTATTCCTCTCTTAACGAATTTAACAGAATCGTTGTTTGCATGTCGTCACACTTGTGCAACTTGTTTACGTTTTCCTTGCAACACTTTTTCTTCTTCTTCCATTCTTGCTCACGTTTTGGCATTTCTCTCTCGCAATTGCACCAGTGTGACATCACACAAAAGTTATTCTCATAAATCCTCTCTGATCGGCGCAATCTTGTATTCTATCATTCTTGGGTGTCAACCATTCCATAACACATACATATTTTGTGTTTACAATTTGTAACCAATCTCAAGAGCGGTTGTTACATTTTTCAAATCAAACAATCACATTTTTGAATCGAATAAAATGAGAATGCACACTCAATTGATTCAATCAGTACACAGCTCTGAAGGTTACTTATAAACACTGAAAACGACTTTTGAGAACTCCAATATTACATACGTGGCGAAGAACGTGTTTGATTACATGCGTGTTGTATAGACCGTGGCTATGGATTTATATACGTGTCAACAGAAAAGGTTCCAAAGCATACCCGGTAAGAAAAGTGTGCATTAAAATATAACGAAGTGGCAAGCAACTCAAAGTCTGTAATTCCACATTTCAGAATTAGTTTTTGAAGCATTTAAGTTTAAGAACTTTTTAAGTATGTATTGTATACTACAAACAATTACGAATAATTTGATACCTTAGCAAAAGCTGTGCTTTCAGAATAAACCAACTGTTACGATCAATATAACGCGTAAAATTAATATTACAAACTTTATTTCTTAATAGTATGTTATAACCAGGAAAATCAGAAAATTATAAACCGTGCTTGATTACAGAGAGAAAAAAGAACAATGGGGAGACCGGAAACAGAAGAAGAAAGCAATGTCAAAATACAAAAGTGACAGATAAGTTTCAGTGAGAGAGCTCAGTGTTGGAAAGTAATGCCATTTTAATGAATACTGAGAAGTAACCGGTAGCTGGTTGTCAACATTCCGTCCATCTCGTCCAGTTCGACGAAAAAGGATTATCTGCCCACCGTTTACAGCCGGTACTGTTCATCGATTGGTAAGGGCACAAGTTTTGATATGGCTCGTTTAAGAATTGTCGACTTTGTATGCACTGTTGCAACTCGTACATGAGAATCGTCCCGGGGGTGTACTTGAATAACTCGACCTAGTTGCCATTGAGAAGGTGGTGCTCGTTCGTCACGTAGGAGTACCAGGTCACCAATTCTCAAATTGCCTTAAGTCTGCTGCCACTTATTTCGGGCCTGAAGCTCCCTCAGATAGTAGCTGCTCCATCGCTGCCAAAAGTTTTGACGCATTTGTTGCAGTTGCCTCCAGCGGGTGAGGCTTGAAGATTTAACGTCGCATAAGCTTGGCTCGGGAGGTGCTATTAGGGGGCCACCGGACAAAATGTGAACTGGTGTTATCGCTGTCACATTGTCGGGGTCATCGGAAAAAGCTGCGAGTGGTCGCGAGTTTAGCACTGCCTCGACTTCCTTGAGCACTGTGCAGAACCCCTCAAATGTAAGTGTCGTCTCGCCGATAACGCGCTTGAGGTGATGTTTCATGCTTTTTATCCCCGCTTCCCATAAGCCTCCGAAATTTGGAGAGCCAGAGGGGACGAAGTGCCATGTGACACCGCGAACGGCACTATAACGCGCGCCCGCCTCTACCTGCATCCGGTATTGAGCGACATCTTCTTTCAGTACGGCATTTGCTCCAACAAACGTAGTGGCACAGTCGCTGTAGATATCAGAGGAGTAACCCCGTGTGGCGAAGAACCGCCGGAGCGCTAGCAAAAACATATTCGTCGTTACGTCGCTAACGAGCTCGATGTGTATAGCCCGAGTACTGAAGCACACGAATAACGCTACATATGCTTTATGGGCTTGTTGGCCTCTGCCTTTTGATGTACGTACTCTATATGGGCCGCCGTAATCTATACCGCAGTGTGTAAATGGCTTAGTCGGTGTACATCGCGCTTCTGGCAAAGCACCCATAATTTGCTGTGCGGGTTGGCAGCGATGACGGAAGCATTTGATGCAGCGGTTAATATACTTCTTTGTAGACGAAGGTCCGTCGATAGGCCAGAAACGTCGCCGCATAAGATTCAGTGTAGTTTGAACGCCACCGTGTAATGTGCACTCATGCGCTTGAGCAATAAGCAGGGTAGTCAATTTGCTGTCCTTTGGCATAATAATCGGAAAGCGTTCCGCTTCAGATAGGAAGGCATGCTTCAGACGGCCATTGACACGAAGGATCCCGTTGTTGTCGATGGTTGGATTCAGTTTTCGCAATTTGCTCTTGATTGAAAC
>NW_023458555.1:82482633-82486425 GCF_013731165.1 Rhagoletis pomonella | reverse complement strand
AAAAATCCGCATATTTATATTTGCTAAAGTATTATACAATTGAAAGGAGGTTTTTGTTCCATCCTATGGTTTAATATATACGCAAAAATATAAGTTTGAAAAGGGTCGAATATTTTATCGACTTAATAAAATGAGACATTTTAATCTGGTAAAACACGCACAAATACTTAATTCTTAGTAACATGCTATGTGTATACGATATACATACACTTCGAACACCGTCTTCAAAACAGGAACAAGGATTTTTCACATATTAATGAAAATATTTTTTTCTTCATGATTATATTCTCTAACTAGAAAACTAATGTTATACATACTGTTTCTGCATCAATTGCGTTGAATCTGTACGATCTACAAGCATTATATTTCCCCATCTAATTTTTGAGTTGTACCCCTTTTGACGACGGTGTGCGATATGTATCTATACATTCTTATAATAAAATTGTAACAGATCGAGGTCTGTAAAGAAAAATTAATATGGAGGGTATTTATTAGAGCACCAGAAGTCAAATCAACCATTTTTAGATTTTTTGTCTGTCTGCATGTTTGCACGCGAATCACTCGAAAACGAATGCATGGATTTGAATGCAGTTTTCACCGATGTATTGCTAGAGGTCTAACTTAAAATATAGAAAGAAAAGGTTGCCACCTGTTTGAAAATTGCAGTTCAAGTAAATTGATAAGAAAAAGTGAATATTGCAATATAGGCGTCAAAAGAAAGGGGCTTAAGAAGGCTTATAGCCAAAAATATTTTTTAGTGTTGACACCTGTTTGAAAATTTTAAATTTATTTATAAGATAAATTGACGGCTGCAATATGAGTATCAAACTGAAGAGGCTTGGGAAATTTTACTGCCGAGAATATCATTAGGGAGGATTGCCACCTGTTTGAAAAATTTTATTGTATAAAATAAACAAAATCTATATTTATACTTATAATAAAATTTTAACAGGCCGATGTCTGCACCTTATAGATATTCAAGAAAAATTAATATGGTGTGTTTTTGTTAGAGCTACAGAAGCCAAATAAACAATTTTTATAATTTTGACTCTCTGTCTGTCTGTATATTTGTTTTGTACTCGCATCACTCGAAAACATGGAACTGAATGCAGTTTTCGCCGATGTATCGCTTGAGATCTAGCTTACAATATATAAGAAAAAAATGAGAGAGTTGCCACCTGTGTTATAAAATTCAGTTTAGGTCAATTGATACGGTAAATTAAATACTGCAATAAGACTGTCAAAAGAAAGAGGTTTACAAAGGCTTACAGCTGAAAATATTTTTCTATTTACATTTGGAGTTATTTATAAAAATCGTATTTTTTTAACCGATTTTGTTCAAATTTTAAATGTGAGCTACGTACCTGTATGATGGAAAATTCTTTTGTTAAAAATTGACCCGATGAGTGCCGCTGGAGTCGAGGTTGAAATTCATAACACAAATGGTAAGCTATGGTTTTGCAGAAAATGGACCCAATGGATGGCGCTGCAGCCGAAATGAATAGAAACCCCGTGTGGTTGGTCTGCTTTGGCCCTATGTTTAAGTTATACGAATTTAGTTTTCAGATGTCTAAATGAAGGATGGGGTTAAGTTTGTCATGCACGATCATGCGATCTTGTATCTACCTAGAAATCAGTTCATAAATATTACAACGAATTGTAAAAGTGGCGAATTAACAAGGAAAGATCACCGTAGGTATGTCAATTGCTGCATTTGAACGAGGTCACACGACTCATTTAGCCACTGTACCGGAAAACTTTTCATCCTGTGGGACAGGTAGGATTCTTGGCCTTCCTATAACAGAAAACGCACTTCTGTGCTCTTGAGTTTTCTTATAAGAACTTTTATTGGCATACGCATCGCACCCAAGAATGATAGAATACAAGATTGCGCCGATTGCAGCAGAATTCGTGAGAGTAATTTAAATCAAAACAGTCGTTGAGTGCGGACGTACTTTTACTTAGCTCCGTCGTGTACTTCATATTTATGCATATACCCAAACATATGTAAATACTTTCGCGATGTCTTTTTGCTCTTATTGCGGCTTGCAGTGCGTGGTTGTGATTTTGTTTCATGCGGAATTTGTTTGCAGAATTTTCATTTGAAATGCGCAAAGCTAACTTCCGCCAGCTTTAAACTCTTAAAATCTAACAAAAATCTGATGTTTAAATGTGATGCCTGCTGCTATGTGAATATCTCTTTTTGCTTGGCTAAGTTCGAGAATGCTACGTGTTCCATAAAAGAAATTAAGGCTGCTTTTAATTGAGAAAAAGTCGCCAATAATCCGAAAAACCCGGAAAATCTCCTATCATCAAAAGTGGCTAACAACAACGCGAATAATAGCGATGCAGCAGAAAATGTAAACTTCAGAACTACCCGCTCAAGATCTAAGGTCGCTGACCTCAGTAAATTGCCCTTGAACGTGAATTCTTCCACTTCTTTTGCTGCTGCTACTGCATCTGATGGTATTGTTGGTGCTAACTCCCTCGCAGCTGCTGTTGGTCAACCAATTAGTCTATGCTCTCCTGTTGAGCATGAAGATAACGTAAACAAGTAAGAAAGTCTAAGTTCGGGCGGAGCCGAACATTAAATACCCGGCGCAAGTATTAAATATATGTTTTTCACCTTTCCGAAAGCTACCGCTACATGGTAAGCCGGGGTGTATCAATTTTGAATAAATTAGCGTCCTTAAATTTCGAAATATTGAAGCTTCAAGCATTTCTGAAATTTACCGTTATATGAAAAGCGGCCGTAATTTTAGTCCCATTTCAATAATTTTCAGGGCTTTGCTTCTATGTGGCAAGTACAATAACCACACCGAGTTTGGTACAAATTGGTAGAACGATTACCGAGATATATATATATGATCATAAGTGGGCGGTGCCACGCCCATTTTCCAAAATTTGATCATTAACGTATTTTTTGGTAAAGAATTGTTTCAAGCATCGATTTTTAATAAATTAGCTTTAATATTACATGCATATAACAGGATTTCGTTTTTCATTTAAAGAAATGGCGCATCGTCCATTTCCGCTGTAGCGTATGTAGTGCATATTTTTAGGCGCAATATTTAATTTCTTCTGGCGGGGCGCCATATATACCACATATTTTTAAAAATTTGGGTTTCTACCACATCTACCACAAGGCTTAAAATCGACCACATTTTTAGACAGAACATTTGTTTACAATTTTCACATATGTAACTCTAAAATTTCCACTCAATTCTAATAAGAAATATAAAAATTATTCAATAAATTTTTAAAAACGTACATCATAAGTTTGGCTCTAAATATATCTGTAGTGCGTTTCTGTAACCTTGCGATACACCCAATATCGTAAAATATAACGCTTTTTCACTTTTATCGCAAGCGAGTGTTTCTGTAACTGTGAGGGGGGAGCTAAATGCATGCGGAGGTGCATGCAAGACCGCTGAACAGTGGAAGAAGGTATGAACTGCAAAATATTTATTGGTTTAATGCCAAAGCATATTTTTTAATTATAAATGGTGAAGTGTTGGTCGGACTGGAAGGTTGCAGTGAAGAAGCAACAAAGTGCCTACAACAGATTCAAAAATTTGACCGGCAACCGTCCTACCAGTGAAGGACCGAAACCATGTCCTTGATGGAGATGGTAAAACAATTGAAGCCGGAGTCCATGAGGTATACTATTTTTTTTTAATTTGTGCATGCGTAAATATATTTGAAATACTTTAAATTTTTTGTATTTAAGGAGAACGTGGATGATACACTCGAAGACGAGTACTTGGCTGAATATCTCATCGAAGACGAAAT
>NW_023458555.1:82469425-82482533 GCF_013731165.1 Rhagoletis pomonella | reverse complement strand
AATTAGTTTTCATAAAAATCCACGAACACTTTACAAAAGGTCCAAAGTAAAAGATACAATGAAATAACACTGCAAGCGCTCCTTCCAGCATATTTCTGGGGTCATATGACCCATTGTGGAGTCTGATTGAGTTTTAATGAGACTGTCTCGATTCTCTTGTCATTTCATAGCCTTTTGACAACTGTGTCAACTTCTATAAATTTAGCTTTAAGAGGATATCACCCTGTTTCTTCTTTGCTTAAAACTTTTAACGTGGGAGTTGACCGAAGTCAAGTTTTAAACATGTTTTTTAGCCATTACTAAAAAATACTACATTTGGTGTGAACATTGGGGTAAAGTAAACGGGTGAGGTTTTTGTTATAAAATTAATTTAATCTAACAGAATTATATATATTATAAATCGATAAGGTTTAAGTCTTGCCATAGCTTCCATTCGCTGAACTGTGGATAATCGTTTTCCAATTCTCTCACGCGATCTTCTTCTGATAAGCCGATTTTTTTTATAATTGAGGTAAAGAGCCTTATCATTAAACTGGTGCGAAATGATTTTTTTTTTATGATTAGCTTACTCTGTTAGTTTAAGCAGAAGGAATCCATTATTTGATTTTTTGAGGAAAATTAGAAGTTTTTGGTATATTTAATTTTAATTTAATTTTTGATCTCGAGAGTGTCGGATTTTCAACGAATTCGTTCAACGTTATTTTTTGAGTAGCCACTTCCAACGCGAACAAAACTGTCAAATTAAAAGCCAGTACTATGAAATTTCAACCTCATAATGATAGATCTATGGTCTAACGATCTGCATTGCAACTTTTTAATACATTCAAACGATTGCTGTACAGGAATTGCTGGAACGCGTACCGATATTAAGTGAACAATGCTTTAATTCTTTAGACGTTTTGTAACATAACCAAAATGTTTTTATACTAGTAGGAAATATACTGTTGGCTCTTATTATACCCAACGAATCTTTCAAATCGCTTTTAACGTTACTTAAATTGAACAATTTTAACTCTTTAAGGGCCAATTTAACAGTGCGTAGTTAACTCAGAATCGACAGTTAACTAGAGATTTTCAGTACAAAATTCTGTAGTTAACTCCCGATTCTGAGTTAACTGCGCATTGTGAAATTGGCCCTAAGACATTAAGACATCTTACACGAATTGTGAATTCCCTAAATATGCATTAAATTACACATCAAAATTTGTAATTTCAGTGTTCAAATTGTATCAGAAACAATCGCACCCGATATAGAAAACTGTAAAAACACTAAATATTTTTAAAATATGTTCACTAAAATTTTATTAACATAAATGTAACGTTTTTGCAAAATGTTTATCGAATTTAATGTGAAATTTTAAAAATTTTAATATAGGATATGAACAGAAATTTATTTGAAAAGTGAAGCGCACATAATTGGATACGAAATTGCGAATAAAATTACCCCTATTTAATCAAAACGGGTTTTGTAATTAAACAATAAACAATTTACGCAAAAAATAACATTTTAAGACTTTTTACCATATTTTTATTATAACTACTACCAATTTTAATTCGTTTACTTATATTTTTCGTTGTTCGCTAAAGTTCAAAATGTTCCATTGATCATTTACATTTATATTTTTCTTTTTTGTTTTGTTCTTTTTCTATTCCACTGCCTTTTACTTGATCGGAATATTTCCGATAAAAAATTTCCGATACTCGGAATGCAGAACTTCAAATTTCCGATAGAATTCCGATTCGTAGTGGATCGAAATGTAGAACAAGGCAGAACACCAACAATCGGAAACAAATCCGATTCCGATTCGAATCGGATTGCTGAACAGGTCTGTTTGAGTTCAGAGTGCAGATCACATAGCTCCATCTGTAGCTCAGGCTTTTGGTCATGTATCCTGCAAGTCATTGGAGTGTAAAAATTGCATTTATTTGCTTAACACACTCATAATCTTTAAATCTTTTTCTCGAAATTCTTTTTTAAATCATCAAACTGTCAGATATATTGACTAAAATCTAAAGTTGATATTTTAAACTCGTTTATAAGTTTTTAGACATGGAAAATGCCAAACTTTTTTCATATCTAAGTCATGTATAAAAATATCGACCTTTTTAAGGAAACATTTGATTAAGTCCGCTAAATCAATAATAGATTTGTTTTACATTTATTAAGGCAATTCAAGTGTTTAGTTGAGTCGGTCAAGAACGCTAGATTGATGTTAAAATTTTGAGATTCAATTTCAACTAAAATGTCCAAACCTTTTTATTTCCGATTCTTTAAACTCAACAATTTCCTTTCGCAGTTCAAAAAAAATGCTCAAGACATTTTCCTCCACTCAACCATTTCACCTCGGTAAACAAATCTAAATCGCCATATTGATTTTCACATTCTTCAAGAAACTTTTTAAACTTTCTATGAGTTAATGAATTGTGTCCACCTCTGATTTTATTTACTATTTTCACCACAATACTCATTGTGTGAACACTATTCGTCCATTTTGCACACAATGACTCCTAATGATTCACACTCTGGAACGAAGGAACCTGCATACCATTTTCAATCAATTGCCAAATTAAATCATCTTTTTTCCCAGCATCGAGGAAGCGCCGTCTGTGCACACGGCTGTTAGCCTTGTTGCTTAAGTTTTTATTTCCAACCTTCCATTTACGGCTTCAAATATATCTATTCCTCGGGTATTTCCAAGCAGAGGGATTAGTGCAAGAATCTCCTCATTTACTTTGAAATGATCGTCAACCATTCTGACCACTACCAGCAGTTGACTTATGTCAGAAATATCGTATGATTCGTCCAATGCCAAAGAGAAGTATTTACAGAGCTTAAATTTATTTTCTTAAAGTGAGTTCAAGTGCATATTGAGGTCTTCAATTCTTCGAGTTACTGTGTTCCATGAGAAAGAAACTGTTTCAATCTGCCATCAAGTTTCCACTTACTCTAAAACAAGACATCATTTCCTTATATACTTTCTTTAATAAAAATGCCATCAGAAAATGATTTGCAGTTCTGAGCAATACTTAAGCTGGCACCATAAGATGCTTTCAAAGGTCCGTTATAAGATATACTTAACTGAATATCATTATTATCAATGTATTCCAAGATTTTCTGGACATCGTGAATTAAAAAAGACTTTTTTAACTGCGAAACTAACTGTTCTTTTGACTCAACTGATATCTCATAATAGAGCAAGAGCCAGCGACGGCCAGACCTTCGTTATTTTATAAAGGATGAAAGCTTCTCTATTTGTGCCCCCAACACAGGTAATAACAAACCCAGACTATGAAATTTGGATAATGGTGTCTTTGACAGGTACCAGGTAGTAAAGGTGTATAAAATACCACCTGAAATTCGAGATAGTATAAAGGTCAGTTTTTATATATTTTACTCGTAATAACATTAGAAACCACGTCGTTCATTGCCAGACACTTAGCGTGGTTCCTACCCCCTGCCAGACACCCTTAAACCCTGAAAAATTTAAGTAATACTTTCGTCATAGTATAAAAGCTGATTTTTATATATGTCACTTGGGGAACTATCAAGAGATGTTTCCTCACTTGCCAGACCGTTTCGATAGTTCCTTCATCTTGCCAGACGCTTTAAAGGCATAGGTGCGAGCATGAAAAAACTGATAAAAATTATACATACTTTGTGTTAGTTACTTATCGGAGACGGCGGTCCTTACAAGTTGAATTCCAATTTCTTACAAAATTTGTTAATGCCAATGGCTATTCGCTATGCCACAAAGCCTATTTTTTTCAAAATTTTATAAGAAATATAAACATAAAATTAGACTAAAATTCTATAAAAAGAGTATATTTGAAAAAAAAAAAAATCTTTTTTGTCCATGTCAATAAAATAAAATCTAATAAGTTAATTAATAATGTGTTGGAGCCTTACGAACTTTTTTTAAATTAAATTTAATTAAAATTTCGATATTGTATTCAAAACTTATTGTTTGTTATTGTTGTTTATTGTCTGCAAGTACACTGGTCGATTTTTCTTTTTTACTTTTTTTCCAGAATTGAAACGTTCACAAGTGGAAAATTTTGTCATAAGTCCTGTGAATGCTTTATAGCATTCCCGGTGATAACCACTGTCTGTACGTTCATCAGGCAAAATAATATCTTTATATTTAAGGTTATGTTTTTTTCTGGCTTTCAAAACAGTTAGACATTTTTTTAATGTCTCCTCAGAAAACAATATTATTTTCTTATAGCTTTTTTTTACAAACGGCACAAATTAAAACGTCTTCCATGGTAATATACTATTCCAAGTACAGAACCAACCGTGATACAAAAAAACAGCTAGTTTTATTGGCCGTTTGTAGGCCTTGGGGCGGTTGCGGCGCATGGTTGCGCGGGTTCTTCTGCGCCTTCTTCAGGGCCTTTTTCTTCGGCGGTGCGCGCCGCTTGACGCTCCTTGGGGCTTTTGTGGACGGCTCACGCTTCTTGGGCCCCTGTTCCCTTGGCCCGTGCGCGCATGGGTGTTGGATGCCACATGCAGCAGCGTGTGGTGCGCTAGCCCGCAGGTTTTGCAACTGCCTGGCGAGTCGCATTCCCCGGTAGTGTGGGTGAGCGTGAGGCAGTTAACGCAGTAGCCCTGCGCGCGGGTTACTCCCAACCGTTGTGGCGGCTTCATCGACTTGAACGCTGGGCACGTCCGCAAGGCGTGGTACCGGTGGCAGAGCCGGCATTGTAGGCAGTGGTCTGTCTCCGCCGTTGGAGCCAGGGGGCATGCCTTCCGTGCTGCCATGGTGTCTTCGATCTGGAAGTAGAAGTAAAGGCAGAGAAACGAGAAGTACTTGGGTGCAATATTTAAACGGGAAGTTAAGACCCTTAATATACAGAAGGAAAATATGTATAGAATTATTTATTGTGCTTTTGGAAGGAAGCACAGTTTGACAAGCGGTCACATAAAAACTATTTTGTGTACGGACTTCCACGACACGTATGGGGTTATCAGGGCCTTGGCGAACGTTTTTGATTCGTCCCAATCGCCACTCGGTTGGGGGGAGCGAATCTTCTTTGATCACGACGAGGTCGCCTGGCTGAGGATCGCGTTGTGGGGTTTTCCACTTGTATCTCTTCTGAAGATCCTTGAGGTAATCTTCTTTCCAGCGGCGACTAAATTGGTGGTGAATTGCTTTGACTTTCTCCCACCGGTTCAGTAGAGAGAGGTCTCCCGCTTTAGGCTCGGGAATGGCCAATAGCGGTGTACCTCGAAGGAAGTGGCGCGGACAGACGCCTCAAGTTGAGGACTGCTTCAATTCGCACCAGAAGCGTCGTGAATTCTTCAAAAGTAAACTTGTGGGTTGCAGCGGTTTTCTTTAGATGGATTTTAAAGCTTTTCACTGCAGATTCCCACATGCCGCCCATGTGGGGGGCGCTGGGTTGTATATATTGCCAATTGATGCCTTGAGGGGCATATTTTTTGACAATGTCTGCGGAACATTCGTTAATAAATCTAACGAAGTCGCGTTCTGTTGCGCGCTGGGCGCCAATAAACGTTTTTCCATTGTCGCTCATAATTTTTGAGGGGAAACGTCGTCTGCCAACGAAGCGGGCGAATGCTGCTCGAAAAGCCTCGTCTGTAAGATCCGAGCATAGCTCGAGATGCACTGCCTTTGTGGAAAAACAGGCAAAATCTGCAACGTATCCCTTGATAAGGGTTGTAGATCTTAGCACCGATGTTTTACTTGGGAATGGCCCAGCAAAATCTACTCCCGTTGTGGAAAATGGGAGTGAGAAACTGCAACGCTCAGGGGGTAGACCGGCCATTATTTGGGTGCGTTTTTGTTGCTTGTAAAGCGTGCACACTTTGCATTGAAAAATGCATTTTTTAATTTGAGGTTTTAGCTTTGGTACGTAGTACTCTTGCCTTACGATTTGGAGCATTAATCGTGTTTCTGCGTGAAGAAGCAGCGAGTGTAAAAACTCCAAACATAGCTGAACCTCGATTCGGTTGGGTGCCTTTCATTATAGCTCAATGTGGAATGTGCTAATCGGCCATTAACCCGTAGAAGTCCGTCTTTGTCCAACGAAGGATTGAGAACAAGAAGAGGACTTTTATTGTTAAGTGGCTTTTTATCTTGCAAAGCGCTTTTTTCGCTCGGAAAATAGCGTGATTACGCTGAGTTGATAACACGAATTTTTGCATATTGAAATTCGTTATGTGTCAGATGTGGATAGGTGATTGTAGCCAACCCCTTTGATTTGTTGCGGGCATTGTATACGAAGCGGAACATGTACGCAGTCACGCCGAGTGCTCGAGAGAAAGAAGAAAAGCGATCGAGAAGATCGACCTCTTCTTCGAGCGCGTGATACACCTCCACCTTGCGCTTTTCTGGTGGAGATGCACTGCATGCCTTTGACCTTGGCCATGCATCCATGTGGCAAGAGAGCCATTTTGGTCCGTGCCACCAGAGTGGGGAATTTGCCAAGTCCTGCGGTTTGCAACCACGGGTGCCGAAGCCGGCTGGATTGTCTTGGCTGGCAACATGGCGCCATGTACCGGTTGGAAGATATTCCCGGATTTGGGAGGTACGATTGGATACATACGTCTTCCATGTACAGGGTGGCTTTTCAAGTCAAGCATAATATCTGAATCTGACCATAAGAATGTGTTGCACGATTCCAATTTGAGCTGTTTTGCGACCATTTTTGCGAGTAAGACTGCACCACACAGCTCCAGGCGTGGCAAGCTTACCGTCTTCAATGGTGCGACTTTGCTTTTTGCAACCAAGAGAGTGGAATATCGTTGGTTGCTAGCATCTACGCGGATGTAAATCGCAGCGCAATATGCTTTTTCCGAGGCATCGCAAAACCCGTGGATTTGGGTGTCTTGCCCCGGAGTGAAATTAACCAATCGAGGGATTTCGATGTATTTTTTAAGTTTCATAAATTGTGAGCTCTATCATCGGACTTGCTGCGTTGGTAATATTAAAACGGTACATTGCAGTTTTGTTTTGTCATATATATGCATAATAATATTCTAATTCAAAATAAATTATCGTACTTACGTGATTCGCACCAAAATAAAGCGCATACACATAAATTTTTTCACAAAAAATTTAAATATCTTGTGAAAATGATCTGATATGGAAAAACGGTATGTAAATCCATAATCTAGGATCCAAAATTCAATTTACTTGTCTCGGCGTTTTTTGGGTCATTTGAAAACTTGAAATTTTCCCTATAGTGTTATGAAAATAATTTTTCCCTCCTATAGTAAACAATAAGGTTTTAATACAATATCGAAATTTTAATTAAATTTCATTTAAAAAAAGTTCGTAAGGCTCCAACACATTATTAATTAACTTATTAGATTTTATTTTATTGACATGGACATTTTATTCTAAAGATTTTTTTCTCAAATATAGAGTATATTCATAGAATTTTAGTCTAATTTTATGTTTATATTTCTCATAAAATTTTGCAAAAAATAGGCTTTGTGGCATAGCGAATAACCATTGGCATTAACAAATTTTGTAAGAAATTGGAATTCAACTTGTAAGGACAGCCGTCTCCGATAAGTAACTAACAAAGTATAATTTTTATCAGTTTTTTCATGCTCGCACCTACGCCTTTAAAGCGTCTGGCAAGATGAAGGAACTATCGAAACGGTCTGGCAAGTGAGGAAACATCTTTTGATAGTTCCCCAAGTGACATATATAAAAATCAGCTTTTATACTATGACGAAAGTATAACTTAAATTTTTATGGCTTAAGGGTGGCTGGCAGGGGGTAGGAACCATGCTAAGTGTCTGACAATGAGCGACGTGGTTTCTAATGTTATTACGAGTAAAATATATAAAAACTGACCTTTATACTATCACGAATTTCAGGTGGTATTTTATACACCTTTACTACCTGGTACCAGTCACAGCCACCACTATCCAAATTTCATAGTCTGGGTTTGTTATTACCTGTGTTGGGGGCATACATAGAGAAGCTTTCAGCCTTTATAAAATAACGAAGGTCTGGCAGTCGCGGGCTCTTGGGCTATAAGTAACGCAATCTACATGAATTGCCTCAAAATGCCTTTCAATATAATATGATACTTCGCCCTTGAAATTGAGAGTGAGAAAAATCACTCTCCCACTTTTCTACGGATGATATGTAATTCATTTTGCAACAATTTAAATATGAATTTAAAAATAAACACTAATTTCTCAAGTGTTATTAATTTTCGCGATCAAACGCAAGACAATAACCGAATTTACTTTGAAGATAACTGTCGCGAATATGTATCAACAAAGCATACGAAAGTGTTGTTGCTTTGTGCTTATGAATATGCAAAGAAAAAAGCAAATAAAATAAAAAAGAAAACTGTAATATACCACGCTTTTGTAAAAAGACTAAAAACTAGAAAATAATATTTCTCAGTCCCATAGAATTTGTTTTGATAGCTTTTGATTTTGAAATTTTAGCAAAAGTCATTATAAACCATTTTTGAGATTGAAACGAAAAACGTGGAGTGCATGCAATACAAAGCATTAGATTTAATTGACAATAGTCAAACTACATAACTTAGACCTAAAATTTCTACACAGAAAGTAAAAATTTAAGATCGATTTTAAGCGGTCGTTACCCTGCAGGAAATGTATCTAACTATAAGCTAACTTTAAGTTGATTAGGAAGGAGCTAAAAGTCACTTATTATCTGTATATTTTCTTTGACGAAATCTAACTATATTTCTATGGCGATGGTCGCGAAATAGTCAAGGGTGGTTACCTCTGTATTTGATGTAACTAACTTGTAACTAACTACTTTTGGACATAAAATATCAATAGGAAAAACAAAATAATTTATTTTATTTTTCTATTTTTTATTTTTATTTACTTTATTTATTTTACTAAATTTCATATTTTTTCCATATTCTTCTGTAGGTGGTCCCAACTTCGAACTCTGTCAGACATGATAATATAATGATAATATGAAATTTCGATCTTCCTTTTATTTGTCCTCAATTCGAAAAAGTATTTGCGAAGTGCAGGATATTTAAATAGAAACGCGTTTAAAGAAAACAATCTTCTTCATTACTCCTCATTGCTTGTCAACTAGTTTCAAGTTAGCTTCTTGTAGCTAGCTACAAGTTATATATTTTATAGAAATCCCGCAAAAAAGCTAACTACAAGTGGGTTATTTTTTATCAATTGTTAATTCTTTTCTGCAGGGTATTCATATATCCACATACATACATATGTTATCCTTTATATCAATACAGGTCTATTACATGCGCCCCACACTTTTCATTTTCAATCTCATAAATTGTTTGTAATGACTTTTGCTAAACTTTCAAAATCAAAAGTTATCGAAACAAACTCTATGGGACTGAGAAATATTATTTTCTAATTTTTAGTCCATTATTAAAACGTTTTTTTTTTTTTAATTTGTTTTATACTTTTGAGTCTTGTCTGTATGAAATTTTGCAATAGATATTAAAATACATAATTCAACTTGCAGTGAAAAGAGAACAAAAGACTATGCAAGCAAAATGTTTTGTTCTCAGGTTGAGTATATGGGCAAATCTAAAAAATAGGTACATTTCCAAAAAAAAATTTTAATTTTTAAATTTGTGAGCACACCTATGTTTTATATATAGTTTTATTCGTAACTAGTATCGCCCAGTTGTCGAAATTCGACATCCTTTTTGATACACTTTTGAATTTTACCTGTCACCAATACCAACCCCTTAATGCGAATTACTTTTTTGAAGCCCACCAGTATAATTTATAGCGAATTTACAGAAAAATTTAAAATCAAAATATGAACGTTAATACTGGATTGATTAATGCTAATTCTACCAAGTCTCCTCCAAATTTCTTCAGTTGCTTTTGAAATTAGACCGAAAAAGGAACCTCGATTTTCATTTATAAAAAATATGCATATGTATTTGTATGTATAGATGAGATGTTCACCACTGACTAATATGTCAAACATATACCAATTCAGACTGTAAATAAGTTTTTCGATTACCTATATTTGTCTTAGAGCCTCTTGGAGGCTAAATGCTAAATTGCCCACATCTACATAAACGCTTTCTTTTTTTCATCAGGATCATTAACGGTTGAAAAGTATCTTGAAGGTTTACAACAAAAGATAATATTTCCTTCTCTAACGGCGATTTCACACAGGTTTTTGTCAAGACTGGGCCAAAGCCTAATATTATTTCATCACACGACTGGGCTACCAAGTTACACCAAGTTTTATGTTACTAATATGTGTTCTAAAAGTGAAATAAATCTGATCATAAATATGATTTTTTTTTAGGGTGGCTCACAATCCCTGCACCACCTATCGGAAGACAAACACACTGATCCTTCTAAAAACTTTTGCACAAAACAACAATCATTCAATGCGATTTTAAAATCTGGGAGAAAATGATGAATGATTCTTGCGATTTTATATGTGTATAAATGTAGGTGTATAAAACTTTATTACCATATAATAAGTGGCTCCAGGGATAACCGGTATGAGAATTTCAGTTTGTATGGGCGTGTCCACGCCCCCTTTTCCAAAATCTACCACTTTCCCCGTAAGTACGGTATTGACATCGTACGTTGCTGTGTCCAATTTCAGGATGTTAGCATAAGTGGTTCCAGAGATAAGCGATATGAGAATTTCAGTTTGCATTTGCGGTGCCACGCTATCTTTTCCAAAATCTATCACTTTTCGCCGTAACATATGTTGCCGTGTCCAATTTCAGGAAGTTAGCATAAGCGGTTCCAGAGATAAGCGATATGAGAATTTCTGTCTATATGGGCGGTGCCACGCCCCCTTTACCAAAACCTACCGCTTTTCGCTGCAAGTACGGTATTGACAACATGTGTTGCTTTGTCCAATTTCAGGACGATAGCATAAGCGGTTCCAGAGATAAGCGATATGAGAATTACAGTTTGTATGGGCGGTGCCCCGCCCCCTTTTCCAAAATCGACCACTTTTCGCCGTAAGTACGGTATTGATAACATATGTTGTTGCGTCCAATTTCAGGACGTTAGCATAAGCGGTTCCAGAGATAAGCGATATGAGAAGTTCTGTTTATATGGGCGGTGCCACGCCCCCTTTTCCAGAATCTACCACTTTTTCGCCGTAATCACGGTATCGACAACATATTTTGTTGTGTCCAATTTCAAGACGTTAGCTTAAGCGGTTCCAGAGATAAGCGATATGAGAATTTAAGTTTGCATGGGCGGGGCCACGCCCCCTTTTCCAAAATCTACCACTTTTCGCCGTAAGTACGGTATTGACAACAAAAGTTGCTGTGTCTAATTTCAGGACGTTAGCGTAAGCGGTTCCAGAGATAAGCGATATGAGAATTACATTTTGTATGGGCGGTGTCCCGCCCCCTTTTCCAAAATATACCACTTTTCGCCGTTAGTACGGTGTTGACATCATACGTTGCTGTGTCCAATTTCAGGATGTTAGCATAAGTGGTTCCAGAGATTAGCGATATGAGAATTTCAGTTTGCATGGGCGGTGCTACGCCTCCTTTTTCAAAATCTACCACTTTTCGCCGTAAGTACGGTATTGACAACATATGTTGCTGTGTCTAATTTCAGGACGTTAGCATAAGTGGTTCCAGAGATAAGCGATATAAGAATTTCAGTTTGTATGGGAAGTGCCATGCCCACTTTTCCAGTACCTACCATTTTTCACCGTAAGTAGGGTATTTACAATCTATGCATCTGTGTTAAGTTTCAGTTTTCCAGCATAATTGGTTTTAGAGATATAGTGGTTTTCACATTTTAGTCTATATGTCAGATGCCACGCCCCCTATATATCGGGATTAACATTTCTGGATTAGAGCAAGTTATGTCATTTAAATCGCTGTATGTTTCATTGAAATCGAGCGAACGGTGCCTTCAGAAAAGGGATTGGAAAATTTTCTTGTGGCATATTTATATATAGATCTCTTAATAAATTGATTAATATAAGTGTAATTCATTTTCATCAAGTGCTTCAAAAGTTAGACGAGGAATGAGCATGATATAGAAAACAAAAGAATAAGCTGGGTTGAAATTACGCTGTTCAAGTTGTAAACTTTGAGGAAAGATTTTGAAAGTTGAACTCACTTATTTGGGATGTTCTAAATTCAATGGCATGCCCTGTTTTACCAGATTGGCTCCGATTTTCGAGATAACGGTACTTGAAAATTTGATTAAATTTTAATTATTTTATATATAACCCTCAGTTTTGAAGTTATTTTACTAAAATTTTGCACTTAACAGTTTTTTAATATTACCTAAATTATTCCTTAACATTATAAAAATAGGTTAAAATTAACATATAGCTCCAATACAACTGATTACTCAGATATGTGTTTTTGCGCAATAACTCTAACTTCATATCTGAGTAATAAATTGTATGCGTGATATATGTTAAATTGAACCTATACTAAATTTTAACCTGTTTAATTGAAGGAGTTATAACGCAAAACAACGTCTCTGATCAATCAGTTGTATGGGAGCTATATGTTTTAGTGAACCGATTTCGATGATTTTATGGAATAGTTAAGGAAATATTAAAAAACGGTTATGTGCAAAATTTTAGTAAAATATCTTCAAAACCCAGAGACTTTTTTATAAAATAGTTAAAATTTAAGCAAAGTTTCAAGTACCGCCATCCCGACAAGTGGAGCCAATAGGGTAAAACTTATGACGCCATTGAATTCAGAAGGCTCCAATTAAGTAAGAGCAACTATCAGAACATTTGTCGAAAAAAAGTTGCTTTGATACCACTCTCGAAATATTCTGACTAAAAGAAGGAGCATCATTAAATGTGGTAAATCAGGGTTTTACACACTTCTAGAGACAAATTTTTTGAAGAATTTTACAGGTATATGTAATTTTATAAGGACTATCAGTTATAGAAAGATTTACATCGTTTCGACGTATTTTCCAAATGTGCCTTTAATTAAAGTGTTTTTGGAATAAAAATTACGCTCAAGATCGCAGAATATTTTATCTTTAAAAGTCGGTTCGGTCATATTGGCGGCTGGTGCCGCACATCAGCCGAATGTCACTCTCCCAAAAATTGAGCTCCCAAAATTTGACGGCAACCTTCAACATTGGCTCAATTTTAAGGACCTATTTGAAACA
>NW_023458555.1:82422371-82449425 GCF_013731165.1 Rhagoletis pomonella | reverse complement strand
GTTGAGCATGAAGATAACGTAAACAAGTAAGAAAGTCTAAGTTCGGGTGGAGCCGAACATTAAATACCCGCCGCAAGTATTAAATATATGTTTTTCACATTTCCGAAAGCTACCGCCACATGGTAAGCCGGGGTGTATCAATTTTGAGTAATTTAGCGTCCTTAAATTTCGAAATATTGAAGTTTCAACCATTTCTGAAATTTACCGTTATATGAAAAGCGGCCGTAATTTTAGTCCGATTTAAATATCTTTCAGCGCTTTGCTTCTATGTGGCAAGTACAATCACCACACCGAGTTTGGTACAAATTGGAAGAACGATTACCGAGATATATATATATGAGCATAAGTGGGCGGTGCCACGCCCATTTTCCAAAATTTTATGTTAACGTATTTCTTGGTAAATAATTGTTTCAAGCATCAATTTTGAATAAATTAGCTTTAATATTTACTGATTAATCGAAGATTTCGCGTTTCTCTAAATTAATGGGATGTGGGCGTTGTTATTGTTCGGCCATTTCGTAGCTTATATCCAGGCCAACAAGTTTGGAGAAATTGGTTCAGCGCCCATTTTCCAAAAATTTATAATATTCTTATTTTTCGTCTAAAACGTATTGTAAATATCAATTTTTAGTGAATAATCTTCAGTAGTTACTAAAATATGGCAGTTTTTGTATTTGTGAAAATTACCGTTATATGGGAGGTAGGCGTGGTTATTGTCCGATTTTGCCCATTTTCAATACCATCCGTCCTACGCCAGAAGGAGGTGCACGTACTAAGTTTCGTTAAGACATCTAAATTTTTACTTGAGTTATCGTGTGCACAGACAGACGGACGGACGGACGGACAGTCACCGCTTAATCGATTTCTCTTTTCATTCTGATCATTTATGTACACATTTGTCTGTATCTATCTTGATTCGTTTTGCCTGTTACAAACAACCGTTATGTGAACAAAGTTATAATACTCTCGGGCATAACAAAAATATTTTGCATACTTTTCGCTCTTCTACACTGGCTGCTGATAACTCGCCTTTACCTGCTGACAAAAACAATAACGCAGTAAGAGATCAACAACGATAGAATATAAGATTGCGCATTCCCGCAGAATGACATTTGTGGCAATGGGTAAACAAAGAATATGGCGAAGAACAATGAGTTGACAGTTGTGAATTTGCAGTGAGAAAACGAGTTTTCTTCACGATTCACCAATTTCTCAAGCCATCTTTGAATATAGCAAATTAAGCACAACGTTAACAAAAAATATACAACCACTCTTGAAATGTGTTCAAAAGAATAGGTCTTATTAATTAACTATTTAGAATTTTTGTGTTTGTATTGCACGTGCCGAAAAAGTGATAATAAAAAAGTAAAAAACTGCATTTGGGTGCTTTACCCCTACGGATGCTGCAATTTAACACTCGACACGACATTTTTATAAAGTTTTTATTACAATTAAAACGTTTTTTACTTTAGAACGCACGAATTACTTCGATTTTCAATTGAAAGTACACAATACGTTTGCACTTGTTTCTAATGAAAAAGTTTGTTTACGTATTGCCATAGACGTCAAAGTCGGCAAAACCAAAGTAACGGTTTCGGAAATGCGCCACCTTCAGTACATTACACCATGGTAAGAGATGACAGTGAGATGACTGCTGTTGGTACTTTTACTTCTTCTTCTCAATCATCTTCTTTAAGTGATAACAAAGATCTAAGCAAGAATGCCGCTTGTACTGAAGTTAAGAGCAAAGGGCGTAGGAAAGCACTGGCTGTTGTTGGCTCGAATGATAGCACTGAGCTCTACGTTGCTGTTCGTAACAAGTTGGTTCATTTATCTTCGTTTGAGCCGAAAGTTTCTGTTGTTGACATAAAAAAGTATGTAGCTAAACATGCAGATATTACTATAGATTCTATTTCCTGCTACATATTGGTAAAAAAAAGATGACCCAGTAAGTAAACACAAACGTGTAAACCTTAAACTGGGTGTTGCCTCAACAAATTACCAAAAAATATTGGATGCATCGCTATGGCCTGCTAATGTAAAAGTCAGACCATTTCGTTTTTGTAACAGTTGCGATCGAACTGTTGATTCAAAGGCTGGGCTGAAAATGTATTATCAAAATATTTCGGCCTTAGGAACAAAATCAAATAAGATACTTCATTATAGTGCACAGGAGGCTTATGACGTTCTGGTCATTGTAGAGACCTGGTTGAATTCAAATATCCACGATAGCGAGTTTTTTGACCCAAACTTGTACGACGTATTCCGCAAAGATCGTGATTCCCTTAACACTGACTGTTTGAGGGGAGCCGGTGTTCTAATTGCTGTAAGACGAAAATATCGCGCGTTTTCGGCGAAACTTAACAATGATTACTCGTTCTTGATCAGCTATGTTTTTGCATCAAGGGCTGTGAATCTTATGGATCCTTATATTTAATTGCTGCGTATATTGCGCCTAATAGCAACTTCGATTTAAACGAAGCACATGTGGATAATTTAGTTGGGCTAGCTCTAGATAATAACGATAAAAACTTTTGTGTATGTGGACATTTTAACTTGTTCAATGTTAGATATCGTGGTAATTCAAGAAATTCTGGGTCCGCCACTGACTGACACGTAGTTTAACCCGCAAAACCCTCCGCTGGATCCGCCCCTGATTTCAATGATATGTTTGAGACCAATTGGAGAATTAGGCAATCTGAACAAGGTTCGTATAGCTTTAGACGCGTATAAAATTTGTATGCAGAATCCCCAATAACGTTGTCACTAATCAGGAATCCTATTTTGTAGACAGCCTCCTAAGCCTTAATCTTAACCAAATAAACTGTTGTTTCAATGTTTTAAATATACTATTGGATCTTATATTTGTAAGTGACAGTTACTACATTTATGCGACAGAATTCGTGAATTCTTCATTTCATGAATTCAAAAATGGTCCCGTTTATGCATAGTTCGCGAATTCATGAAATAAAGTGATTTGAAAAAGTGGCAACGCACTGGCGGGAAACTAAACAGTAGGGTTGTGATTTTTTTGCCTCCTTTTGGATTTGCAAAAGCCGTTGGTGCCAGGCAATGAACCTTATTTTATTTAAATTGGTTTTAATACATTTTCAGTTTATTCTATTTGAGTTTACTTTATATTTGAACAATTACACATAACTTTGCCAGTGTTTAAAATCCTGGTTATGCCACTCATGGTTATTCTAAAAACATCGTAACTCTAGTAAACAGCTGTTTGTGGAACGTGGCGTTGCCGGACTTGCACTTCACGATTTCATGAAATGATGCCGAATTCATGGTTAACTTTCGTGTATAACTGAATTCATGAAATGGTGTTTATGCAGCCAATTTTAACCCAAATTCGTGAAATGAATTCGTGAATTAGCCTACGTATAAACGTAGTAAATATTAGCTTTAGTTTATCGAAGTGCATTTCACCGATATCTGATGTTGGTGTACATCATATTCCTTTAGATATTAAACTAAATTTTTATGGGTTCTCAGCCATATCACCTATTGATAGGAATGTTTTTAATTATGCATCTTGTGACTATCCAAGTTTAAATAACACTCTTTTAGACTTAAAATGGAATGAATTCTTTGCTGGCCTGGATATGCCCAGCTGCTTTTTCACTTTTAAATTAACAATGAACAAATTTTGCTTAGATAATATACCGTTAAAAAAAGAAGCGGCCATACAAATTGCCGTGGTATAACAAAGATTTAAGGAAACTTAATTAATCTCAAAAAACAAGTATTTAAAGAAATTCAAAGCAACTAGTAATCAGTCACTTTTTGTAAAATACCAGCATTATCTTAAGAAATTTAAATATTCAAACAATCTTCTTCTTTTTTGGCGCTGTAACCACCTAAGCGATTTTGGCCGAGTTCAGCAAAGCACGCCAGTCGTTTCTCCTCTGTGCCAACTGACGCCAATTGGAAACGCCAAGTGAAGCCAGGTCCTTCTCCACCTGATCTTTCCATCGCAGTGGGGGCCTCCCTCTTCCTCTGCTACCACCAGCGGGTTCCGCGTTGAATACTTTCAGAGCTGGAGCGTCGGTGTCCATTCGAACGACATGGCCAAGCCAGCGGAGCCACTGTATTTTAATTCGCTGCACTATGTCCACGTCGTTGTAAAGCTCATACAGCTCATCGTTCCATCGTCTGTCGTACTCGCCGTCGCCAACGTGTAAAGGCCGTTAATCTTCCGCAAAATCTTTCTCTCGAACACTCCAAGAGCCGCCTCATCGGAGGTTGTCATTGTCCATGCTTCTGGGCTATATACCAGTACGGGCATGATGAGTGACTTATAGAACGTGGTTTTCGTACGTCGAGAGAGGACTTTACTCCTGAATTGCCTACTCAGTCCAAAGTAGCACTTGTTGGCAAGAGTGATTCTGCGTTGGATTTCAATGCTGACATTATTATCGGTGTTAATGCTGGTTCCCAAGTAAACGAAATTCTCTACTTTCTCGAAATTGTAACTGTCAACAGTGACGTGGGTGCCAAGGCGTGAATGTGCTGACTGTTTGTTTGATGACAGGAGATACTTCGTCTTGTCCTCGTTTACCACCAGACCCATTCGCTTTGCTTCCTTATCCAACTTGGAAAAGGCAGAACAGACTTCGCGGTTTTTGTTACCGATGATGTCGATGTCATCGGCATAAGCCAGCAATTGCACGCTCTTGTAGTAACTTGTTCCTGAGCGGTTCAGTTCTGCAGCTCTTTTTATCTTCTCCAACATCAGATGATTAAAGAAGTCACATGAAAGGGAGTCGCCCTGTCTGAAACGCCGTTTTGTGGCGAACGGCGCGGAGAGGTCTTTCCCAATTCTGACGGAGCTGGTGGTATTGCTCAACGTCATTTAAACAATCTGCTTTATAGAAAATATATTCGGAACACTGAGCAGAACATTAAATCTAATCCAAAATCATTGTGGAATTTTTTTAAATCTAAAAAATTATGCTCAAGTATACCTGCTTCCGTAATGCTAGATGACAAATTTGCTACTAGGGGTAGCAGCTAATTTGTTTGCTGAATTTTTTATGTCTAATTATGTCAAAGATGATATACACTCTCCTTCCATTTTCTGCCATTTCTCTTCCGAAATATCATCATTTCTTAACTTAGGTATGCTACATATTTCATCGGATGACATCTTGAAGGGCATTATTTCTCTCAAGTCTTCTTCGAAAACCGATGATGACTGCAATTTTAGTTAAAGGTTGTCCATCGTTGTCAATTCCGTTAGAGATAATTTTTAATAAATCATTTTCGTCGGGTACGTTTCTCAATGACTGGAAGATAACTACAATCACACCATTCTTCAAAAGCGGAAGTAAAAATGATGTTCGGAATTATAGACCGATTTCGAAACTTTCGACCATCTTTAAACTTTTAGAAATTGTTGTTAAGGACAAACTCTATTTTGCGGTCAAATCTTTAATCTGCTCAAATCAGCACGGCTTCGTCTCTGGACGTTCGACTGTGTCTAATTTATTGGTTTTTAGTGAATTTTGTATATCAGCATTTTCGACAGGACTTCAAGTGGACTGTATTTACACCGACTTTTCTAATGCATTCGATAGAGTATCTCTCAAGATCCTTCTAAACAAGTTAGCCTGCCTAGGATTTCATTCCTCACTCCTGAAATGGTTTGAGTCTTACTTGTCAGATAGACGATGCGTGGTTACAGTTGATGGTATATTGTCAAAGCAGTTTGTGGCTACATCAGGTGTTCCCCAAGGAAGCATTTCAGGGCCCCTGTTATTTATTCTTTTTATAAATGACATAAGTAACTGCTTTTCTTTTTCAAAGTATTTGGTCTACGCTGATAATTTTAAGGTTTTTTCTACTGTTAAGGATGCAGAAGACGCAGCAAAACTTCAGCGTGATTTGAATAATCATAACAAAATGCTTTCATATTGCATTTTCCAGGAATCTTGTGAACAAGCTGTACTCTATCGATAATCATGTACTACATAATGTAATGGAAACTAAGCATCTTGGAGTGATATTTGACTCTAAGTTTTCTTTCAATGGTCATATAAATTACACTGTCTAAATCGTATTCAGTTCTGGGTTTTATTCGGCCTAATACCTCAGAATTCTTCGATCCGTATACATTTAAGCTCCTATACACAGCTCTCGTCCGTTCGCATTTGGAATACGCAGTTATAATTTGGAGACCATATGACCAATTTTTAGTTAATAGACATGAACGAGCTCAAAAAGTTTTTCTTAAACATGCATTGCGTTCCCTAAGGTTTGAGAATCCTATTCCATCTTACGATTCTCGGCTCTTGTTAATTAATTTGAGCTCTTTGGAAAAGAGAAGAACTGTCCTTTCCTTGTCACATATCTACAACATAATAATGGCATTACTGATTATCCAATTTTACTTGAGAGGATAAGCTTTAACGTTCCACAAAGAAGTCTCCGAAATGTCTACCCTTTTTACGGGGAAACCTACAAAACTAATTATGCAAGTAATGCACCTATTGCTCGTTCACTTCGAGAACTGAACTATTTTTGTAAGCCACAGTTACTTGATTTTTCTTTATCCAGATGTGCAGATGGGTTGTATTCTGTAACCAGTTACCGACAAGTTTCGGATCATATCGTACGTCAACAAAACCGGTACCGATTCGAAAATTGTCTCTAACTGGTTACAGAATCTGTCGCTAACTGGTTACAGAATCTGCCTACGAAAATGATATCGACCGATTCAGCTGGAACAAAAAATGCTTCAAACAAGTAAGAGTTTCTCTGTATTATGGCCTCGAACCGACATATATACATCTTTCATTTGAATCAGTATTAAAAGCTCTATTGGCCTACCACAGTAGGCGAGTCTCCCCTGAACCGTTATTGGAAACCTAAATGTTTCGGTACCGAGGATCGAGAGTATTGGATACTTAAAAGTATTGACTCAGCACATCACTACTGCTGTCATCTCGGCTGTGACGTCAGCAAAACGGCTGATTCTGTCAAATTCACTGAGAGCCGATTAGCGGTATTGCCATCGGCGCCACCTTCTGTATTCTCTCCACCGTGCATCGCTCCAATGTTGTAGTTGCAAGATCATAGAAAAAGATATATTTTCTGGGAAGTAGACAAAGTGGAAGGTATTTTATGTACAGATATGCATGTAAACAAAATTATTAAGTATCATATATTTTCTATAGGCTGATTCACATACAACTTTGTTCGCTTTGCTTGATAGTTCTTTGCTTTAACATATAAGATCGATGTAGGCATATGCATGAGTATACGTTTGAAGCAAAGCAAAGCAAAACGAAGCAAAATCTTATACAACTCTCAACATTTATCCGCTTCGGCCGCAGCTGTCTACATGTATCTTTTCTAGTGCGCTTGCATTGGCATTTAATGACAAAAATAGGGTAAATAGGAATTTTTATTGCTATTATTAATGCATATTATTATATTGCTATCTATTTTACAGATAAAAAATATGGAGGAAAAGGATAACGCAAAAGCTGTCAAAGTGTTTATTGTAGCATACCTTCTGCGTTTCACGCTTTGTTGTCAAAGTTTGAACTGTCAAGCAAAGCGAGGAAAGTTGTATGTGAATGGCCCTTATCGGTTTCCAAATATTTCTTTTTTTGCTTTTCTCTTATCAAAAGAGTTTTAAATATGTACTATTTTTTTTTTGTGTAAAAACAAAAGCTCATCTAAATTTTTAGTATTAGCCCCTTGTCCGATATTTAATTTTTTGTACCCTAGGTTACGTCCGAGGTCACTATATCCCAGATAAATGAAAATTTCTTTTTCATTTCGTATGCGTCATTTTGTATTAATTTTTCGCATTTCTTGAGAGCTCTTAAAAGTTTACCTGCGAATAAAAACATTGGGCCTTATGCATAAAAAGTGAGCTTAAGCTCAGACTCAATTTTTGCACTGAAAGGGTGAGCTCAAGCTCAAGAATTTGTACTGAAAATCGAGTCGGAGCTTAAGCTCACTTTTTATGCATGAGGCCCATTGTCCTAAAAATATGCCATACACACTCACTTACTGTTGTTTTTTACACTTTACTTCCTAAAAGTGTTTAATACTGATAAGTACTTAACAAGGATTCGAAGATTTAATTTGCCAACTTCGAATTCGTTCCACCAAAATGAGCTACATAATAAAAATACAGTAAAAATACAGTGAAAATTCTTAAAAATAAATAAATAAACATAAAAGGCACACAATATCACTTTGAAATGGCGTGCTATAGATATGACCGATACTGTATGTATCTTAAATTACTGTATTTTTTATAGACTAATAAAACACTTGATTAACTTAAAGATTTCGCATTTTTGTACATACGTACATCAGTGTGCAAACCCCTTTTTATTTTAATGTGGTAGAATCAGCAAAAATAAGTGGTAGATTTGAATAAGATGTGGTAGATTTTCCAATTCATATTTTTATTGGGTACTAGCCAATGCCCGCTTACTTCGCGGCGCCTAATAAGAACTTTTGCGTTGGCCAATGCAAAAGAGCGTTTAAAAGCAAAATAGTCTGTATAGTCAAAATTTTTGGTTTACGTTGAAACTAGAGGTGGGCCCGGGTCGGAATATTTGCTGTCAGCACGAACTCGTGCGGGCCTTGGCGTTCAGTAAAATTTCATAAAAGCACGAAAAGGCACGAAAAAGCCTTTAGGGTACAAAAAATTAAATATCGGACAAGGGGGCGTAGCACCTCCCATACGCGTGTCATTTTTAATCAGCTATAATTTCGAAACCGTAAGTCACATGACTTAGAAATTTGGTGTGTTGACATACATAAATAGCTATGGTAGATGCTTATTGTAAAGTAGATATACTTTTGTAAAAGGGGCGTGGCTCATCCTATAGGTGTGAAAGTTTTAATTAGCCATAACTTCGGAATCATTCGACACATTTGAAATTCCGCTCTGAACCGCATAATATACTTTTGCAAAAAATGGTGCCGACAGATGGCGCCGGAGTCGAGATATTTAGAGAACCCGTCTCTATAGCATGACCTGGATTAACGGGTATTAACTTTATGATAAGAAGTGCTTCTGCAAAAAAATGGACCCAAAACATAAATGGCGATGAAATCATGATATTTAGATGCCCCTCTACAAATTTACATTTTAGATGACTTAATAAAATACCATTCTTTAAAAATACCTACAAAGAAGCGCAAAATTGTTTATGCTCCCCAGATATCCTAGGCACATCAACGGGTCATCGGTATATCAATAAAGAGTGTGCTGAATTAGAGAGAACACGGTAGGAATATTAATGACCCCGTTTGAACGGGAAAACTCTTTCATCCCGTGGAACAGCAGTATTATAGAAGATTACGCATTCTCGGCAAACCTTGCGAAACTTGCAGATATCTCACAGTGGAAACAAGAGCTCTTAGCAGGGTTCTGCTCTTCAGTCTTTTCAACCTAAACTAATAATTTTTACATTACAAACCGTTTTTGCATAGCAACACTATTTTTGTATTGGTCAACAAAAATATTATAGGGCGTCGCGAAGCAAGCCAGGCATTTGCTAGTAGCTTAACAAATTTACCTTATGACAGCGGTAGCCAAAGCCTATTAACGCGTGCATAAGCTTTCACACCCAGAGCTACCTTTTTCTATTTTTTCAGAGTAGTAAAAAACGTATTTGGGAAGTATTTTGACATTTTACGGAATATGCCCCAGATGTTTGTATAAATCTTCAAACTTAACTTAAGGCCAATTATAAGCATAAAAGAAATAGGTGGCGTTATGGTACAGAGTGGACTGAGGTGGAATATTTTGAGGGCAGAGATGTAGATGTGTTCTTCAATGCCTAAGGAGATAATGCTATCACATTTGTTGAGAAAATTCTACAACATTGATTTTGTTGGGGCTCATTTCTGGGGTAACTATAATATGTGCATAGATATTATTTAATTCCTACGCATGGCTCTAAAACTAACATTTGGAAAGAAACTGAAGTCTTAACTTTTTAGGGAATATGCTTCGGTATCCATAGCCTTATTATTCGCATTCCTCAAGACATGAACAACGTGACGGAAAATTGGTGGACGTCATTCGCCAACCTTCTAACTAAGTAGTTCCAAACGGAGCAATGTAAGTGTCAGCAAAATTTTGTTGGTAAATACATAAGGAACTTGTTTTACCCTAAATACTCATAAGTGGCAGGTCATATGGTATATCACTCAGCAATAAGTGGGAGGTTTCGACGGGCTGCTTCATTCATCAAGGAGGACAACAGGTAACTTTTGGAATGGCTAAGTGGTGACTTTTCGAGGCGCAAACCTCTGAATGCGGTTGGCATATATGGAAACCTTATTTCATATCCTGTCTTGTCGAAGATGAGACGGCAGGCTACTTTTTTGTGCTTCGGTCCTACCTCCGCAGGTACGGATAAGTGTGACCTAAGTACTGATTCCTGCACGCATTGTTGCGTTAGTTCGGACCAATAAAAGAGTTTTCCCTCCAAGAGTTAAGAGTTTTATACCCGATATAAGTTCGTTACTGCAGTCATAAGTTTAAAAAAATTCTGTAATATGGCTTAAGAAACTTGACCACAAAGTGAGCTCTCGATAAAAGGAAAAGTTTATCGCAAATCACTCCAAGCAATGTGCTCTGGCTTGGGATGAAACGATACCATGCGGGTATCGATACTTTTACTTGAAAGTAGTATCGAAAGAAAGTATCGATACCTGAAAAATATCGGATCTAAAGTATCGTTACCTACACGTATCGATACTTTTGGCTATGAAGGTATTCCGTATGAACTAAATAAGTTAAATTTTGTTTTTTAGGTCATTAGTAAACGATTACCCGGTTTGACCGACCACAGAGTGGTGTTGTCTGTAAATTTTTATCGAGAATGAGTTCAGCTCCTAAATTTCCTAATAACCTCTCTCTATAACTAAAAAATGCATAAATCTTTACAAATATACAAATCGTGTGATCCTTGCTAAGATTTTTTTTTTATAATTTCTTTGTGGGGCTCTTTTCTTCTTTGTTTCATTTTCTCAATAAGCTAGGCTTCCCTGCCTTTAGTATTTTCCGTTCACATGACCGGAGGTAAACACGCGTTTACAACTATGCGTATTTCGTTGCATTTTACCCAAGGTGTTCACATGTAAATCGCAAGTACACTCGTGTATGTATTAGTATCAAACGTGGGTTAAGCGCCTATCATGTCAACGGGGTCTAATAGTTACTCAGTGAGTTGAACATCGCGTTAAAACGTCCTCACTGAGGACTCAACCAATTTACTTTTCCACTCGAACAGTTGGGCCTTGTAGCATTATACCGACTTTGGTGAAGCATTTGGAGCGTATATTCTTTGCATTATATCGAATTTGTCGCCTTCTCTCGGGTTTTGCTGGCAATTAAGCAGCCATGAAGAACAAGGCGGTTAGGAATAACAGTGTAGGAAAAATTGCCGAAGTCAAATTTTCCTTAGTATCGGGTTTCGATACGAGTATTTGTTTTTCGATAACTACTCAGTACTTGGTTCAAAAGTATCGATGCCAAAATTACTTGGTATCAAACGAAAAGTATCTAGTATGTACTTGTATTTACTCGTATGGATATATTTTGAGCTCTTTATAAATTTTAATTAAAAAGTCCACTATCTCACAAAATAGTAGTAAAATCGGAATTTGGGGAGTACGGGAGTATAAATGACAAAATAGTAGTAAAATACTACTATCGTAGTACTTTCGGCAGCACTGCTCACACCGACAGCCTCACACCCAGTGTTGCCAACTTTTCATTTTCAAAAAGCACCAAAAACTTGGAAAAAAGCGTTTTACCACAGTAAAAGCACCAAATGGTTTTGAATCAATTGATGCTTTTTTCATAACAGTTTGTATGTATTTAACAAAAACAAAAAATTAACAATATTTACAAGAATGCATACATAAATCAATAAACAAAACTTTTTCGCTCATAACGATTGAAAAGCCACATGCTATAATGACCCATGCTTACGACGTAATACCGAAGTACTGCACATTAAAACTGATATATCTCAAGAAAGAAACATCGAATCCCAACAAACGAAAATCATGCACTAAGTAGAAATGAGCAAAAAAAAATTTGTTTTCATTATATACCCTCAAATATCGCCAAAAACCGTGATTTTGGCACTTTGAGGTTAGGATATCTCAAAATTCTAGTGCTTGAGCAATTGTGCGGCCAGATTTGGATTCAGCACCAAGAAACGATGTGTTTTACTCAGGTGGTATAACAATTTTTTTTTAAAAATAATTAGAAAAGAAAAAAAGAAATACTTAACTTACTCGCATATCTAATAGCATTTTCAACGTGAATAAACTTGAACAAGGTGAATTTGCAAGTTCAGTTTTTTATCAGACATGGTTGTATTAAAGTGCATTTAAATTTGTAGATTTTTGTAAATTCAGTGCTGCCACACCTTTAAATATTTAAAAATAATTTCAGGTTTTAACTATATTGGAGTAATTTTAGTTCAGAAAAAAGCACTAAAAAAGGCACTAGGCACTAAATAATTTTTTTTTTGGCGTTTTAATTTTCAAATAGCACTAAATCTAATGCTTAAAGCACCAAGTTGGCAACTATGCTCACACCGACAGTAAAAATCTCTCTTGCACAGCAAGAAAAAAAAATTTTTTGTTTTGCTTGCCAGTCGAAGTTTAGCTGCTGAGCACAGTATATACAGTAATAAACCTTTTTGTGTACTCCTCGGAGGTAAAATCTGATCAGGGTTGATAATGAGAAGAAGCATGAATTTTGTTGATTCTTTGTTGATTCAGAGTTGTATACAAAATTACTGTGGTATGAAAGGGAGCAACAACCGTACGATGGCAGAGTGGCACAAGCCATGACTGTGTAATAGTGCCCGAAACTAATTGCAAAAGTGTAAAAACATTGCAAATTATTGTCTATTATTATAGATACTAGTACATATTATCATAATTCAGTGTATAATTTGTTATATCACACCGTACATGGTAATGAACTGTTAAATACTGAAAACGCTTGTAACTTGTAGATCACTCAAACTTGGGTGTGCTTAATGGACTGTCTGGGCGGATGCGCTGGCAGGCATTGGGGTCTGTATAGCTATACAAACCTTCTTTTTTTTAAATAAAGACTTAAATATATTCGGAAATTAAAATTTGTTTGGATAAATTCACAAAATTTACGTCATAAAAATATAATCTTACAATGGTGGACTTTTTTCTATTTAACTTACATTTAAGAAAACTCCATTCAGTGCTATAATTACGATTTGAGCTTTCCAGTTTATAAAACACTTTTCACACTTTTTCCAATCTTGAGCGAAATTTCCCACAGTAAGTGTTGCCGTGTGCGCAAAACGAAAGCGCTGCACACAACCCAAAAGTACTCCTCGGGGACCAAATGGTGAAAAACTGCGAAAAGGTTTATTACTGTATATACTGTGCTGCTGTGTCAGTAGGTTGTGCGCTACTGGAGCTGTCGCTGAACGGTTGTGTGATGTATGCGTATAGGGGTTGTTTTTTTGTTTAGTTTAAGCCAGTGATTCCCAATGTGGTCCAGGGGACCCCCAGGGGTCCACGGAAGACCTGACGGGGTTCCACGGTGAGGTGAAAAAAATATTGGGATCCATGAGTTGTAAATGGGGGTCGACGAAGATTTATATGGTTTCGATGTAAAGAATCAAAATGGTTGCTTGATAGCCTCTTTGTTTAACTGTAATTTTTTTGAGTGGTGTATAGTGCTCTTGCACTATATATATGTATATATAAATGTATGTGCATTTTGTTTTACTTAAGTACATATTAACGGAACAATGCTTTAAACTTTACTAACGTTCTACTTAGCAAAAGCAAACCTTTGTGTTACGTTTGCAGATTTTTTTGGGTGTATCGATGAGCTTTTGTGCATTCAACACATGCTGAAAATGTGATTGCGTAAGTGTGGCCGACACTGCTTATGGTCATTTCCGCGAAGACGACACCACAGGTAAAAAAAATTTCATAGGTTGCGTTTAAATCTGTGACAACAGTAAACCATTAGCAGTTAGCATTTGGAATAATTCTTTAGAAAACTATTTTTATCGATTTAGTTTTCACTATTTACTAATTTTTACTCTTATAAACGCAACCGTAGTGCGACGATCTCTGATATAGTATTTTCTCACCAAGTGTTCAAGGCATTTCTCGTGTATTTAAGGTGGCAATGCAAATAATAATTATCCAAAGAGAAAGGACACCTCATGGACTTTAAAGCAGTGCTGACTTATTAAAAAAAAATAGATTTATGGTGAGAAGTTGTCAGCTTTCAAAGAAATGCTTATTGGATGTCCCACCCGTTACAGCCAAATTGTTTTTATTTTTAAACCTAACTTTGCAAATACGAAAGCTTCCCATCGTTTAATAAGGTCCTTGGAACTTATCCGATAAACGGTTAAAGAGAAATTACTTAAAGCTCGTGCGGGTTGGAATGCTGCAGCTAACATTGAGGTTAGTTATCGATTAGAGACTGGTTGGAGAACTAGCCACATTCTCCAATCTCAAACGTTGGAGAACGACTCGAAAAACTATTGAGAATCATAGTGGCACAACAAATTTTTCCCAATATATGCAACAGTTTGTGTTCTAATATTTTTTCCGCCAATTTTCTATACAAATATGGTTATTTTACAACAAAAAACATAAAAATATAATTCCTAAACTTTGTGCAAAACTCTTTTTAACCCTCTAGTAGGCAGAACCGTCTCCAGACGGTCGTTAAATAAACACCTTTTTAGCGCACCTATAATAATTTTTTTCTATATTCGTAAGGCACGATCTTTAGACAAAAATCGTACCCTTACGGCGAAGTAAATTTTAATCCGTTATGTCAATCCGTTTTATTTTAGTCGGCAGTTAAATTATAGATTTTGAAAACACGGTTAAAATTAATGATCTCTTGCTTTTTAATAATTTCGTAATTAAAGAAATCTTTTCTTTTGAAAATTTTTTTGATACAAAAAAATTCAGTGGGTTTCGTAGTTAAAAGCACAGTATTTTGATATAAGTTGTATAATTGTGTGACTATCCGAAATGGAGAAAATTGCTTTCGAACACAGACCGGCTTGCCGACATATAAAAACCTAGTTTGCATTTTTGACCGTCTGCAGACGGCATTGCCGGTTCAACATTGTGTAAAAGAAAGCTGAAAATATGTTTAAGTATATCTGCGAGCCCGTCTCCAGACGGTCTTGGTTTTTCTCCCCTGTAGGAAAAAGTTACTGTCACAGATCGAAATGGACATCAGTTTTGGATTTCTCGTGCTAAAATCACCCATTCCATTAAATTGTACTAAAAAAATGGAAGTTTCGAGTTAGTCGAAAATCGCATTGACTTTTGAAATTTTTTTATTGAAGTATATAAAGTTATTTGAAAAAAAATTTTTGTATGGAAGAGACTGCGTGAAATAAATTGCCAAAAATCAACGGTAATTCCTAGCTACCTAAAACTTGTACTAGTAATAAAATTGATTAGGCTACAAATCTACATACTAAAAAAAATTCTAAAAAATCGGATCAAAAAGTTGAAAAATTGCATGAAAATTTGCTGAATTTTCGCGAGTTTTGCACAAAGTTTAGGAATTATAGTTTTAGGTTTTTTGTTGTAGAATGAACCACATTTTTATACAAAATTGACGGAAAAATATTAGAATAAAAATTGTTGCATATATTGCGTGCTGTGCCAATACTTTGTTCCGGCAGTGTATACAGTGACGAGCAAAACTGTAACATGGTGTAACACTTTTTATTTCAGCCACCGCTATATTTTCAAGTTTTACCGACTTTCATCCTTTTGTTGTATATTATTGTTGGTACACCCCTACTCCCTCTTTCACAACGATTTGAAGTCAATACAACAACAATAAAAAAAACCAGCAGACAAAAATGTAAATTAAGGCAAATGTTACAGTTTTACACTCACTCTCAGTTTTGCATTTTGCAGTTATCTTTTACTTAGTTGGAAGTCAAATGTATTGCAATTTATTGAAGAAGTGATCACCAGTAAAAAATATAGTTAATCATAATAATAATAATAACTGTAAATAATATATTTACTTGCCTATTGGGATATGTTAGGCTTTCAGAATGCACTAAAAACACATTTTTAAGTTTTGATTGAAGGTTATTTGGTCTGACAAGACTAAATTAATCGCTTTCAATAAGATGGCCGGGCCTGGTATTGGATCAAAGACCCAAATTAAGCCCATGCGCATCATGTAAGGCAAACTGTGAATCACAGTGGCCGGTCCATAATAGTTTGGGGTTGTATTTAAAAAATTTTGTTTGTCCGTTAGTACGCATTATGCGTAAGGAACAGTATCTGTTCATATTTCAGCAAAATTTGCAAGATGCAGTCGAAAAAATGTCAGTTTCTGCTGAAAAATCGCCCAAAACACACTGCACATATTCGAAAAGACTGGATACAAAAGCAAAAATTTGCTAATTTGAAATGACCTACACAATCCGCGGACATGAATCACATCGAGAATTTGCGATATCAACTAAAAGCACAGCTTACTAAGTATCCAAGTCCGTAAAATCGAGTACATGGGCTGTGAAAGCAAACTAAGGATATATGGGAGGATATACCTCCAGAAATTTTACAGAGATACAAATAAGGAACTAAAAAAGCAAAAGGGTACTGAGCACTGTGTTAATAGTTTTTTTTTCGTGAAAATTGTTAAAAAGTAAGTTAAAAACTGTAACATTTGCATTAATTTACATTTGTGTCCGCTGGTTTTATTATTTTAGCTGGATTGACTTCAAATCATTATGAGAGGAAGTACACAGGTGTACCAATAAGAATATACAACAAAAGTATGAAAGTGGTTAGAACTTGGAAAGATAGGTTTACACCATGTTAAAGTTTTGCCCGTCACTGTATATAAAATTAAAGCGCAAGCTGCAGTGGCAGTTGACCGTGTTTGTCGCAAAAGTAGAAAGTGGAAGAAAAGTCGATAGTGTTCTTATGGAATAGTAGCTTATGTCGGAAGGCTGGCTTTAGTATAATGCGGCATCCGCAGCATACGATTGCGGATGACTCACTGGCGCCGAGCCGTTGAAGAACTTTTGGCAAAGAAACGTGGAAAAAAAAGATCTGCTTCAGTTGAAATCTGGCAGTATTAAATAGCAAACTAATTTAAATGTGAATAATTCAATCGAAACTTTTTTAAAACCTTCTTTTATTTCTATTTAAATGAAAGATTTACAAATATTATTAGATTTAATTTCCACGCCAAAATACCCGTACTTTAGAGATGACACCCGCCATTAATACCTGGACATCTCTTTCGTTGATCGATTCAGCCTGTTTTCGCCACATTATTCTTGAAGTCGTGCATTTTGTTTTTTTTTCTAATTTTGATTTCATATGGGCCCAATAACGCTCGACCGTTTACAGCTCTAGGCAATTCGGAGGATTGGCCTCTTTTAGTACAATGTTGATTCCATTTTGTGTATAAAACTCTTGCGCTTTTTTGCACAATGGCATGTGGCCAGATCAGGCCAAACAATACACGCTCTCAGAACAACACTCCAGGTGCAACAACACGTTCAGAAATATTCGGATTCCTTTTCAAAGTCGTTAGACCACCCTTCTCCGCTATTTTATTTCCGCCAGATTTCGCCTTACTCTAAATGCTGCCATTTTTATTGATATTTGACAATAAATTTTGAACCGTCGACCTTCCAATTTTCAGCAATTTTACTAACCGACATTGAGAGATGTGTGGATTTTGCACGAATTCGTCCAAAATCAATTTTCTTTGCTGAAGTTCTTTGCTCTCCACATCACTTATTTTTAAAGTTACACATATGAAAATTAACTGTAATAAAAAACAACGAAAGCAAAACCAGCACACTAAATAAACGGCTGATCGAGTAGTCGATAACAAAGTTGTGCTATGTAGAGTGCTGCCAGATTTCAAATGAAGCAGATCTTAGTTCCGATACTAGCAAGTCAATATTCTTATTAAGTCTTATCAAAAAATTCCTTGTCGTTGGAAGGATAAAGGGAATGCCGCATTATACTAAAGCCAGCTTCTCGACATAAGCTACTATTTCATACGAACACAGATATGTAATCTATTGAAAAATATTAGGCAATTTTCCGTGGAATTGACCCTAAATGACGGCAGACCTCAAAGCTTTAAAAATTTTTTGATGTGATCCAACGATCCGGTATACATATCGCACGTTTGATAATATACAGAATTATTTTAAAATTTAAATTTTGTGGGAAAACGCAATCAAAGTGTGATCAATTCTTACAGTTGGTATACCAAGAAACAGATAGAAAGACGCTTATCTTCGCCATTTTTGGGAAGTTTAGTCATCTGTTAGGCTAAGCAAATTATCCTTATCAAGCTTATGAATTTCTAATTACACACCTCTATTATTAATTATGCGATATTTTAAAATTTTTAGAATCAGGTGAGTTTTTGTATTGAAAGGGTTAACCCTAAAAACATGACACTGTGCTACACAAAAAATATGCAGGGGTTCTCATATAGAAATCATGTTTTGTAATAGCCCATTATTAGTTTTTTACTAACAAATATAATAAAACTTTAGTATTTTTCAAGTTACTACTTCAAGAAGTGATAACTTTGTTGTTTTTTGGTCGAATTTAAAATTTTTCTCTGCTTCAAAGACATGGGTTTCACCTTTCTAACAAAGAAAAAATTTTGAAAATCGGCTGGAAAACTGATTTTATGTACTTTTTTATAAATATCAAAAAAAAAAAACATTTTATTGCCTCACGATCAAATAAGAGCGTGAAGAAAATGAAAGTTTTTTGAAAAATTTAATATTTTTTCAATTAAATGAGCCCTTCTCCAGCCGATTTTAAAACTTTTTTCTTTGTTAAAAAGGTAAAACCCATGTCTTTGAAATTCGACCAAAAAACAGTATTTATAATTTCTTGAAGTTGTAACTTGAAGAATACTTAAGTTTTGTTATATTTGTTAGTAAAAAACTAATAAACAAAATGATGGAGAAAAACAGTATGTATACATAATTTCTATATGAGAACCCTGCATATTTTTTTGTTTGTTTACTTTTGTATCACTGTAATCTACGTCTGCGAGGCGTATATGGAATCGGGATTTTTTTTAAGTTCATACAAAATTGTTTATTTTGTTGTTTTAAATAAATGTGGCTATAGTTTTTATTAATAAAATTAAGTTTATCATTAGTTAAACCAAAAACTTACATACTCTAAAAGAATAGGGCAGGACTAAGTATATTTTATCTCACAGGTTATCTTTTAAGTCACATACGCCTCTAAGACGTATGTTAAGGCTTCAGGTAACTCCCTAATAGATTAGGCTTCTAGGGTTCAGAAGGTTTTAGTTTAAAAGTGTGATACAAATACCTTTAACCATAAACGGCGCCAATTTTCAGTGATTATTGCATTTCAGATTACGACTAATAAACCCTTAAAGGTGACGGCCCACTGTACGAGTAGAGTAACTTAATATGTAATTATTCTGAGTTATCAGGTTTCTAGAAATACAAGTTGTCTTTCACGAAGTTCTTTAAATAAATGTTGAGCTAAATACTCACCCGAAATTCGGGGTATTACTACTAGTTTTAATAAATTGTCGTTTCATCTATCATCTATATATGTAAATGTTAATGTCTGTTTGTTTATTACCTTATAACTTCTGAACCGCTTCACGGAATCCCACGAAACTTTGCACACTTGTTTGCTTTTACCCCGGGAAGGTTATAGGCATCGAGAAAAATGGGCAGTACTTGAAAAGAGGGCGTGGCGCCTCCTATATCTTTTGAAATATTTGTGGTAGGGCATTGGAACTTGCTGTCGAGATAAATAAAATTAATTGCATACTCATAGGGAAAAATTGGCGGTATTGGAAAAGGGGGCGTGGCACCTCCCATAGGCGGGAATTATTTAATCACCTCTAACTTCGGAACCGTAAGTCAAATGAACTTGAAATTTATTATGCAAACATATCTCTGGTAGATGCTTATCTTAAGGTATATATAAATGAGTTTGTAAAAGGAGGAGTGTCAGATAACATAGGCGTGGAATTTTTAGTCAGTCATAACTTCGGAACCATAAGTCACATGAACTTGAAATGTGGTATGCAGACATATCTATGGTAGGTGCTTATAGTAAAGTATATAAATAAATGAGACCGTGAAAGGGGGCGGCAAATCCCAAAGGCGTGGAATATTTTACCAGTTATAACTTCGGAACCATGTCACATAAACATAACATTGTTCGTAGCACTTAACTAGGCGTGGAATTTTTTATCAGCCATAACTTCGGAACCACAAGTCACATGACCCCTTTAATTCCTTCCGCGTGGGGTGAAACCCGCGTGTAAAAGCTAGTTTCTTATCAAATTTACCTTTATGTGTATGCATCTTAAGGATAAATCGAAAACTTTTTTAGAGAATCAATGTGAAATAATTTCAGGACCGATTAACCGGTTTGCTGAGCAACCGAGACATCTTCTTTTTAAATAATTTTTGTAAAACAAATCGGCAAGAACATATACGGCGGTCACTATTCGTGTGGAAGACTAGTACATTAAACTATTAGCATGGAAGACTAGCACATTTCATTATTCGCGTCGAAAAGTAGCACATTTCAGATTTTTGCGTGGAAGAGTAGCACATTTCATTATTTGCGTGGAAGACTAGCACATTTCAGATTGTTGCGTGGAAAAGTAGCAGATTTCACCATTTGCGTGGAAGAGTAGCACATTTCAGGTTTTTGCGTGGAAGACTAGCACACTTCAGATTTTGCGTGGTAAAGTAGCACATTTCATTATTTGCGTGGAAGAGTAACACATTAAGGGTTTAAAGTAAATCATAAAAGTATAATTTATATTGAAAATTCAAGTGCTTTTATTATATTTCTATAATTATTTTCTACAATTTATGAAATTCAGACGGTATATAGCGTTTAGTGATCATTTGCTGAAAATATTTCAATTAAATTAAAGTTCATTAAAAAAAACCCTGTAAGCTCACGCTTAAAACTTTGTAAAAGTCTAAAAAAATGCAACTAATTTCCATACAAATTTCAAACTGATTTACTCAGAAGTGTTACAATTTTTTTGAGCATGAAGCTTTATAGCCCATTCAATTTTAGTATGATAATGTGCAAGTTTCAAGAGTCTTAAATTTACCTTTGATTCTTTTTGTCGCATTTGCTCCCATATAACGAATAAACACAATTTATTTTTATATAGAAGAAAACCGCAGCAACGGAAATTTCTAGCGACTTGAAACTTGCACATTATTGCGGTAAAATTGATAGGGCTTTAAAACTATATACTCAAGAAATTTGGATGGAAATTTGTTGATTTTTTTTGAGTTTTCTACAAAGTTTTAAACTTGGGTTTATGTGGATTTTTTCAGAGAATGAACTTTATTTTGAAGAAAATTCTTAAAAATAAATAAATAAACATAAGTGGAAAATAATATCACTTTGAAACGAGGTCCTCTTGATATGACTGCATGCACATATGTGTATGTTTCTTTGAAATGTGCTAATTTTCCACGCCAAAATCTGAAATGTGCTACTCTTCCACGCGAATAGTGAAATGTGCTTGTCTTCCACGTGAGAATCTGAAATGGGCTACTTTTCGACGCGAATAGTGAAACGTGCTAGTCTTCTACGGTAATTTGAGATGTGCTACTCTTCGTTGGGAACGACGATATCGTCCCCCGCATGCCAGAAACATGAATATGTAAGATGAAAATGTTATTTTTTTAATGTAAATTTGTATGAAAATTAGTTAATACAAATAATGACCGCTATTGTATTGTATTATCAGTCTTTAAACTGTCTTTACTAGGATTAGCTTTCTTTTCTTAAGAGTTCACGGTTTTTCACGTTTTCAGATATTGGGGTACTTTTTCTCGAAGATGAATCTGGTGATTCGTCTCCTCAGGAAGAGGAAGCTTCTGAAGATGGTGAAACAGACGAGCATTCGGATGAATTTAATTTTGCCGATCATCAGTTGGAGCGTCGAAATATCAGCGCTAATGTACGCAGTGATTTAGCCCCACAGTCTATGCAGTGGGCGATCAGAAGCAGAGATACCGCCCGGTCTTCTGTTCGAGTACCAGCTGGTTCAAATTTAGTTTTTATTGACCCCATGGCATTACGCCGTTCCACTGTGCCAGCAAGTTCCACGGTAACAGTGCCACCCCAAGAGCAGCATACAATGGCAACAACTGCTAGCAATCTGGCTCGTGCATTTGGAATAATAGTTCGGCAAATATCAGACCTTCTTAACAACCTCGCATGCCAACTTACATCTGATGTCGAAAAACCTACTTATAAAACGCAAATTGGAGAAGCAATTCAGCTACAAGTAAGTAGTACTACAAATCAGGGTTGTTGCGAATATTCGCATTCGCATTCGCAACTGCGGAGCTTCCGCATTAATTTCAACATTCGCATTCGCTTTCGCATTGGCAATAATCAATGCGTAGATTTTGCGAATGCGAATATTTTGCAAGTGAACCGATAAAACGTATATATGGGGGAAAAAAAAATTACATATTGTAGCCAATATTTGTGCCTGTGGTCGTAGGAGTATTTGTGTAACAAAACTGGTCAAATGTTATATTTATCAACTTTGATAAAAATGTCTTTAAAATATTATTTCTTAAGCTATATAACCGAGCAATCAGCCATAAAAGTTCCCACTTCTACTTGACCTTTTTAATAATATTTTTTTCTGTGCTTTAAATATCTACTTTGGCTTCTTTCTTTATTATAATTTTTTTTGACCAATCTTAAAAAATAAAAAACTACTAGACACAAAAGAAGAAAGTGTGCACTGTAATTCTTAACAAAATTTTCGTGATTTGCTTTTGATGTTACAGGCGGCATACACGGTGCGTCTGACTCGTGAGTCGGTTTGGATGTGTTTGTGAAAATAAATATGTATTAGTTACACCAACATGACCCCCGGCATGACTCTGAATGATTCAACTGTGTTTAGTCGAAGGCGAGTCAACACGTACAGAAATGATTCGCGAGTCAGACATACCGCGTATGCCACCTATTACATTTATTCCTTTGAATGGGGCTCTTTGGGGAATTTATTTTTAGCAAAAATTTTAAAAACAGTAGTTTTGTTTGCTTGTTGGATAATATTTTTTTTCATAGGGATATACATTGGATCCTTGGCTAAAAACTTCTGTGGTAAAACGGTCCCTTCTTTGCTATTTAAAGTCAATGAGTAAGCTCCTTCAATAGGGATTTCCAGTAGAAATGATCAACGTCTAGCTATAAAGAGAATCGATGCTCAAATAATTAAAAAGCTATAGGTCTGTTCTTTAATTAGATAAGAATTACGTAACTATCTGTTATTCAAATGATTATAAAAAACGGGGTGCTTTAAAAAAAAATAACAATATGCTGATCCGATTCGGCTCTCAGCCACGACTTTGAAAACAGAATTTTCTTCAAAAATAATAATCTATTTTCCATATCCATAGCTCGCTATAAGCATAAATTTTTCAAAGCAGTCGCAGAAGAAAGTATTAAAAATTGATTACAAAAACTAAAATCGAAACAGCTAACCATCTCAAATCGAACTTAACCACATCACTAACTATTGCTGTCCACACTGCGGTTTGAGGTTATAAAACAGTTCAAATGTAGAGAACAGTGTTCGGATCTCAAAAACTCGATTCAGGACTTAATCGCTGCAAAAATCTGAGCAAAAACAAATTTTCCGTACTAGATTGAATTTTTTATTTTCGTTTCTGACATTAATTGTTTGACTTAAATATTTTCTATTCATGCAAAAATAAGAACGCGAGCAAAGTAAGGATACAATGTTACATATTTAGGTAATTCTTAGCATTTTCTATAAAGTAGAACGTATCTAACACTTAATTTTTTAAAGAGCAATAGGATCTAAACCCTTTCTACTTTATATAAATTTCATTCTACATATATTTTTTAAGAACTTCTGCATCCGCCAATTTCTACAGCCATACATAAAAAAATAACGAAGTTACTTTATTGACGCATTGCTAGAAAGAGTTACTTTTTAACAGTGAGATTTGGCTAACTTTCAATTTTTTTTACTGAAACCGGTGGTGAACACTCAAAAAACAGCCCCAAGAGGGGCATAACATGAATGAAAAAAAAAAAAAACCGAATAGATTTGAAGTCAAGCGGAGTAGAGGAGTAGATTTCAAATTTTTTTTTCAAAAACCGGAGTAAATCTTATCTGATCTTAGTAAACTCCAAACACTAGTAGGGAACGAATTTTTTTAAATTTTAACGCAAATGACCCACAGATGGCGGGAAAACACAGGGTTGTATCAGACTTTCGACGTGGTTTCGAGTTGGTTAGCTTTTAACCATCTCAGTGAAATGGTTAAGTGCTGTCATTTTTATATGGCGAAACTACGCTAAATCAAGTGGGTTATCGGGTTAACCAACTCAACAGCCATAACTACGTTGTTAAGCTCTGGTGGGACATGCTATAAAGTTACAGGTTCTCCAAGTTCTGAAACAACGTGACATACATATGTATCTGGTTTGGCTTGTAAGCGCTGTTTAAACAACGATCTCGCCATTATGCTAGATTCTAATTGTTTTTTAAAAATACTTGACATCCGCATTCGCATTCGCATCTGCGGATGTTAGCTGTTAGATATTCGCAACCGCATTCGCATCCGCGGATGTCTAAAATTCCACATCCGGAACATCCCTATTAAGAACCACCAAGGCGAAAATGCAGCTGGTCCGCTAACACTGTCGTTTCTCATGTTTTATCCAATATGAGTAAAAACTTTCTGATATTGTTTCTTTTGAAAGATCTACCTACTCCTACCATTTTTTTAATGTAAAATCTACCAATAAATATTAACTTTTTCCAAATCCGTGCATTGAGTAGAGGTGGTAAAACGCGTCTAAAAATAATTTTGGAATTAGCAGACTTTTAATTACACCCCTAAAATAAGTAGTGTCAAGAAGCTGCAGATAAAAAATGTGCCGCCTACAGGACCACGCTGCGACCGGGCGCAACACGAGCCATATGGAAGCGTTATAGGGACTGAAGAGGGAAGCTAGACGATATAAGAAGAGAGAGGTCGAAATACGTGAGTCGAAGAGCTTAAAATGCTGGCCGACAGAAAAAACACCCGAAATTTTTAGCAGAGTTGAGCGACTTACTGCAGGTTTCAAGACTCCTGTAGGAACAACCATGTCGACCTAGTGACCGATGTCCAGAACGTACTCAAAGTATGGAGGAACACTTTTCGACCCTTTTGAATGGCAGCACCACTGAAAGAAGTGTAGAAGACGAACCCGAGCCCCCAGGCGATGACGATGGAGTCTATATCCGACCGCCTGACTATGACGAGGTACGAATAGCGATTTTGCTGATTCCGGGCTATTCCAATTGCGATGGCAAGGAGCTAATAAGGTGCATGCCCGACGACTGTCATTCAGGTGCGCTCTGTCGAATCCACAAGAAAGGCGACCCTGCCATACGTGCCAACTATTTTATCGAGCGTATTGTGTGAAAGACTAAAGCCCTCCGTCAACGAACTGATTGCGCCTTACCAGTGTGGCATCAGATCAGAATTGAGGAGGACCTCACCGAACCGTTTGCTACCAGTCGAGGTTTCATATCCGCAAATATCATACATATATACATATATATATGTATAAGCACACTATTTGGTTTGCTCGATTTTTTAAAAATATATTCTGAACAAGCGCTATTCTTCATCGAATGAGTGTCATAATACCAAATGAAAATTCATTCGATCAGCAGTTTCGACCACAGTCGAAGATCGAATGCAACTCTAATAGGGGCATTTTAACAAAATTGTCATTTAAACTCGCTATATCTCAGTCTTTTGTGTATCGATCGATTTCAAATTTTCACACAATAAACCACGAACTATTCCATCGGATTTAAGTTTAACATACGCAGTACAAATAAAACTACAGGTTTATAACTTTTTTATGAGAATTAAGAGGGTGTTTGTTTTCAAATGCAAAAATTGTGTTATAAAGCTTGAAAACAGTTTTTTGTTTCAAAACAGTAGATGACTATCTAAGGAAGTTTGTGCGAAAGTTTCAGATCTAGACATCAAGTAGTTGCAAAGTTATAACAATATTATTATGACTCGCACGGTTAGCAGACTAGCGCGCCCTAAAAGGCTTTATAACTTGGAAAAGTAAAAAAAGTCCCTTTTTTACAAGCTTTTATTTTTTATTAGTGATTTCTATGTAAAAAGACTTGATCTTTCGATTGAGATAACTAAAAACAATATTAAAAATTACCATAATTGAGAAAACTTACAAATAAATTTTCGTTCAGAATTTTCACCATGAAAGTGGAAAAATTTTGGAAAACGCATAGTACCATCGTATAGCCCGTACAAAAATGTATAGAAATCATAGTTTTCGAATTATTTTTCCCATTTTCTGTTTGCTTCCCAGCGAGTCGAAAAGTAGCTTGTTTTGCACCGCTCAGCGCGCTTGGGACATTTGACGTGAATTGCCCATATATATAGTAAACGTATTTGAAATGACACCAAAAAAATTTAATATGTAGTATTAGTTATGTAGAAAAGGAGTATCTGTGTATGTATTGCTTTACTTTGGTACTATTCAGTCCGATATTTGCGTGGTGGTCACACGAGATAAACGGAACATGGATAAGTATTAAAATTTATTATTTGTATTTAAATAATAAATAACAAATTCCTTTATGTAATAAGGGAGCATTATCATATTAAAGCGACCAATAACGACAACGACAATTGTCACCGGCCCCGCTGCAGGGAGAGCACAGTGCTGCTACTACGCTAAGTCACGAGCACGAATAGCACGGTTGCCAGATGTGGAATTGCGTTGTTAAAAAATCTTCAAATTTGTGCATGTAAAGTACTTATTTACATATTGTTACGATTATCCTTAAACCTCGTCCAGATTTCCCAAATCTCTCGGTTCGTATCGCTGGATTGTTAAATAAATGCAATCGATGACCAA